>NW_028318511.1:11205266-11509522 GCF_062004578.1 Staurois parvus
ATTTCATACTGGACAATAATATGCACACTAGCAGACTGTAACCTCTAGGTATTCAGAGGTATTAGTACCTATAGTGAACTGAATCTGGGGCTTGGTCATAAACGTAGTGGCATTCCTTTGACCAAAAATTTAGGCCAAAATGGATTCTGCTCCATGTCTTTGCTAAGAAAAAAATCCCAATACGTGTAAATTAATTTGTTTACGTGAAAGCTATAGTGTTTACAAATGTTGGTATAGATACTGGAATTTTTTTTTTTAGTAATAATGGCAGCGATCAGCGACTTATAGCGGGACTGCGGCGGGCATTCTGACACTGGGGGAAACTGACACCAATGCAGTGATCAATGCTAAAAAAATGCACTGACACTCTACTAATGGCACTCGGCAGGAAGGGGTTAACATGAGGGGCGATCAAAGGGTTAACTGTAAGCTGGGAGTGTACTAGGGGGCGGAGGGGGTGCTTTGCTGTAAGCATACTGCTCTGGATGGCTGTGCACAGCCATCCAGAGCAGTGTGCCCAAACTGATAGGGAGGAGGACTGCAGCCCTCCTCCTCGTCGGTGATTGTCAGTAATCACTGGGCACCAGCGAGTAATCACTGGCCGGGACCCGATGATTGACTGCTGCAGCCGCGATTTTGCGCACCCGTGCCAGTTTGCTAGATGGTATGTGGGGGACACAGCAAACATGTGGTAGAAGGTGCTCTGATCAGATGGGACCAAAATTGAACTTTTTTGGCCTAAAAGTAAAATGCTATGTGTGGCGGAAAACTAACACTACACATCACCCTGAACATACCATCCGCACCGTTAAACATGGTGGTGTCAGAATCATGTTGTAGGAATACTTTTCTTCAGCAGGGACAGGGAAGCTGGTCAGATTTGATGGGAAGATGGATGGAGCCAAATGCAGGGCAGAAGAAAACCTGTTAGAGTCTACAAAAGACTTGAGACTGGGGCAGAGGTTCACCTTCCAGCAGGACAACGACCCTAAACATACAGTCAGAGCTACAATGGAATGGTTTAGATCAAAGCATATTCATGTGTTAGAATGGCCCAGTCAAAGTCCAGACCTAAATCCAATTGAGAATCGGTGGCAAAATTTCAAAATTGCTATTCACAGTTGCTCTCCATCCAATCTGACAGAGCTTGAGCTATTTTGCAAAGGAGAATGGGCAAAAATGTCCCTCTCTAGATGTGCAAAGCTGGTAGAGACATCCCCAAAGAGACTTGCAGCTGTAATTGCAGTGAAAGGTGGTTCTACAAAGTATTGACTTGGGGGGCTGAATACAAATGCATGCCAAACTTTTCACGTTTATCAAAAAATGTTAAAAATCATTTATCATTTTCCTTCCACTTCACAATTATGTGCCACTTTGTGTTGGTCTATCACATAAAATCCTAAAAAAATATTTATGTTTTTGGTTGTAACATGACAAAATGTGGAAAATTTCAAGAGCTAGGAATACCTTTTCAAGGCACTGTATGCATCTCTTTAATGCAGAGCAATATTGCCAAGGAATACAAAGGTATCCCACTAATAAATACAAAGACCTTTGCTATTTGTACTTCTGGCATAAACAAACAAACAGGTACACATAATGACATGAACAATTGTGCAATATATGATTTACCTGAAATCCACCCTGCAATGAATTCAGTATACGACATAGTAAGAACTCCAGAAAAACGTGGATCTCACCTATAAAAGAAGATCTACACTTAAGACAAACATCTTGAACTTTGAGTCTGGGTAACATTTAACTAGTAAGTGGGTAGTTACTAAGACTGTTCATTTATGTAAATGACAGATAATAGCTACATGGTACATATTAATCTTTGACAAAATTGAGTTTTTATTATTGGTTAACAAAATGGGTGAAATTAAGAGATTTGGTTTGAAAGGCACCACAACAAACACCAAAAAAAACTGCACTATAGCACACCACAAGGCATAGTTATAAATGCTGTGTGTTGTGGAGGTCTGCATTGTCAAAAATAGTGCAAGTAAGATTTTTCATGCTTTGAGGCTGGTTATGTCCCATTCAAAATGAAAAGGATAGCGTAATACAACATGCTAAAAAAATGTGAATTTTGACAAACCTGAAAATTCCATATCTTGGAGCACAGTACAGAACAAACGACTTGAAGTCATAGATAATGGCCACCACAGTTACTACCTTTTGTACCACTAGCCCCTCCCTCCTAGATTGTAAGCTCCAAGGAGCAGGGCTCTCAAATCCCTCTTGTATTGAACTGTATTGTCTCCCGTTATATTGTAAAGCGCTGTGCAAACTGTTGACGCTATATAAATCCTATATAATAATAATAATGGGTATATACCATTGCCTTCAGATGACTGGACACTGGGAAATGCTTTGCTGGGAATGCTACCCCCGTGAAGACCAACATTGAGCTCTATAGTCACTTTGGTGGCAGTTGTTTCCTTATTCCGGGTCACAATCCTGAGCAATGTTCTTTTGTGTCTTTTGGTCAGCTGACCACCTCGACCATGCTTATGCTTCTCAGACTACGTTTTCCCAGAAAATGTATATGCCGTCATAACCTTTGATACTGTAATTCCCAATGCTCCAAATAAATTGGCAACTTCATTCACAGAAGCACAAAAGAGAAAAGCTCTTTTGGGTCCTGGAAACCAAAGTTTAGAGATGGGCAGCAAGTTTTCGAAAGAAATCAGACATAGTTGCAGTGAAATCTGCCTTAGTCAGATAGGCAGTCTATTGCGGACCTAAGAGGGAGCTAGAATTAAATTGCAATATGGCTTCTGTAGTAATTGTAAATGCTATATTATTTTTTTCTATTTGCAGTTTTTTTCCAACAAAAGTGAACTTACCCATGGTAAGCAGGGATTCTCTTCACAGACTCTGAAAAGGCCTTTGACAGAGTGGCCTGGGATTAAGTCTAAGCAGTCTTTCAGTCTATCCACCTTAAGGAAGCACTTTAATCTGGCCCAAGGGCCAGGGTTAATATTATCAGCCACCTGTCGGACACCGTCAAACTGAGCAATGGCACTAGGTAGGGGTGCCACTGTCACAGATTATATTCATTCTCACCTGAAGGTTTTTATTAGGTGCTTAAGTTCCAACTCTAATGCCAGAGGCTTCAATATGGACGAGTATAAATTGTCAGAATTTACAAATGACAGACTCCTTTTCTTATCTGTACCATGCATTACCCACCCTAAATAATGAAACATTTGTCAAACTGTGAACACCCTTCCAACTTGAAAATCAATTGCACAAAATTATATGCATTGAATATTTCCCTTCCAGCTGATTTTGTCATGTTTTGCCAAGACAAATAATCATCTTTCTAGATAAAGAATGTGATTACAAATCTGGGTATTCAATTGTTAGTAAATTGCAGAGAAATATAGGTGTGCTGTATTACAAAAAAAAAAAAAAACATTAACCACTTGAGCTCCTGAGGATTTACCCCCCTTAATGACCAGGCCTCTTTTTGCTACTCGGCGCTGCACTAATTCAACTGATAATTGTGTGGTCATGCAATGCTGCACCTAAACGAAATTTCCGTCCTTTTTTTCACACAAACAGAGCTTTCTTTCGGTGGCATTTGATCACCTGTGCGCTTTTTATTTTTCACGCTATAAACAAAAAAAGACCAAATATTTTGAAGAAAAACGATATTTTTTACTTTCAGCTATAAATGATATATAGTAAACTCAAAGTTAGTTATAAATTTAGGCCAAAATGTATTCTGCTACATGTTTTTGGTAAAAAAAACCCCAATAAGTGTATATTGATTGCTTTGTGTGAAAGTTATAGCGTCTACAAACTATGGTATAGATACTACAATTTACGCCATTTTTTTGCTATACAGCGCTGCGCTAGTTTAACAGACAATTGCGCGGTCATGCAATACGGTACATAAATGAAATTTATGTCCTTTTTTTAAACACAAATAGAGCATTCTTTTGGTGGTATTTGATCACCTGTGCACTTTTTATTTTTGGCGCTATAACCAGAAAAAGTTTTGAAGGAAAAAATTTTTTTTTTAAAAAAACAATATTTTTAAAATTTGGTCATAAAAAATATCTAAAAAAACTAAAATTTCATCATAAATTTAGGGCAAAATGTATTCTGCTACATGTTTTTGGTTAAAAAATCCCAATAAGTGTATATTGATTGCTTTTTGTGAAAGTTATAGTGTCTACAAACTATGGTATAGATAATGGAATTTACATAGCTTTTACTTTTAATCACGTTTCTTGAGGTGCTAAAATACCAGGATAGTACAAACACCCTCAACTGACCCCTTTTCGGAAATTAGACACCCTAAACTATCTGCTGAGAGGCATATTGAGTCCATGGAAGATTTATTTTTTTTCCACAAGTTTCTGGAAAATGACAAAAACTTTTTTTTTTTTACACAAAGTTGTCATTTAAATGATTTATTTCTCGCACAAGCCATGGATATATGTGGAATTACACCCCAAAATACATTCTGCTACTTCTACTGAGTATGGGGATACCACATGTGTGAGACTTTTTGGGAGCCTAGCCACATACAGGAGAAATCTAATGACCACTTTGAAAGCGTAACTTCCTCATTACACTTCCTCACTACCTACAACAGTTTCAAAGGCCCAAACATGCCAGGATAGCCCCAAACTCCCCCCAAATGACCCCTTTCTGGAAAGTAGACACCCCAAGGAATTTAAAAAGAGGCATGGTGAGCGTTTTGCAGATCTCATTTTTTCTCACAAGGTTTTGAAATATAAAAAAAATAGAAAAAATATGTTTTTGTTTTCTTTTCTTCATTTTCCAAAAACTTGTGGCAACAAATGAGATCTGCAAAATACTTACTGTGCTTTTTATCAAATTCCTTGGGGCGTCTACTTTCCAAAAAGGGGTAATTTGGGGGGGTTAGGTGCTATCCTGGCATTTCAGGGCCTCCGAAACTGTGATAGGTAGTCTGGAAGTGTAATGAAGAAATAAAGCCCTTTAAAAGCCTGAAGGTGCTTATTGGATTTTGGGGTCCTGTACTTGGCTAGACTGCCAAAAAGTCTCTCACATGTGGTACCCCCTTACTCGGGAGAAGTAGCAAAATGTATTTTGGGGAGTAATTCCACATATAACCATGGCATCTGTGAGCAGTAAATCATTTAAGTGACAATTTTGTGTAAAAAAAAAAAAAATATTTATTTTTGTCATTTTCCAAAAACTTGTGGTAAAAAAATAAATTCTTCTATTGAATCAACATTCCTCTCAGCAAATAGTTTGGGGTGACTACTTTCCAAAAAGGGGTAGTTTTGGGGGGTGGGGATGTTTTATGCCCAGCATTAGAAGTTTATGCCACACATCATTCACTCTTCTAACCACCTGAAGACCAAGCCTTTTTGTTCACATGAAAAAAATCTGTATTTTTTGCTAGGAAATTAATTTAAACCCCCAAACATTATATTTTTTTTAAAGCAGACACCCTAGTGAATAAAATGGTGGGTACTTCAATTTTTTATGGCACATAGTACTCGCGCAGCGATTTTTCAAAGCAAATTTAAAAAAAAAATACACTTTTTTTACTTTTAATGCACAAAAACACAATATAGTGGCCAATTGTTTGGTAAAATATAAAAGATAATGGTATGCCAAGTAATTAGATACCAAACATGACATGCTTTAAAACTGCTCATGCCCCGTGCAATGGCGACAAACTGCAAACATTTTTAATATCCATAGGCAGAGCTTTAAAAGCCTTTAATAGCTACCATTTTAGATTTACAGAGGAGGTCTAGTGTTAGAATTACTGCCCTCGATCTGACGTTCATGGCAATACCTCACATGCATGGTGCAACCGCTGTTTACATAACGGCACAGGGTCAAGGCTTGTGCACACAGGTGTGCGCGCATGGGAGGGGAAATTTTTGTTTTTTGTTTTTTTTTTTGGTTATTTTGATTTTTTTTAAATTATTTTTACATTGTACCTTTCATTTTTTTTTATCACTTTAATGCTATAACAGGGAATGCAAATAACCCCTATAACTTCAATGGGCATTGTCATATATTCTTTTTTGAGAAATCTGGAGTCTATCAGACTCTGGATATCTCCTCTGCCCTTACATTATCTAATCAAACCAAAATTGGTGTGATCAGATGCTTTCCCAATTTACAAATGTTGTTTATATCCTGCGAAAATGAAGTGATGGAATGCTTGTAGCTTCCGAATTCTTAGACTATAGAAATGATTGGCACCACTCTAGTCTCTGAAATTTTCTGTTATAAAACATATCCAATAAAAAAAATCTAATTTCTTCATAAATTTTTGCCAAAATATATTCTGCTACTTGTCTTTAATAAAAAAAAAATCCCAATAAGTGTATATTAATTGGTTTGTGTGAAAGTTATAGAGTCTACAAACTATGGTATTTACAGTATATTTGAAAATTGATCAATCTGAATGTACTGATGGCCTCTCTCGTTTTATTATTTATTTATTGCAAGTACTTATATATAGCCATCAGTTTATGCAGCGCTTGACATGTATTGTACATTGACATTAGTCCCTGCCCTCAAGGAGCTTACAATCTAATTTCAATAACTCACACTCATACATACTCATACATACACATACTATGGCCAATTTAGAGAGGAGCCAATTAACCTACCAGCATGTCTTTGGAGTGCTGAGGCTGGGATTTGAACCAATGACCAGTGCTGCCAGGTGGAAGTGCTAACCACTTAGCCACTGTGCTGCCCCTAAAATGCCAGAACAGTACCAATATCCACCAAATGACCCCTGTTTGTAAAGTAGACAGTCTGATGTAATTAGTAACAGGCATGGTGAGTTCATTTTGTTGTACTTTTTTGTCACAGTTTTTTTACATAGTCACCTGTGTAGTACAGCGTCATCATATGACTGGCGTGGAAGTGATCATGGACCCTGACTGGTGATGGTATGTTTAAAAATATATATATATATACTTTTTTTCTTTAACATTTTAATTTTTCTTTACTTTTTTTTTTTATAACATCCTGTCATCAGAGTAGCTCGGTGTCACCATAGTGACTCTGTACTACTGTGGGAATGGTGATCAGGGATTTTTTACAATGTTATTGCTGATTCAGCGAAGATCACTGTATAAGCAATAGTTTTAGCGGTCATAAATGGTTTTAGCATTCATGAACAGCTTGCTTTTGGCTGTGATCTATGATTGGCTACAGCTAATTACATGGTACAGGTAGCTAGGTATCATTTGTTTGCTGTGGGCTCATCACAGATCAGTAAGCAAGCTGTTCATGAATAAAAAAAAAAATGACAGGTTGTTTACAATCATAGCACATTATATCCAGTTACAGATTATCGGTAACTGTATTCCGCTGTGTCTAGTGGACACAGCGGTCACAAGAGGGGGGCACGCATACGCCCCTAACCAGGCCCAATGATGTACAAGGTTCAGGGAAATAACACAATACACTTGTGAGCTACCTCTGTTAGTTGACAGCCCTATTTAGATGTCAATCCAAGAGGGAGGGGGGATACTGGTCGGGACTCGGTGAAGGGCTGAGAGGGGAGAGATCTGTGTGTAAACAACACAGAACTCTCCTGTCAGCATTGAAACAGGCTGCTTTGTATCTCTCTGCACAGCAGATACAAAGCAGCATGTCTCCCTAATAAAACACACACAGCACATCATGTAAAACAGCACACTGTTAACCCTTTGATCGATCCAGATGTTAACCCCTTCCTGCCCAGTGTCATTAGTACAGTGTCAGTGCTTTTTATTAGCACTAATCACTGTATTAGTGTTACTGGGGATGTCAGTGGCCGTTAGTCAGTTCCCCCCCAGTGTCAGAATGCCCACCGCAGTCCTGCAGTTCCACTATAGGTCGCTGATTGCCGTCATTACTAGTATAAGATAAAAAAAAAAATCTCAGTATATATACCACCATTTGTAGACACTATAACTTTCACGTAACTTAATATACACTTTTTGGGATTTTGTTTTAGCAAAGACGTAGCAGAATACATTTTGGCCTAAATTTGATTTTTAAACTGTAATTAGATATGTTTTATAGCAAATATATATATATTTTTTTTTTTATTTCAAAATTGTTGGTCTTTTTTTGTTTATAGTGCAAAAAAATAAAAAGCGAAGAGGTGATCAAATACCACCAACAGAAAACTCTATTTGTGGGAAATGACATAACTTTTATTTATGTACAGCATTGCATGACCACGCAGTTGTTAAAGTAACACAGCGCCGTATCGCAAAAAATGGCCTGGTCAGGAAGGGGAGTAAATCCTCTGGAGGGCAAGTGGTTCATTTGCAAAGATATGTGCCATAAGATGCCACCAGCACAAATATTAAAGACAAAATCAGTGTCATGGACAGACTGAATCTGTGTCTGGCAGTGGCAGGGTGACAGCTGCAGTAAGTGGAGGATGATAGATATACACTCTGACAGATCCCAGGCTGGAATTTCCCAGGCAATGGGGGGAGATAAAATGCTGTGACAACAGGCAGCCCAGCACATACACAGAACACCTGAATTGAGCAATCCCACACAGTGACAGATCCGACACAACACACCACCACCAACATTGACACAGATCAGCAGACCCAACAGGCACTAGAAGAGCAGACTGGGGGATCATGATGATGTCATCACTCACTGACACATTGTACATGTGATGGATGGCTGGCCGGTTCATACTCACACAGACACAAGACATCAGAGTCAAACATTACCTTCTTCTGCAGGCGCAGCTCCGCCTCTGCTGATGAATGGGAAGAAAAGGGCTGGAACTCCACAGTGATCAGCAGCCGCCAGCTGGCTTGCAGTAAGGAACTGAGTCTGAGATGTACTGGAAGGAGCGGCAGCCCAGACACCTGACATCTTCCTCTGTCCTTTCTTCCTCCTCCTCTGCCACCTCTCCCCTCAGATGAAGGATCATTCATGAGAGAGAATGCCGACCTGTGCTGCACCCAGGCACCCCTAGGCAGCTGCCTAGTTTGCCTAGTGGAAGCACCGGCCCTGCTTGTAAGGACTCCATGTAATACTTGGACCTTATTTATACCTATATAGCTCATTTAGGTGATCTTGCAAGCAATGTATATTTTTGGAATAGAAAGTTCTATGCATCATCCTCTTGTCACCTATTATTATATTTTTTTAATCCCCCCCTATCTTTTCTCCATGGTTTCCTATAGCATTCATATTGTGTGGGCAGCCATTGAGCCCCCACCCACAGACTGGGTGACGCTTGCTGTGTACAACACCCCCGATCTGAGAAGGCACTAGGCATGTGGAGGTAAGACTGCACATTCATTTATTTTTTTATATATATATATATATATATATATATATATATATATATATATACACTATATATATCTTTTTTCATATTGTGTGGGCAGCCATTGAGGATCTCCCCGCAGACTGGGTGAGGCTTGCTGTGTAGCACACCCACAATCTGAGATGGCACTCATGCTCTTAGGCATGTGGAGGTAAGCGTGTACGTTAATTTATTTTATTTCATATATATATATATATATATATATAATCTTTTTTTTCACTCCATTATTTCCTTCATTTCTTCATTCCTGAGGACAGTATGAATGGCTTTATCATATGTCACTTTTTGTTTTGGCTTTAAAGTGTGAGTTTATTCATTCATGTATTTATGGAATGTTTATTTTCAGTATAAGATACTTCACTCTTCATTCTCATGTAAAAGGTTCTCAGATCCTGAAGAAGGGGGTTATCCACTGAAACGCGTTGACCTATGTTCTCAACCTACCTCACATGGTTTGGCAGGAACTGGTTTATATACTCCATATACTGGAGTTGATAGGTCCATATACTGGTTGATAATCATGTTATGACCTCCTTGTAATCAACTGTAATTTTGTATATATTTAGAATGTTTATATATGGAGTAATGTCTATTTTGAAACATTTTAATTGATTTGTAATAAAATTGAGTGGTATATTAGTAAATTTTCTTCTGGTGTTTACTAACGGAGGCATATTAAAAGTCCCACTGTGTTTTTTCTATTTTTAGTAATGGGTATTTATTTACTGTTGAATTTTTTGGAATTGTATATGTAAAACTAACTAAATCTTCTCAAAGACATCAAGCAAGACCTTAAATCTTGGAATGTGCCAGGTTATTCCTGGTTATTCCTGGTTTGGGAGTGATGCAATTTTTATAAATGAATGAATGTTCTTCTGTGCGTATTTTACATACTGCAAACAATACAGATAAAATGCCCTCCGCCTTCCTCGTGCAAAACATTATTTTAGCACTCGCATAAAGAAAAATGTGAATCAGAGACTTAGCATCTCAAGTCTAAGTTTGCCTAAACCTAAATGTGGTACTGGACTACCTGTGATAAAACGCTATTTCCTGGGCATGCCATCTTACAAGAATAGCTGACGGGGATCTGTATGTCATACTGAAGGGTTAGGTTACCTTTGAAGAGTGCTTTGCATTTCTTTCACTTCTATCCAATGGCTTGATTTGCATCTGGCTATGGAAAGTACCACCTGCAACTCCTTAACTATGTACTCAGAACAGGGCCCCCTAATCCCCCCACAAAAAAAAATTCAGATTTCCCCAACATTTATAAAGGTTTTTTTAATCAGATCCTTTGTATTGAATTTTAGCCGCATGAGCAGCACTTTACACACAACAAAATAAGAAAGGTATTCAAACATACAGTGACAATTCAAGTAATCCAAAGTCATTAATAATTTCCATAAGATTATGGTTACCTGTAATCAGCAGAATTTGTCTCATTTGGTAGCAAGGCAGAGAACACTGCAAAAACATTAAATTACATTCATTGACTCATTCATATTTTCCAAGTAAAGAAGGTATACTATATGAAGCATGTAAAACAATAAGAGAGAAAAATTCCCAACTTACCAACCAGCTTGCAAACAAACTGAATTAGCCTGTCTAACAGTATGAATTAAAACAGGGGTCTAGTTAGCACACATTTGCAAATACATTTATAAGCTGCAGAGCCTCTTCACAGCACCCCGATATTCTGCAGTTCTTAACTCTCCAAATTTTGAGAGCCCCTATAGTAGAGGCACATGTATTTAATGGATAGTCTGAGGACAGGTGAACCTGAGGGAGCCCACCGCTACTGATCACTGGTGCAATGCTTTCCAGGCTCCATTGGACAAAAACAATAAATGCACATTTTTTTACCTGCAAGAAATGTGCATTTATTATTTTTGTCCAAAAGCTGAACTTATCCTTTAACTTGTACAAATATACCAGAATGCTGATCAGTTTCATACATCTCATATTGCAACATGACCTCTCCAAGAAAGTATATCAAGACTTTAAGTGCACATAAATACTCCATACTCAGAGGGACAGTAGCTTATCTGAGATCAGATGGCATGGAGCCAGATCAGGTACTGCCAGCCAAGGTGTCCATAATCTCAAATTTTTGGGTACAATTCCTATGCTGATATATGAGATTTTTGCAGGAAATAACAATATTAACTTTTCCACACCACTGTCATTAGAGGGTTATAGCACATCCAAATTTGGGAAATCACTTTCCAGGCCATGTAAAGCAATGAAGAAGACACAATTTAGGATTTGGCGATAGAGTGGTTTGATATATGGAGGATATAAGAGACACAACCTATTTCTAAAAATTTAATGAGGGAATGCTGTCCCCATTCTAGATTTGTGGCAAATGATTCCCCAATTCTGGTCTATTCAAAATAGGCAGGATCTAACAAACTGATCATACACAACACAAGTTCTTACATAGTTGAACTTGTAAATAAGATACTTTTTGAACAAACCTTCTCTTAGACCTATAAGTAGGAGAAGGCTTACTCAATTTGAAACCCTTTGCCTGTGAGGATCACCCCAAAGACACGTTAACTATTTGTATTATACTTGTTTACCTAAAGCACCCCCAATGAAGAACCCGCATGTAAGGCATAAGAGAAAGACTGCGGAATAATCATATGGAAGACAAATGGGAAGCGATCAATATAAAAATATAAAAGAGAATGGTTATCAACTTTCGGGCATGCTGGTACCTAACTCCCTCACTGGTTCACAATATATCACAAAATAGTACCAATTCCTGTTGGAGATGCAGAGGAGCAAAGGGTACCTTGTTGCATCTTTGGTGGCGATACCCCCTATTGCAATCTTACTAGACAAATGTACACTGCATATTTTCACATAATACCAGCCTTGACTATTCGCCTGTCCAATGTCTACTAGCCCAGAATATCTACTTGAAATTCTTAGCTATGTTCATGGTCAACACAGCTAGGATATGCATACCAGGATGCTGGAGAACAAAATTGTCTATGACCCTGAGGATCAACAGCAATACAACAGAGGAGACCCCGTAAGGGGATATCATCATGAAAGGATTAAAGTAATACTGTATAGTGTGTCTTGGGAGAACAGTGCCCCCCAAAAAATGTTTTATATCCATTATGGTATAGGGGGTGAATAAGGAGGTGGAGAAAAGAAAGAAAAGGAGGGAAAATGGGGGAAGGCATAGGGAAATTAATAGTAAAAGTATTGGGGAGGGTGTAAATGATGAAGCAGGAAAGAATAGAAGAAGGAGAGGAGTCTGAAGAAGACTTAGGATGCATAATTTGTCCAAATATCGCTGAAATGGTGCACTGTTGCCTCTTTGTACTCAGATGAGAACCTAAAATATTGCCAGTAAAACCATGTCTTTCTATATTGTTGTTCATGATGTCCAAAGGGAGAGCAAGAGATCCTCATAGTCTCACCAGCTAACTTTGCCCACTGACCTATCATGGGAGTGGGGGGAAATTACTACTCTTCCACCTGACCGGAATATACAACCTAGCCGCATTTATTAACCACTTACCAACTAGCAGTTTAACTTTTACTGCTGGCTGACAGCTCTGTTGTTCCCTCGTAACTTATGGGTTTACATCCCCTGCTGCTCGTGCCGTGGTTGGACACAGCTCGAGTCTGTGAGCCTGCTGATGGCTGTGGCCTACCTGTAAAGGACCACCCGGCGGTACCACTAGCACTCCACTAAATGGGCGTTCCCAGAGCACGGAGTCTAAGTAACAGGGTGCTTGTTCACCAGGGCCCCTGATGGTGGGGATGGACTTGGAGCTCCCCGAGACCAGGTCGTGGCTACTGGGTAAACCCGTCAGTGTTAGTGGTATACGCCGAGGACCCCCACGGGGAAGAGCCTGATATGAGGAGGTCAGAAGACCCCACTGGGAGGGATGGATGGATGGATGGCTGAGCAGGTGCGAAGTCAGACAAGCCGGGTCGGTAACAGGGAGGACGGTATGGTACAAGGCAGCGGGCAGAGAATAGTCGGGTCACACGCCAGGTCAGTAACAGCAGGTCAGATCCAATAGGGGGCATTCAAGAGAGAGGTCAGGCAAAGCAAGGGTCTGGGCAGGAGAATACAACAAGGTCAGAGCACAATCCGGGTCAGCAACTGCAATTCACAGGTTCGCAGGTACAGGATACAGGGAAGACCAGAAGGCACTGAATGACAGCTCAGGGCCATTTAAATATCCCGCCCTGCGGTGCCATTGGTGCCCAGCGGGCGGCCGCGGCTTCTACTGCGCATGCGCGAACTCGAATGCCACGGCCGGCCCGGACCTAGTGCCCGAGTCCCTGCACAGGGCGGCGCACTGCGCCTGCGCCGGGACCATCACGGCGGGGAACGAGGAGATCCCTGACACTACCACTGCACAGAGATCAGTGTACTAGTAAACACACAACCCAGATCTGTCTCGTTCTGCTTCCTGATCCCACTTAACGTTCAAAGCTGAGATCAGGAAGAAAAGCCAGCAGTCTGTGAGTAAAATCAGCACACATTTACTTGTTAAGCACACATTTAACCCCTTGATTGCCCTCCTGATCACCCCCTGTCACCCAGCCAGTGTCATTACTACAGTGAAAATGGACAGTAGTGTCACTAGTGA
The DNA here is from genome assembly GCF_062004578.1 of Staurois parvus. Lineage (NCBI taxonomy): Eukaryota > Metazoa > Chordata > Amphibia > Anura > Ranidae > Staurois > Staurois parvus. Next base: position 11,219,232 of record NW_028318511.1, read on the forward strand.
TGTCAGATAGAGTCAGTTTGTGTCCCTCCCAGCCAGTGTCAGTCCCTGATTGCCTGCAATGACTAGTAAAGTGTCTGACCGGGTCCAGTTAGTACAGTGTCCCCAAAAATGCAGTGTGAGCATGATCAGCTATCACTACCAGCACATGCATGCAGCCCCCCTCCCCCCAACAAGTGCTGTGTCAGTATAATTCTGATCACTGCCAGCTCTGATACATTGTCTGCATAACCGCAGTATTAGCAAGATCAGGCCTGATCTCTGCTAGCACTAGCAGTTAGTTGTAGTTCTAGCACACAAGCAGTCCCCGATTGCTATCCAGGAGCTCTTTTTCACATAGTGGCCACTAGGTACCTGTAATATGCCCAAAATGTCCAAAAAAAAGGTACACTGGTAAGGAGGTGTACAGGATTCCAATCATGACAGATAAGAGTGAAGGGAAGGCCTTACTGTCAGAATCAGGCTGAGAATATGAACCTATAAAAAGCAGTGGCACCCTGAAAGCTAGCTTGGACAATGGTAAAGAGTTCCCTGCTAAAAATCAGGTGTACCTGACCCCATGTTGCTCAGTTTCAGCATGGCGCAAGTACTAGTGCTACACTACTGTTTGGTGATCTGGCAAGAGCAAGCAGCATAGTACATCCTAGCCTTTTTGACACCAGTGCTGCAGTATTTCATAGTGATGTGGAAAGCACCAGCATTGCAGTACAGGCAGAGCATGGAAAAGAGCTTAGTTCAGCCTCTGATCACATAGAGAGAGCGGATCAGTCTGTGATGATGGATAATAACATGAGGCTTGGAATAATTCTCTGAAAAAAGACAGTAAAGCTTCTTTTTGGAGTGGATGGAAAGGTATAGTATTTATCTTGTACAGGTTAATGGTCAGAGGAAATATGGAAACCCTCCTGCAGACTGGGTGGAGAAGCTCCTCCTCTTGGGACAGAAATATTTATCACCAATCTTTCTCAAGAAAGCTATGAAAATAAATGAATTCCACTTTTTCAGACTGTTGGAATATTGTATGAGTTTCGTCTTATGATGATTTTTTAGTGGACAGATTATACAAGTGAAAGGCAAACACCTGAAAGACAGCATTCAAGGGTGTGGCCTTGTTGAAGGGCTGTCTGGGGTGTGTTCCTGGCTGGTCTGAGTGCCTGGCTCTTTATTAGATCGCTGTTAGCTGTTCATTAGATGTACTAAAGATATTACTGTTTACCTTTTGCATTGTTTAGGATAATGTGATCAAGCTCTTACCTAATCAGTGTGAGATTTTTATCCCAATGTGTAATACTTGTTTTTATTGTTCATGTGGGAACTGCCCCTATTTCTGAAATGTATAAAAACTTGTACTTCTGTTCAATAAAAGAATTCCAGTTTTTCACCTACGCTAGTGTCGACAAGGGTGAAATGCCCAGCTATAATACCTTGTTCCTGTGTCCCAACGGTGAGGAAGCAGTTCTTTGACGGATGCACTCAGGCGGAGTGCCAGGTGGTCCATCACAATACCACTTTAGAATTTGAGGGAAAAGACAGTCAAAGGGAGTGCCCCAGATGCCCAGACTACATGGGGAGCAGTGGTAAGATAGAGTGGGATTTGTTGTCACCCATATGTTACATATGGGCTACCATTTGTATGTGGACAACTATTATGCAAGTGTGTCACTTTTCAGACATTTGTTCCTTATAAAAAAGTGGCTGCTGTGGCACCATGCTACCTAATCGCAGGGGCTTCCTCCTACAGCTTGTTAACACCCCACTAAGAAAGGGGGAGAAAGCCTGCTTGCGGTATGAAGAACTACTAACAGTAAAATAGACTGGACAAAAATGGACAAATGTGATGTATTCATCCAGTCTTATATTTGTAGCCAAGTCTAGGATTTGTCATTCTGCAACCGAGGGACATCTGTAGCCTAGATTGAGATCATCTTTCTTCCCCTCTAGCGTTCAGCTTAGAGCAATCACATCATTTTCTGTTAACTGTAGTGGGAACTGTTTCTGACAAGCAGAGAATCTTGGGCTTTGTAGTCCCACAGCCTAGTTACACTGTATTTTTCAGCATTGTCTGGACTACAATTGCCAAAAGGGAGAAAACTGAAGGACATTCTGGGGAGACAGATATTTCCCTGCAGCAGCTGATCTGGAGGATTTGGCGTGGAGATTTGGAGCTAGACAGAAGGGAGAGTGTCTCAGCATTCCACTTAACAGAGTATAAACACCGCATGCGGATATCAATTTCCTGCTTGTATATCAGAGGATACCATTTTTGGAGCTATTACTGGTGCTTACCTGTTCTTTTCATTCTTTTCAGAATAAAATCTAGTGGATGATACAAAGTGATTGCTATTTAATTCAGACCTGTTCAGACCTACATTTAAAACAAGGTCTCCACCGCTTTGCTAGCAGAAGACATCAGAACTTTGCACCACAGGAACTTTAACATTATAGCACTCTGCTGTGCTATTGCATCTAATGGGACCACTTTTTTTCTCTCACTGCCAGGAGTGTTTGGTAGAGCTTAGGCATATACAGTATATATCTATTCAGATCCTTTGCAAGAGTGGTATTACTGTATCTATGTTATTTGTTTTGCTTACTTCTTAGTAGTGTCTTTTAACCCAGAAGGAGTTGAGGAATCAACAAATCCCTCTCTGCCTCTCAACACCCATGCTATTAATATAGTTCACAGTCTATTTGTATATTTACAGTTGCTAAATATTGATGGTTGTGATTTTATTGTGTTGATCATTTCCAATAAGGTTTACTGGATTTTTAAATTGTCATCTATCTTGACTTCTTGCAATATATACAACTTGATCATCACTAAACAGGTGTGTGTGTATTTCAGGATATAGCGACCAACAGGTGTTTCAGAGGGGCCGAGATTGTTCTTGGAGTCCGGGCGCAGAACAGAAACCCAAAATTACCAGGCATCTCCTTCGGGGGGGCTGCTACACATTCATACAGACATGACAGTCCAAATTCACACAGTGTCTGGTGTCTGCGCCCAAAACTATAATCTCAATATAGGAGGAATAAGAATATTTTTCAAAATTTTCAGTGGTTTATGGTTTGTTAGCAAAAAATAAAAACCCAGAGTTGATTAAATACCACCAAAAGAAAGCTCTATCTGTCTCAAAAAAATTCTAAAAATTTCATATGGGTACAGTGTTGCATGAACGTGGAATTGTCATTCAAAGTGCGACAGCGCTGAAAGCTGAAAACTGGCCTGGGCAGGAAGGGGGTATAAGTGCCCTGTAGGCTAGTGGTTAAGGAACCCTGTTGAAGGCCTTTCCCATGTCTGTGGAGAGTAAAGGGGGAGGGATATTCCGTGACTGAGCTAGGTGTGTGAGATTAAGGGCTTTACTAGTATCATTCCTTGCGATCCCTACGGGGAATAAATTCTACTTGATCATAATGTATTGTTTTAGATAGATGTGGGATCAGTTGGGTAGAAAGGATTTTTGTGAACAACTTGAGGTTCAAATTAAGGGGGGGGGAGTGACCTGTAGCTTGCACAATGGAAGGGGTCTTTGCTCTCTTTGGGGACCACAGCTATGTGTGTCCAGGGTGTATCCATTGGAATGAGGCTCCCATCCTGAACTCAGTTGTAGGCATTAGTTAACCATTTGGTTAGAGATTACTGGAAAATGCATTCATACAGATGGGTAAGGCCATCTGAACCTGGCGCTTTGCCCAATGGAGTGGATATGATGGCCCCTAAGAGGTTGTTCTCAGAGCTACGATAGGTTTCTCAATCACTCCTATTGCAGTGGAGGAGAGTTTGAGGAAGTTTGATCTAAGCATTGTTGCATATCCACAAGAAGCTGGTCTGGGGAGCCAGCAGATAAGCATATTGGGAGAGTTTGCAATGATTCATAGAATTTGCAAATCAATGGGCTGTTTCTGCTGATTTGTGAAGTTTAATACCTTGGAGAGAGATTATGGTAGACACAAATGTGCAGGGTTGTTCTGTGCTAAGGACTCTGGACAATAATCTACCAGCTTAGATTCCGAACTTGTAATACAACCATCTGGAGTAAAGTTTTTTTTTAGCCTTGAACATAAGTAGTATTCTTGCGTGCAGGAGTTTCAGTTCTGAGTAACTATTGCTACTGACTGTTTATTTGTAAGCTTCCATTGTTTTCAAATGTGAGAGATGTGAAGAGAGGTCCGCCATACGTGTGGTGTTGTGTTCCTATTTGCACTAATGCCCCTTTGATGACACACTTATTTGTTACCCACAGTAACACATTGGAGACATCTGGAGTGTCATTTGTGGTAACAAAATTTGATATTTATTTCAATAGTGTCATTTAGACCTGCTCGTATTGTATCAAATGTGCGGTAAGTCTCCAGCGCAAAGGCGTTTTTTTTTCTACAGGTACTTATATAGCGCTGTCAATTTACACATCGCTTTACATATGTATTGTACATTCACATCAGTAATTGAGATTAACCCCTTCACGCCTAAGGGTAAAACAAATCTTGAAACCTAAGTAAAATTTTACAACTTTGACATGTGTTAGTAAAACCATACATATCATCACAACTACTTTGTACATCCAGGTAAAATATACCTCATTTTTTTCAGGACAAGGTGGGCTTTCATTTGGTGGTAAATGGTAATGGATAGCTCCTGATTTTTATTTATTATCAAAGGAAAACTGGCTCTAAATAGTAAAAAAAACCCTCACTTTATTTTAGTTTAGCCGTGTGTTTCTTGTTACTACCATAACCTACCACCAAAGAACAACCCACAATAAATGTTGCAGCTCTTCACGAACACAGCAATACTATATATGTGTATGTTATTTGTTATTTGTACCTGTACTACAGCCCAGAAACAATAGTGTGCATTTTGTTTTTTTATCTAAAACACACGGACGCCAATTGAAGAAAAAAAACATTCTTGACCTTGACCTTTGACTCTGACCTTGACCCAAATACTAACCCTGGCACTGAACTAGATCAAACCTTGATCTAGGTATTTTTTATTTTATTTTTTAATATTTATCTTTTTTTTTTTTTACAAACAGTTGTTTTTTTCTCTCTGCAAGGAGAGAGATACAATGTATGGCATGGCATCAATAAATAATCACTTCTGGAGTAGGATTGGTGATAATGGCAAAAGAAGATTTAGTCTCTTGTGTCCGAATGAGTTACACCAGACATTTACTAGTCTGTATGTAAATAGGTCTCTTAAATCTTTTAAAATAGGAATATGCCAGGTGGGAGAAGCCCCGAGAAACATCTACTAGTAGGTCTAGTGCCATGCTGAAATCTCCACCTATGATCACTTCCACTTCTACAAAATGGAAGATATGTCAAGTATAGTTTAAGAAAGTCTAACTGAGACAAGTTGGGATAATAAACATTGATCAGAGTACATTTCCCACCGATTTTGCCCTTTAGAAATAAAACAGCCTTGGTCATCTGTGAAAAGATTTGTAAGCATCCAAGGAAGCATCCTGGACAGAAGGATGGAAACTCATTTTGACTTTGAGTTATTTGAGTAATTATGATAAGATTTCAGATATCTATAATTAAGGAGCCTGGGAGATTATCCTTACGGAAGTGTGTTTCTTTCACAAATGCGATTTGTGCTTTCATTCTCCATTTTTCCCTAAAGTACTTGTGCCCTTTTTCATGGACATTTAGGCCCTTTGTGTTAAGATATGCAATTTCATGGAAGACATTTAAGGCAAATTGAAAAGACTGTCTTAAAGTGTTGACTAAAGCCATCCAAAGAAGATCAAATCTCGGCCAGTTCAGCAGGGACCAACCAAGATTTGTTGTATCGATGGGCAGGCTGGTTCTAGAAGTCGATCCTTCAATCAACCTCAGTACAACCAGCCTATTGAATTTTCTTCATGCGATCACTGCCAGCGGCTATAGTGTTCTGCCAGCACAGAAGACTCCCCACCAGCAGAACACAATAGCACTGCGAGAGGGATTCCCCCATCAACACTGACTGTGTTAATGGGGAAATCAAGCAATTCTTTTTCTTTCCACCTGTGGTGAAAGGAAAGAAAATTTCATAATCTATGGCCTCCTTAAAAAGTGGTCCACTGTAAGAGGAGAAATGGTGAAGAAGAGGCTACAAAACTAAAAACTGGATATTACAAAGAAAGGACCACTAGAAGGTGGGTGTAGGAAGCAGCAGATGGGGAAGGGGGATAGGTAACTAAAAGTGAGAGGTGAGGGAGGGGTTAGGGAATATGAGTACTTTTTGTGGTTGGTTGGAAAAAAGAACTGTGGCAGAAGGGAGAGGGGAGGATGGGTTTAGAGTATAGGAGGGAAATATGGCCTCTAAGTGGTTTTATCAAAGTATTAGGTACCCAAAGTCAGAGTGAGGGCTTTGGGGACAGTCCTATAGGGGGTAGATCGCTATAGGTCCGAGTGGGTGACCCTGTGCGATCTTACAAATTTGTCCATCATAATAGTAGTTTCTAGGACCCTGTGAAAAGCAAACAGAACAGAATGCAACAGCTCAAGAAAAAAACACAACCCTCAAACATGGAATGAACATGTTATAATAATGAGAAAAGCAGTGGTATATAAAAGTAGAAAAGGGCAAAACACAGTATTTATACAAAATATATCTTGGTCTTCTAGACTCACTAAAGGGCTAAAGGCACTGGTATACACTACAAGAGTACTCTTAGAGTTCTAGGAACCAGAAACTTAAAGTGCAGTGGAGCCAAAGGCAAAGCACAAATCATTGGTTGGGTCTAAGATGTTCCATGAAGGGGGTGGGAAACTTCAAATGTCATGAATATGAGAATTTAAAAATGTGAAAACAGGGTTTGCACCATGTAAGCAAAAGGCTCACTTATGGCTGTAGGGAGGCAACTGGATCGATAATATGGACAGCCGGGATTGATCCAGCACCCCTTGGGATCAAAACATGGTATGTGGATAGTAATAGGAAAGTTTATAAGCCTCTATGTGAAGAGGGTCTAGGAAGGAAGACTGACTTTCTGGAAGGGTGTGGGGACTCAGTGAGCATACAAACACTGTCACGTAGCTGTCCCATCAAAAATGGTATAGTCTGTAATTAAATAGTTGGGTATTGTAATGTCCTCTGGAGTGTCCCAGGAAAGCAGAGGAAGAGTAGAACTCTAAAACACTGCTGACTGGAAGACGGCTGACTATTGACTGTCTCCAAAATCAGTAGGACTTTCCTGGGATGAGAACAGAGAACAACAACAAGCGCTTCATTGTTAGCAGGAGCTCTTAGGTGTTGATCTTCCATGGTTCACCTCGAGTGGGATCTTGGTGCACTCTATGGAAGGGACACAGGACTTGGGGTCTCAGAGGGTAGTGGTGGGTCTAGCCAACTCAGTGCATGCTGTCAAACTCTATAGTTTCTGTTGTCAGTTTCCCAGGCACATATTGAAAATCAACCTAGCTGCAAAATGTAAGTCTGAGCTAGCAGTAGCCTCCGGAATCCTACAGAGGTGAATGTGGATGTGATTTTGTCAGGATCTGTATAGGTTGTCATCCACTGTCAGGGCACTGTTGGCTAAACAGCGTGAAGGAAGTAACCTCAGTCCGTGGATCGACAGGGTGGTGAGATACTGCATGCATTACTGTGATGGCGGAGGTCTGACATCTAACGAATTGAGATTGTGATAAGCGATCATTCTTTTTATGTTTTTGAGTGAGTTTTTAATGGGAATGAACAAGCAATAAATATGCTAAATGGGATTATGCTATGTGTGTTGCTTTGTTCCCTTATCTTGAGCTTTTAGAGTTTTAATGTACCACTGTGGGGAAGGAAAATTTTGGATGGATCCACCTAAATAAAAGTGCTGATTGCCTATCAGTAATATGACAGGCATTTGCTTGTGGTGAGCATTGTTTCCTGAGAGGATACGGTTCACTGAGCACAAAGGGTGATTGATCTGCTACTCTGCTTAAAGGTGGCGGAGTGAAGCTGTGAACTATTTGATCCAGAAGAAAACATCACACTGACTGTTTGGGATTTGGTGCACTTTTCATCACCAATTGGTGGAAGACTATGAATTTTTGAAAAGCGTGGAGCGCTGCTGTGATTAATGTTATATTAATTGCTATTCATGACAATTAATATCTGTTTAAAGTCTCACTAGACATAAGATGCAGTGACGGAAAAATTTATAAAAAAAATGTTCCCTTGCGCTGTGTGATAATTAAATACAGAAACTTTACAGTTTATTCAGGGATAGTCTGTCTGTGGAAAAACAGTGTGATTAGCAATTATTCTATGTAGTTTTATGTTAAAGTGAGATTTAATTTGCAAATAGTGGTTTTTTTTTAAATGTGATCTCATTTAAAAGCCTCTTATGAAGTGAACATAGAAGACAATGGCAGCTCTATTCTTTTCACTCAGAAGGTCACAGACATGATCTGTGTCACATGTATCAACAGAAAACAATTGTCCAGAGTCACAGTGTCCACCCTGTGGTCTAGGGGCCACATGAAGCCCTCAAAGTGGTACTAAACCCTTTGACTTAACAGTTTAAAAAACAATTACATTCCCAGCATGCCAGGAATGCTAGCTGTCACATTTGCTTATACTCTAAACTAAACTTTCAAACCATCAAAATGGCCGGTGTTATAACTGATCACATGTGCAACATCATGGCAGTTGCAGATCAAACAAAGGCTAAGATGGCAGTTATCTTGGCTGAAAAAGATATGCTGGTTTAGTTCCACTTTAAGCACTTACTGTGCTGCCCCTCTGCAGAAAGAGGTCAGTGTGTTCCTTACCTAGCGGCTACTCAAGCCAATAGAGAAATAATATTATTTACATTTAATTTTAATAGGGAAGTGATTTGATGTTTATAACACCATAATACTTTTTCCTGTGCTTTCCACCCTTTTTCCCTTTTAATGTTTTTCCTCTCATCTTTTAGAATGGATCTTGTGAAGAAAAACATAAAATGTGGCAAAATTAATTGTTAAGGAGGCTATAAGGAGTACTGATTAGTGAAATAATTATAATAGCAGTGATTTCCACCAGCCTATGTAATACGTTGTAGTCTAGGATTAATTCCTGACACATGCTCAGTATTCATCATCTACTCTACCATATCTGCTGTCTTTGACAGCTCCCTCTAGCATTACGTTGATTATTATAGGAGTCCTTTTTGTGCCCCTTATCTAAAGTAAGTTGAATTCGGGTCTATAGGTATGAAATGCAGTCAGGACTAGAGGCTCCCCTGCTTCCCAAAATCTACAGGTGTACCTCGGTTTACAAATTTAATGCGTTCTGAGGGACTTTTCGCATTGTGAAAAATTTGTAAATTGAAACGTGGTTTCCCATAGGAATGCATTGAAAACCAATTAATCTGTCACGGAGGTCAGAAAAAAAGTAAAACAAAAGTCTTTTATCTGTTCAAAACTCTTTATAAAGTGCACTTTAAAGGCATAAATACTGTACAGGGACAGGATTAAAAAAAATTTGTAAATGCATTGCAAACCAATTAATCCTTTCGTATTGCGAAAAAAATTTGTAAACCAAGGCATTATTTTGAATGGATTTTCATTTGTAAACCAAAAATTACGTTAACCGAGGCGTTCGTAAACCGAGGTATGCCTGTATTTGCAAGTGTCTAATAAAACATGATTTTACTCACATATGGTACAGTAAGTCCTAAGTGTCTTCAAATCCTGCTAAATGAGCAGAATAAGGTGACATTGAATTATTATCCATGGGATTTCTGTTTGTGTTTTTCAAGCTCACTAATGTCCCATTTAGGTCTGATCACCAATCACCTTCTTGCCAAATAAAGTTATGTTTTATTAATGTTCAACTAAAACAGGTAATGGATAACAAAACTTACCAGTGCAGGGAGTGGCACTATCAGGATAATTTAACTCTTATCATTTTACAAATGTTTTATTCACAATCTTCATACACAATATAAAATGAGCCACTTTGATGAGGACATGTAAGTTTTACTTTCTTTGCTGCTGTACTTAAAAATACATATTACAAAATATGTAAAAATATTACGAAATATGTAAAAATATAACTTCCTTCAAAAGATTTATTATCAAAATAAAGTTGCTATCACTTCTTTAGGACATGGCAGAATGAAACTTCATAAGGGTGGCCATGTATTCCAATTATTTTATTATGGTTTAATAAGCTATCACGTCTCCCTGAATCTAATGCTACCACACATTGCACCTGAAATAGGGCAAATTGTTCAGCAGAACACATTCATGCAAAAGGTCAGTGTCACAGCTGCTTCCCCTGCTTCCCCCCATTAGGATGATCTTCCCCCCCCCACCATCTCCTGTCCTGCCGCGGGTCTTTGAAGCTGAGCCGCACAGGACGAGAGGCGCGGCCCCTCACACCTCTGCTACTATCTTGTTCCCATCCAGCAAGGCAGGAGGAGACGGGATAGCGAGGTTCACACCTCTCTAAGGAGAGGTGCGAACCTCCTGCAGAGATGAGAGGGATCACTGCGACAAGCTGACGTCGCACAATCCCTGTCATCCTCAGCGCAGGCATGAGAAGTACCTGCGCTTGTGGATGTCCCTGGACAAAGGTTCGCACTCATGAGAAGCACAGCCCATGTCCAGGGGGCATGCCTCGTTGCCGAGCGACAAGGCCCACCGCCCCTGGCCCACCCCCAGTTGCCAGGACGACCGGAGAGCGTCCTGCATCAGCTTAAGAGGCTGATGCCGGGCTCTCCGATCGTCCATTCCGCTGTGCAGTCATGGAGGGAGCCCCAGCTGCGGTGGGACCCTCGTGACCAGACTCTGCCTGAGACCCCCAAGGCTAGGGGGAGATCACCCACACCTGCCTGAGACCCCAAGCAAAGGGGGGAGATTACCTGCTACCTGCCTGAGACCCCAGCAGAGGGGAGATTACCTGCCAGCTGCCTGAGCCCCCCAAGCCTAGGGGGAGATTGCCTGCCAGCCTGCCGGAAACCCCCAGTCCAGGGGTAGATTGCTTGCTGCCTGAGACCCCAGTCCAAAGGGGGGAGACCGCACAAGCCAGCCTGCCTGAGGCCCCAGCAAATGGGGAAGATTGCCTGCCTGCTGCCTGAGACCCCAGTACAGGGGGAGACCACACAAGCCAGCCTGCCTGAGACTCCCAGCCCCAAAGGGAGAGACCCCTTGCCTGTCTCGGACCTCCAACAGGTACCTGTGTCTTACTTTCTTATCCCTGGGAGACCGGACACCCTGTTGGATCCGTGGGCATATGCTTTCCCCTGTTTTACCTGAACTGTCCCTGTGATGATCCCCTAACCCCCCTGTTGGATTACAATCTGCTACAGAGACTTTTTCTTTGCTCTCGATACTGGACTACAAGTGTTTTAGCCCCTCCTTGCTGTCCCCCTAATGGCGAGATCACCCTCCCTGCCATTTTCCCATTGAGTGACTGTCATTTTGTTATCTCAATAAAGCTATGTGCGTTTGCCATCTGCTCTGTGTGTTCTGTCCTGCCTACCCTTCGTCACAGACAGTAATAAGTAACAGATAGTATGGAAAGTAAAAAGAAAAGAAAAGAAAATTCAACAGTCAAGGTTCTTGGAAAGGGTACTTTTCTACTACAGCGACTTTACAGAAATAAGCACAGCACAAGGGTAAATCATAGTAAGCAGAAAGTTAGCTTACCAACGCCGGCAGAGATGACTTCCCAGGTTGTGCTGTCCTTCTGTGTCTAAACGATGTCTGTAGAGTTTACCTTTCAAAGGACCAAATTGACAGGGAAACCCAAAACTCATGGGTTTCAGTAACATTTTGACTGCTGAAGCCAGATTGAAAAGAAGATGCTTATTATACAAGCAGGGGCGGACTGACCATTTGGAAACTCAGGCACTGCCTGAGGGCCCGGGGTCAGTAGTAGGCCCCATGAGATGCCCCTGGTACTGTCAGGGCTCCGGGTATGACCAGAGGTGTGTGGACTGACACAGGGAAACGCAGGCTTCAGATATAGTATAAACAATATAATTTATTTAAGACTAAACAATACATAAACGCAGTGCAAGACTAAACATAAACACAGTGCAAACAAACCAAACCAAACCCCCAACAGATAACAAAAGAACAATACTAAGCGTAGTCGGGCAGGCCGGGTCGGTAGCAAACGGGCAGGTAAGGTACAAAGGAGCAGGCAGAGCGTAGTCAGATGGGTCGGGTCAGGAACAATCAGGCAGACAAGGTACAAAGGAGCAGACTGGAGAGTGGCCAGGAATAGCAGAGGTCAGGACAGGCGGAGTTCAATCAGAGTCAGGGATCAAGCAGGATCAGACAGGAAGCAGACAGGATGCAGGTACAGGGGCTCTTGGGAAACATACACCAAGGCCCTAATTGCAAGTCTGGCCATTCCTTATATGCACCTTCTGCAATCAGCCTCAGGTGTTTTGGCTGACTGCAGGAGTGAGCCTCTGGTTGCTGAGAGCACCCGCTGGCCAGTCCTGGTACTGCAACTGACACAGTAGAAGTCCCAGGTTCAAGTCCAGGCCCTGACAGCAGGTGAGTCCCACCACTATTGGCGAGTCCATTCCTGACGGTACCCCCCCCTCAAGGAGCGGCCTGAGGACGCTCCAAACCGTCCTAAATGGGCAAAATGTTCCACCGCCCGGATCCGATAATTGGCGGGATATCAAGGACTGGTACATCAGGCTCGGCACCGGGCAGAGGCACATCAGACTGGGCACCGGACGGAGGCACATCAGGCTGGGCACCGGACGGAGGCACATCAGGCTGGGCACCGGACGGAGGCACATCAGGCTGGGCACCGGACAGAGGCACATCAGGCTGGGCACCGGACAGAGGCACATCAGGCTGGACACCGGACAGAGGCACTTCAGGCTGGACACCGGACAGAGGCACTTCAGGCTGGGCACCGGACAGAGGAACATCAGGCTGGGCACCGGGCCACCAGGTGGAGCAGCGGGCACCGGGCCACCAGGCGGAGCAGCGGGCACCGTGCCATCTGGCAAGACAGCGGGCTCCGAGTCATCTGGCAAGACAGCGGGCTCCGAGTCATCTGGCAAGACAGCGGCCACCGAGTCATCTGGCAAGACTGCGGGCACCGAGTCATCTGGCAAGACTGCGGGCACCGAGTCATCTGGCAAAACAGCGGGCATCGGGTCATCAAGCTCGACAGCAGGCACCGAGTCATCTGGCAAGACAACGGGCACCGAGTCATCTGGCAAAACAGCGGGAACCGGGTCATCTGGCAAGACAGAGGGCATCGGGTCGTCAAGCAAAACTGTGGGCACCGAGTCATCTGGCAAGACTGCGGGCACCGAGTCATCTGGCAAGACTGCAGGCGCCGAGTCATCTGGCAAAACAGTGGGCACCGGGTCATCTGACAAGACAGCGGGCATCGGGTGGTCAAGCAAGACAACGGGCACCGAGTCATCTGGCATTGGATCGTCAGGCTGGGTAGACACTTCAAGCTGGGTAGGGTACACTGGGTCATCAGGCATCAGGGTATCAGGCTGAACCACGGAAGGCGGGTTCTCAGACGGCAGGCTGACCTGTTTGGATACTGGCAGGATGGTACTGGTTGGAAAGAATTTTCGCTTTTTCCTGGTTTTAGTTACTGGAGCACAGGAAGTAAGCGCAGGTTTGTAAGTGGATAGAGCAGCTGTAGGCAGAGAAGAGCTGGGGGATGGAACAAAGGAGGGAGCAGTTGCTACAGAGGACTTCTTTACAGGGTTAAAGAAAGGATAGGTGCAGCGAGTGGGAGCAGGGGACTGATATGTGGTAGTTAGCAGAGTATACTGGGCCGTCACTGGGGGTGCTGTCGGGGATGCAGGAAGAGTGCCTTGAGCAGAGGAATGACGTTGCAAGCTGACTGAGGCTGGGTGCAACAAGTCTGACCACGTCTGCAGTATGGGTTTAACAAAGCTCAGCTTACACAAAGCCTGTCTGGTCAAAAACTGCACTGCGTTTATACAATCTCTTAGTACCTGTTGTGAACATGCAGAATAACGCTCCAGAAAGTAATCCACGTCATCCTCCAATAACCATACCAGGGACTCTACCTGGTCGGCACTAAATGGCGGCAAAAATTCATCCCTGCTTTCGGGGGTACCAGATGAAACCAACTCTGCACAAACCTGAATCACTGGTTGCACCTCAGAGAACTCTGTGCTCTGATCTACTAGGCAATGAGCGATCCTTACGCACTCTAGTAGTTGATCCCGGGTATACTCCTTCAGAGTCTGATGATGTCATCAAACACTAGCAGAGACAAATATATCACCTCATCAAGATGCATCCTTCCCAACAACAATAAGCCAAGATGGCTTCCCTGTGCAGCCACTTCTGGTCAGGATTGGCCTTGGTGTAATGTCAGGGCTCGGGGTATGACCAGAGGTGCGTGGACTGACACAGGGAAACGCAGGCTTCAGATATAGTATAAACATCATAATTTATTTAAGACTAAACAATACATAAACGCATTGCAAGACTAAACATAAACACAGTGCAAACAAACCAAACCAAACCCCCAACAGATAACAAAAGAACAATACTAAGCGTAATCGGGCAGGCCGGGTCGGTAGCAAACGGGCAGGTAAGGTACAAAGGAGCAGGCAGAGCATAGTCAGACGGGCCGGGTCAGGAACAATCAGGGAGACAAGGTACAAAGGAGCAGACTGGAGAGTGGTCAGGAATAGCAGAGGTCAGGACAGGCGGAGTTCAATCAGAGTCAGGGATCAAGCAGGATCAGACAGGAAGCAGACAGGATGCAAGTACAGGGGCTCTTGGGAAACATACACCAAGGCCCTGATTGCAAGTCTGGCCATTCCTTATATGCACCTTCTGCAATCAGCCTCAGGTGTTTTGGCTGACTGCAGGAGTGAGCCTCTGGTTGCTGGCCAGTCCTGATACTGCAACCCACAAGGCAGGTGAGTCCCACCACTATTGGCGAGTCCATTCCTGACAGGTACCTTTTTCATAGGCTTTTTTGAACTTGGGCAAGGACACAGGGGCCCCATGATCCCCTATTGCCCGGGGGCCTCATGAGTTGTCAGTCCGCCCCTGTATACAAGCATGTAGCTAGACCTCCATGCAGGGAGAGCAGAACAATACATGGTGTTGGATTCAAGTAATGCTCTGTCTAACTAGGGCCTTCTAATACAATTTATATGCTCTACAGTGGGTGGCACCCACCTATCTGATCTTTCCCCGAAGAGCCATCTGTGTCCCCGGTGAAACTCACTGAGATGGGATTATTTGTCCACATGTTACTGTCACTTCCAGTGTCCTTCAGGTCTAACAGGTCTTCAAAGGCTGTGACAACAATCTTGCAAATGAAAGAGAGGGCAACAGGTGTGAGATTGATGTGGAACTGGTTTTCTCATACAGAACAGAGGAAAAACAGGATGTTAGGCCATCAGGAGAGGACAACAGGTGTGGAACTGGTTTTCTCATACAGAAAGAGGAAAAACAGGTTGTTAAGCCATCTGCTTCATTACCAATGTATTTCATATTAACAATGTATTTTATTTATACCTAAAATGGCTGCTCCATTTTCCCCTTCACTTTGATGAGGACATGTAAGTTTTACTTTCTTTGCTGCTGTACTTAAAAATACATATTACAAAATATGTAAAAATATTACGAAATATGTAAAAATATAACTTCCTTCAAAAGATTTATTATCAAAATAAAGTTGCTATCACTTCTTTAGGACATGATAGAATGAAACTTCATAAGGGTGGCCATGTATTCCAGTTATTTTATTATGGTTTAATAAGCTATCACGTCTCCCTGAGTCTAATGCTAGCGATACACAATGCAATATGTGGAAATAATGGCATGGCAAAGATGTGATCATGAGTGCAAAGCACTATACCACAGTAACATGGGTCACATGAATTCAGTTCAGGCAGCTGCAGCCTGGTTTCTTGTAGTTAATAGGGTGCCTGCATAGAGTCACCTTAGTGTATTTCCACATTTGCAGCCAAATAGGCACACCACCTATGTTATATTTGTTGCATTTTCCCTATCACATAGTATAACTTTGAAAAATATATTTTAGAATTGCTGCTTAACTTTTTACCTAGCTTTCCCCTTTTTATGTAATGTGGGGAGGGGGCTGGCAGATCTTCATTATCAGTTATAAACTTGTCTGTTCTAACAAAAATTTCAAGCTCTCAAGACTTGGGTAGTACATTCTATGTTAATGCACCTTTAAACAAATCTGTCCCTTAATTGTACTTTTTGAGAGATTCTGAACAATACAAGCTGCCCAAAAATTCCTATGTATACACCTGCTCCAAATATGTTTTAAAATTATTTTTTAGGCATGCCATGTGAGTGGGAACATATAAGAAACATATAGCGGGGGTTCTCAAATTTAACTGCAAAGATGGAATTACTCTTTAACTCTTGTGTTTAGGCAACAGCCTAAAAATGCTATGGTCTGAGAGTCACAATTGCTTTTCTACAGTCATTTGCTGGTTTTCTAGCTACTGCTACCAAAGGACATGTAGTTGCAGTCAGACCATGCATGTCTATGCCTGTGATGTTGGGATAGCAGATAGCAGAAAGATGATGCGGATTTATCTCAGTTGAAGATCATCTTAGCCAACACAAACCTATCAAACCCCAGCTACATTTAAGCACTTCACCCAAAACAAATTGTTCCATTTGAAGCCGAATAATACATTGTTTCATTATATGTCGATTCTTTCCCAAATTTTAGTGCAAACACAACCAGGAACACGGCATTTCCTCTCTCTCTGGCTCAGTATACAGGGAGTGCCTTTTATGCTTTTATTTTGTGGTTTAAACTGGGATGGGTTGAGGGGGGAACATGGGATACCCCAAAAGGAAAGTTCTTCACTTTTATGTATTGCTGGGCACCCTGTTAGGAGGACAAATGGAGAGGGCTTTATTAATCCATATGATACGGGCTCTGTTTGTCTGCTTTTAATCTATGTTTTTATATCAGCCTATGACCCTCTTAAATTCCTATGGGCAGAATACACATTAGTGGACGCACACTTTGACCATTCATGTGGAGGCAATATGTTGGCTTTCCCTGTGGTTGTCTTTGGTAGACTGTGTATTTTGGAGGCGATAATCCATACAGATTGTGTCTTTATATGACTGAGTTCGGCTATGATATTATCTATTATATTCTCCCCAAAAAAAAAATGTGTTCACAACACGTTGAGCCTTTTGCATGTGGATTCTGTTCTCATCTTAACAAGAATGATGTACACCATGGTATTGACAAACTGTATGGATATAAGATGGACTGACTATTCATGATCCATGTATTTATCTGTAGTTAATAAGAGATGTAGTTTTTAACTGAAGTATTTTTGTATTACAACAATGCTCTTTATATGTGCCCTTTTAAAGTCCATGCTACCTGTTTGTTTTTCTAGTCAACAGTGAATATTTCCCAACGGCTTCTAATAGCTGTGAATATATATTACCAACTTGAAATGCTTTACAAAATGCCAGCCTCTGTTCAATGAATGCAAATATCTAATCTTTAGTGATGCAATACGTGAAATCATGGAGTACTTTGGAACATATCAATATTTTGCTGGTTTGTGCTAAAATGATTCTGTTTTCCATAAATAAATTGCAGAACATGACCGGGAGCAGATCATTCCTTTGTTTTAGCCAGGGCCATTGCAGTTCTTGAAAGAGAGGTCAGTCCTCAAGGGTTACAAATCTTTTAATACTGTTAAAATATCTGTTTTTGCTGGGACCTTGCTGACTTTGGAGCCCAAGCAGCTGCCTATGGCACCTTCTATTGTAAACACATATCTTAATTTATTATTGTAGTGTTTACCTACAATTATGTTGTGACTTTCACGTATTTATTAGTTTTTTTTATTGCATTAAAGAATATGTCAACCCAACATTTAATATTCCTCATATGTGCCTGCTGTACTGTGTACTTCTATGCAAAAGTATCCTGTCTCTTTGTATTGCTTCCTTTGTATGAAATACCTGTTGTTCCCGCTGGCCCCCCTGATTTCCTATTAAAAACTGACCACACTAGGCATGAGAGCATAGCATGGTCAACCTTCTAGCTGTGCTGGGAACTCAGCTTGCTCTGCTCCAACGATTAGACTTGTGCTGAGGTACTAGTTCATCTTGAGTGAACTTTTGTGGATTGAAACATTCAATCTTTCAAATAATTATGTAAGGCATAGGCATGTATAACAGAACAATAATAGCAAAGCATGCAAATTGAATTTATAAGAAGCACTAGTGTAATCGGTTCGAATCCTAACCACGGCACTACCTGCATGAAGTTTGCATGTTCTTCCTGTGTCTGCATAGATTTCCTCTGGGTATTCCAGTTTCCTCCTACACTTCAAAGACATATTGGTAGGTTAATTGGATCTGGTCTTAATTGACCCTAGTATGTGTATGTATGAATGTGAGTTAGGAACCTTAGACTGTAAGCTCCTTGAGGGCAGGGACGGATGTGAATGTATAATATGTAAAGTGCTGCATAAATTGTTGGTGCTGTATAGATACTTGTAACAAAAAAATAAGTAAAATAAAGTGTGTATGTGTGTATATATGTATATACACATATACACACATACATACACACACACACTATACATTGATTAGCCATTACCCTAGGTGCACACCTAAGCGTTTTCCAGTGTGTTTTGCAGAAACACAGTACAGTCCATTCAACATAATTTCCTATGGGACATGTTGACATCTCCGCGTTTTCACTTTTTTGGAAAGGGTCAGGGACTTTTTTTAACACAAAACGTAGCATTTTTGGTTCTATAGACTTCAATGGAAATGCTGCAGAAAAGCATGCGTTTTTGATGCATTTTGCGGTTTAAATCTGCCTAACAACAAGAAAAATAAAAAAAATTATAAAAATGCATCAAAAACACCGCAAAAACTCAGGTACAACCACTCTCTAGCCCTTTTGTAGCAAACTGCCTCTTGCTACAGCTAAATATTTTAACTTTTGACTCATTGGTCCAGAGCACCTGCTGCCATTTTTCTGCACCCCAGTTCTTAGAACTTTGTGCATAGTTGAATTGCTTAGTCTTGTTTCCATGTCTTGTGCATGAAAACATAGGAACTGGGGTGCAGAAAAATGGCAGCAGGTGCTCTGGACCAATGAGTCAAAAGTTGAATTATTTGGCTGCTGCAGAAGGCAGTTTGTTCATGAAGAGTTGGAGAGTTGTACAATGAGTGTCTGCAAGCAACAGTGAGGCATGGTGAATGTTCCTTGCAAGTTTGAGGTTGCATTTCTGTCCTCAATGCTTCAGTGTAAAGAAGTACAAGGAGTCCTGGAAGTGATGGTTTGGCTCCCACAGAGCCCTGATCTCAACATCATTGAGTTTGTCTGGGATTACATCAATACAAGAAACAGAAGGATTTGAGGCAGCCTACATCCACAGAAGATATGTGGTTAGTTCTCCAATATGTTTGGAACAACCTACCTGCCGAGTGTCTTCAAAACCTTTGTGCAAATGTACCTAGAAAAACTGAAGAATTGCTGTTGTTCTGAAGGCAAAGGGTGGTCACACCAAATATTGCTTTGATTGGGATTTCTCTTTTGTTCATTTACTTTCCATTTTGTTATTTGATGAAAATAAACTATTAACTCTTCTATTTCTGAAAGCATTCTTCAGTTACAGCATATTTTCACACCTGCCTAAAACTTTTCCACAGTAAATATATATATTTTCACACATACACAGTATATATTTATATTATGATGGTCAGGGAATTCAGACCATTTGACCAGTACCACTGTGTTTACCTCTCTCTAAGGGTGGAGCCCCTAGCTGACCAGGCCCTAGATTTTAAAGGCTGTGCACACCTGCACACACAGTTTGCTAGTCCTCAGAAAAGCTCAGACACTGGATTAGATGCTTCTTCCCTCCCAAAGCTCCTCAAAGCCTTTGACTCCAGACCCTGATCTGGGGATAACAAGACCCAGTGAAAACTGAAAAAGGACATTTTTTCCATTCGAAACAGATACTTTGGAGCCCCTCAATCAGCATCCTTGCTAACCCTGTGTCATTTCAACCCAATGGCAGGGCACAGCACTGTAACAAAATATAAATGTATGTTTTTTTTAAATATATCCATTACAGCCACAGGTTGTAAAAGGATATACGTTAAAAAGGGTGTAGTTAAATAGTGTCTGAGATGACATTGGAAGAAAAAGGGAGGGAATGGATGGAGGAAGGAAGGAAATGAAAGGAGGGGAGGGAGGAAATGGATGTAGGAAGAAAGGAAGGAATGAAGGAAGAGGAGGGAGGGAGAGAGGAAGGAAGAGGAGGGAGGGAGAGAGGAAGGAAGAGGAGGGAGGGAGAGAGGAAGGAATGAGATGAAAGGAAGGAGGGAAGGGAGGAGGGAATAGATGGAGGGAAAAAGAAAGGAAGAAAGGAAGGAGGTAATGGATGGAGGAAGGAAAGAAGGAAATGAAAGGAGGGGAGCAAGGAAATGGATGGAGGAAGAAAGGAAGGAATGAAGGAAAAGGAGGGAGGAAGAGAGGAAGGAACGAGATGAAAGGAAGGAGGGCATAGATGGAGGGATGAAGGAAGGAAGGAAGAAAGGAAAGAGGGAATGGATGGAGGAAGGAAGGAAGGAAGAAAAGGGAGGGAATGGATGGAGGGAGGAAGGGAATGGATGAAGGAAGAAGGAATGCGTGGGAAAATAAAAGGGAAAAAAAAAGGGGGGGAAAAGGGGAAAAAAAGGGAAAAATAGGGAAAAAGGGAAAAAAAGAGAAAAGGGAAAAAAAGAGAAAAGGGAAAAAAAGGAAAAGGAAAAAAAGGAAAAGGGAAGAAGGATGTTCCTGTCTTATTGGCACATTCACAAGCATCACAGAGCTTCTGACTGATCCGGACACAATTTCCCCACATATCTTCTTCTCAGAAGCTGCACAGAGGACTGGAGTGTGGGCGGGAACAGGGGGAGGCAGAGAGTGTGGGCAGAGAAAGGGGAGGTAGCGCAAATCCAAGCACTCTCTTCTGCCATTGTTGTGGAGGATGGGGAAGGGGCTGGGCACTTTCAGAGTAGATGAGGCATCAGGGTGGCCAGGGCTGAGGAGCACACAGGGGGGAACCAGAAGGGAAATCCGATGCACAGTCAGGGATGATTGGTGCTGCGGTGAGGACAGTGACAAGCACCGATCTCCCTATATGGCTTTCAATGAAGCTGGAAGCTGCTTCTCCTCTCCCTCCTGTGGCTTTCAGCTGCTTCATTGAAAGCCATACAGGGAGATTGGCGCTTGTCACTGTCCTCACCGCAGCACCAATCATCCCTGACTTTTCTCCTGATTCATGTCATCCACGGGGGCAGGGTGTGTGCAGTGAACATTCTGCACCCATGGACAATATGCCACTGCCTCTCACCTTTCCACTGCCCACTGGCTCCATCACCAGCAGCGGATACAAGGCACTGCCACAACGTGCGGTGAAATGTGAGCTACTTCCAGGATCTGAGACTGCCTCCTCCTCTGCTCCCCACACTATCACCAGACAGTGAGCCTCTCATGGGGACCCCTACTGATGTCGGGCCCTTGGGCAATGCCCGAATGGTCAGTCTGTTCCTGGGCTGATTAAAGTGGTACTAAACTACCAATTTTCTTTTTTTAACTTGGCCCCTGCAGGTTTATCCTGGGTCCAGGAGATAGCAAATACCATGTAGCACTTAAGACTTGGTTCACATCTATGTGTGCCGAGAACGTGCGCAAAATCGTCTGCATTTCCAACATGCACAGAAACCCACTCTCCAATGCATTGGCACACGCAGGCACCAAACTGACTGGTGCTGCAGCACAATGTGGTTCAGTGTGGCATGATTTTACAAAAAGGGGCGGGGACTTCTTTCCCCAACTTTCTTGAAGGTAGGGCAGCCCATTGAAATGAATAGGTTGCCCTACACCCGGAACCACATGCTCGCAAACTCGGACCATACTGGTATAAACTTAGTCTAAACTCCTTTTGTACCAGCAAATTTTAAAAAACTTTTTTCATGGACTTATTTTTTCAAATGTTTTATATAAAATTAATTTGAAAAAAATAAATTTCCTTTAAAATTTTTAAACAATGTCAGGGTAAAGTCAGAAAATTGCCACTACATCCCCAATTGACATTAGACCAATTTAATCCTGGTATACCAAGAAATAGATACAGGTGGGTCTTTTGAAGTGGGTAATCTCATTAGGTAATCTCATCAGGAAATACATACACAGAGACACATACATATGTTAACATATTGACCTTTATTTACATTTAAAGAATATGTAAGCACATTTCATATTTCTGATATGTGCCTTCTGTACCATGTACTTCTATGAAAATATATCTTATCTGAATTGCTTCACTGTATGAAATACCTGATGTTCCTGCCAGTCCCTCTACATTCCTATTAAAAACTGACCACATTAGGCAGGAGAGCACAGCGTGGTCAGTTTTCTAGCTATGGTGATAACTCATCTTGCTCTCCTCCTGTCAGGGATCCCCTCGGTCTCCGCCGCGATGCTCCCGGCGCAGGCGCAGTGTGCCGCCCTGTGCTGGGACTCGAGCATTAGGTCCGGGCCGGCCGCGGCGTTCGAGTTCGCGCATGCGCAGTAGAAGCCGCGGCTGCCCGCTGGGCACCAATGGCAGCGCAGGGCGGGATATTTAAATGGCCCTGAGCTGTCATTCAGTGCCTTCTGGTCTTACCTGTATCCTGTATCTGCGAACCTGTGAATAGTAAGTTGCTGACCCGGATTGTGCTTGACCTTGCTGTATTTCTCCTGCCCTGACCCTTGCTTTGCCTGACCTCTCTCTTGAATGCCCCCTATTGGATCTGACCTGCTGTTGCTGACCTGGCGTGTGACCCGACTATTCTCTGCCCGCTGCCTTGTACCATACCGTCCTCCCTGTTACCGACCCGGCTTGTCTGACCCCGCACCTGCTCAGCCATCCATCCGTCCATCCCTCCCAGTGGGGTCTCCTGACCTCCTCATATCAGGCTCTTCCCCGCAGGAGCCCTCGGCGAATACCACTACCACTAACGGGTTTGCCCAGTAGCCACGACCTGGTCTCGGGGGGCTCCAAGTCCATCCCCACCATCAGGGGCCCTGGTGAACAAGTCCCCTGGGACTTAGACTCCGTGCTCTGGAAACACCTATTTAGTGGAGTGCTAGTGGTACCGCCGGGCGGTCCCTTACAGTACCAGAAGGCCATGACGGAGCCTCGAGGAGGACCCTCCCCGCTGGAGGAAGTTTGTAGGCACCTGGCTTCCTTGACGCAAGCGGTAAACGTATTACAGGACAGGTGTTTGCAGATTGAAAATCGGTTCCAGGCCTGCACGATATCTGCCCCTGCACCACAGGCCCCGACCCCCGCACCTCCGCCCGTAGCGGCCCCTGGGCCTGCTTCAGGGGTTCCCGCATCACTTCCTATGACCGAACCCCGGGTACCCCTACCGGAGCGTTTTCACGGGGACCGCACACGCTTCAGGTCGTTCCGTGAATCCTGCCTTCTCTATTTTGAGTTGCAACTTCGTACTTTTTTGACGGAATCGGTAAAGGTGGGGTTTGTCATCTCCCTCCTGCAGGGTGAACCCCAAGACTGGGCCCACCGACTGAGAGGGAACAGTGACCCCCACCTAGGCTCAGTTAACATTTTTTTTGACGCAATGGCCATCTTATATGATGACCCACAGCGGGCAGCTTCGGCCGAAGCTACCATTTACACACTCCGGCAGGGCCGACGGGCGGCGGAGGAGTACGCCTCTGACTTTAGGCGTTGGATGGGGGACACACGCTGGAACGAGTTTGCCCTTGTGCACCAGTTCCGCATGGGCCTGTCAGAGGCCCTGAAAGACGAGCTCGCCCGGGTAGAAATGCCTGAGGCGCTTGAAGACTTAATTGCACTAACCATCAAGATTGACCGAAGACTGCGGGAACGCAGGTTTGAGAGGTCCGGTCAGGGTCGAGGAGGTTCCTGGGGGTCTTTCCAGGGTCACAGCCAATCCACTAGGCCACAGTTCCTGAACCCACCACCGGAGGATGCTCCTGAACCCATGCAGCTAGGCCTGGCGCGACCTAAGCTATCTCCAGAGGAACGCCAGCGCAGACGCTCCCAGAACCTATGCCTCTACTGTGGTGAAGCTGGTCACATGGTACGATCCTGCCCGCAGAAACTGAGTAAGTGCACCTCTTCTTCCTTATCTGTTGGCGATGTTCATTCTTCCCAATACTTAGTTGTACCCCTCTCCTTTCAGCTGCCAGAAAGGACCGTGGAAGTGACAGCCATTATTGACTCGGGGGCATGCAGCTGTTTTGTAGATATTAATTTTGCTCACCAGCAGGGTATTCCCCTCCAACCAAAAGAAAAGGGGTTCAACATATTTCTGGCCGATGGGTCCCGGATAAGATCAGGGGTGGTTAACCAGGAGACCCCTTCCATTTCTACCACCATTGCCAGCCAACACCAGGAACTCCTCCGCTTGGATGCCATTGCATCACCCCTTTTTCCAGTCATTCTGGGGCTTCCGTGGTTACGGGCTCATAACCCCCAGATTGACTGGGAAACCAGGGTAGTCTCGTTCCCTTCCTCATACTGTCGGGAACACTGCCGCACTTCGGGCCCGGGGGTTCCCCAGGTCCTTGTGTGCTCAGAGGGGGATGCCGACTTAAGGCAAGTCATTCCGGCAGCCTACCATGAATTCCTTGATGTATTCAGTAAACGGGGAGCAGATACTCTACCCCCCCCACCGCCCGTATGACTGTCCCATCGACCTGTTACCTGGCTCAGAGATCCCTTTCGGGCGGATCTTCCCCCTTTCGGAGCTCGAATTGGGGGCCCTTAGGGAATACATTGAGGACAACCTGCAGAAGGGATTCATCCGCCCCTCTACCTCTCCAGCAGGGGCAGGGATTTTCTTTGTAGAAAAAAAGGACAAGACCTTGAGACCGTGTATTGATTACCGGGAATTGAATAGAGTTACAATCAAAAACCGTTACCCCCTGCCGTTGGTACCAGAATTATTCCAGAGTTTAAAGGCGGCAGTGGTGTTCACAAAACTGGACTTAAGGGGAGCGTACAACCTGGTTCGCATAAGGGAGGGGGACGAGTGGAAAACGGCATTCCGCACCCGCTTCGGCCACTTCGAGTATCTGGTCATGCCGTTCGGTCTGTGCAATGCACCCGCCACCTTCCAACACTTTGTGAACGACATTTTTAGGGATTTCCTGGGTGTCTTTGTTATAGTCTACTTAGACAATATTTTGATTTTTTCACCTTCTCTGGGGGAGCACAGGGTTCACGTAGCAAAGGTATTAGGGCGGTTGCGGCAGCATGGCTTATACGCCAAAGCTGACAAATGTTGCTTTGAACAGTCTAGTATTACTTTTCTGGGTCTGATTATCTCCACCGCGGGGGTCGCGATGGACCCTCAGAAAGTCTCTGCAATACTGGATTGGCCTGAACCCACAGACAGGAAGGGCGTCCAACGGTTTGTCGGGTTCGCAAACTTTTACCGCAAGTTCATCAAGAACTTCTCGGGTCTGGTCTCCCCCATTACTCAGCTAACCAAGCTTGGAACTCGATTCAGGTGGACGCCAGAGGCGCAGGAAGCTTTTGAAGCTTTGAAGAAACTATTCACTTCGGCACCCATCCTGGGTCACCCCGATGCCGCCTTACCCTACATCTTGGAGGTAGATGCGTCAGAGAATGCGGTAGGTTCCATCCTGTCCCAGCGAAAGGGCACCAGGGAATTGCTCCACCCTGTGGCATTCTTCTCACGGAAACTCACCCCGGCGGAAAGGAACTACGATATCGGTGATCGTGAACTTCTGGCGATTAAGACAGCGTTAGAGGAATGGAGGTACCTGCTGGAAGGAGCCTCACACCCCATCTTAATATTTACGGATCATAAGAATCTGGAGTACCTGAGGACCGCCAAACGCTTACGCCCACGACAGGCGAGATGGGCACTGTTCTTCTCAAGATTCAATTTCCACATTACATACAGGCCGGGATCAAAGAATACGAAGCCAGATGCGTTGTCACGAATGTACGAGGACGCCAAGGAGGCCCCAGCGCCCGACACTATCCTGTCTTCAGGAAACTTCTTGGCGCTCCAGACGGACCTTCGTTCCAAGATAATGGAGGCGTCCACGGCCTTATCCATCCCAGCCGGGGTGCCCCTCCAGAACAAAGGGGGACTCCTGTGGAAGGAAGATCGGATTGTGGTGCCAGAGGGAATCCGAACTCTGGTCTTGGGCCATTGCCATGACCACCCGATGGCAGGGCACTTTGGGTCGGCCAAGACCTTAGAGCTCCTCCGACGCTCCTTCTGGTGGCCGGACATGGCAAAAGACTGCAAACACTACGTCAACTCCTGCATCACCTGCCAGAGGAACAAACCATCAAGGTGCAAGGCTTGGGGTCTTCTGCGGCCTTTACCAATTCCCGAACGGCCTTGGCAGAAAATTTCGATGGACTTCATAGTCGAGCTCCCACCTTCACGGGACCACACAGCAATTCTTGTGGCCGTGGACCGTTTATCTAAGATGGCCCACTTTATACCATTAAGGAGGACTCCGTCGGCAGCCGAAACTGCGCGAGTATTCATTCGAGAGATTGTAAGACTGCACGGGGTCCCTGAAGACATCGTCTCTGACCGAGGGGTTCAGTTTACCTCAAGATTTTGGAGGGCTCTGTGTAAAGCTCTGAACATCCAACTGTCCCTCTCTTCTGCATTTCACCCTCAGTCCAACGGACAGACCGAGAGAACCAACCAGACTCTGGAGCAGTACCTGCGCTGCTATACATCTTTTGCCCAGGATGACTGGATACCACTTCTACCCTTGGCGGAATTCGCGTACAACAACGCGTGCCATTCGGCAACGGGGCAGTCCCCGTTCTTCTCCAATTGTGGTTTTCACCCTACCTTCCTCCCGGACTTGGTCCCGGAATGCCCAATTCCGGCAACGCAGGATACATTGACGTTCTTCTCTTCGAACAACAAGAAGCTACAGGAAGCCCTAATTCGGGCCCAAGATGACTACAAGAGGGCATTCAACAAGAGACGAAGGGGAGATCTGGTGTTGCGACCCGGTGAGAAGGTTTGGTTGTCTACTTCTAACTTAAGGATGCTTTGCCCTTCAAAGAAATTAGGCCCTAAATTTATAGGACCCTTTTGCGTTAAGCGGATGGTCAACGAGGTGGCCTACGAACTTGTCCTCCCTGACACACTCAAGATCCACCCAGTCTTCCATGTGTCCCTGCTGAAGCCAGTAGTCCCGGATACCTTCCCTGAACGAGAATCTGGGCCTCCGCAGGCCATATCGGTAGAAGGGGAAGAGGAATTTGAGGTGGAATCAATCTTGAAGTGCCGAAGGAGGGGGGCCAGACCCAATTCCTAATCAAATGGAAGGGCTATGGCCCTGAGGATAATTCTTGGGAACCTGCCCATAATGTCCATGCACCTAGACTTGTCCGGAGGTTCTTTCGCGATCACCCGTGGTGGAGAGATCGGGTGGGCATCCGGAGGTTGCCCGTAGGGGGGGGGCAATGTCAGGGATCCCCTCGGTCTCCGCCGCGATGGTCCCGGCGCAGGCGCAGTGTGCCGCCCTGTGCTGGGACTCGAGCATTAGGTCCGGGCCGGCCGCGGCGTTCGAGTTCGCGCATGCGCAGTAGAAGCCGCGGCCGCCCGCTGGGCACCAATGGCAGCGCAGGGCGGGATATTTAAATGGCCCTGAGCTGTCATTCAGTGCCTTCTGGTCTTACCTGTATCCTGTATCTGCGAACCTGTGAATAGTAAGTTGCTGACCCGGATTGTGCTTGACCTTGCTGTATTTCTCCTGCCCTGACCCTTGCTTTGCCTGACCTCTCTCTTGAATGCCCCCTATTGGATCTGACCTGCTGTTGCTGACCTGGCGTGTGACCCGACTATTCTCTGCCCGCTGCCTTGTACCATACCGTCCTCCCTGTTACCGACCCGGCTTGTCTGACCCCGCACCTGCTCAGCCATCCATCCATCCATCCGTCCATCCCTCCCAGTGGGGTCTCCTGACCTCCTCATATCAGGCTCTTCCCCGCAGGAGCCCTCAGCGAATACCACTACCACTAACGGGTTTGCCCAGTAGCCACGACCTGGTCTCGGGGGGCTCCAAGTCCATCCTCACCATCAGGGGCCCTGGTGAACAAGTCCCCTGGGACTTAGACTCCGTGCTCTGGAAACACCTATTTAGTGGAGTGCTAGTGGTACCGCCGGGCGGTCCCTTACACCTCCAATGACCAGGCATCTGCTCAGATGCCCCCCTGCACAGTCATTCACTGGGAAGAGAAAGTAAGTGATCACTTCTATAAAAGGGGAAAAAGGTTATTTGTATTTTTTTTAAATATGTATACACAAATGTTTTGCCTTTCATTTCTATTTTAAACTGAATGGGTTTTTTTTACAAGGTGAGGGTTCACATATACTTTAACCCTTGGGCCCAAAGCCCAGGTACTTTAAGAAGAAAAAGACTAAAAAGCCCAACTGTATTTAAGATAATCAAAATTCGTATGGGCAGAGTAACAAAAACCTAGATACATGTAAACATTAGAACATAACCATAGTATATCACATTATTATTATTATACAGGATTTATATAGCGCCAACAGTTTACACAGGGCTTTACAATATAAAGAGAAACAGTACAATTAAAATGCATTTCAGTACAGAAGGAATAGGAGCACCAGGCTTGTGGAGCTTACAATCTAAAGGAAGGAGGAGGTGGTACAAAAGGTGATAGCTGTAGGCGATGATCTAATGGAGATGACTCAAGTACAGTTCTTAGGTGGAGGTGGGGTAGGCTTCCCTGAATATGTGAGTTTTCAAAGATCACCTAAAGGCAGACAGCGTGGGGACTGATCGGACATATTACAGTAGGGAGTTCCAGAGGATGGGAGAGGCTCTGGAGAAGTCCTAGAGGCAAGCATGGGAGGAGGTGACGAGGGAGCTAGAGAGCAAGACGTCTAGGGAGGAGTGGAGCGAACAAATTGGACGATATCTGTGGATGAGGTTACAAAGCCATCCATAACACTACCCCTAGCTACATCACGTAGCTAGGGGCAGTGTTGTGGATGGCTTTGTATGTTGTGGTTAGTATTTTGAGTTTTAAACGTTGGGTTAGTGGAAGCCATTGAAGGGATTGGCAGAGAGGGGAAGCAGTCACTGATCGGTTGGTAAGGTGTATGAGTCTAGCAGCAGCATTCATAATAGACTGAAGGGGAGATAACCAGTGTAACTGTAGACCAGTGAGGAGGGAGTTGCAGTAATCAAGGTGGGATAGAACCAATGTGTGGATAAGTTGTGGTGTCATTGTTCAGTAAGGAGTGGATTTTTAAAATGTTGCGGAGGTTGAGGCGGCAGGATTTAGCCAGTGATTGGATGTGGGGCCCAAACGAGAGGTCAGAGTCTAGGATTACATCTTAGCACCCTGGCATGAGGGGAAGGACCAATGTTTGTGCTGTTGATCTTAATGGTAAAGTCATGAGTGGGGGATCGGAGAGGAGGAAATATTACAAGTTCGGTTTTGGAAAGATTGAGATTAAGATAGTGGTGTGGCATCCATACTGACATGTTGCTTAGAATATTTGTGATACGTGAGGAGATTTAGGTGGTGAGCTGGGGAGTGGAGAGATAGAGCTGGGTGTCATCAGCATAGAGGTGGTATTGGAAGCAATGGGAGGTTATCAATTTGCCCAGGGAAGAAGTGTAGAGAGAGAAAAGGAGGGGCCCAAAGACAGAGCATTGGGGTAGCCCAACAGAAAGAGGAAGAGGAGCGGGGAAGGAGTTGTATGTGACACTGAAAGCGTGCTGAGAAAGGTAAGAGGAGAACCAAGAGAGAGCAGAGTCATGGAGGCCAATGGAGTGGAGTTTACTGAGGAGGAGTGGGTGGTCGACTGTGTCAAAGGCACCAGAAGGTCTAGGTCTAGGAGTACGAGTATGGAGTAATAGCCATTGATTTTAGCAGTTAGTAGGTCTTTATTGAGTTTTAGTAGGGCAGTTTCAGAGGAATGTTGTGGGCGGAAGCCAGACTGTAGGAGGATGGAGAAGGTTGTTGTCAGTGAGGTAGCAGTTAATACGATTGTGGACAAGGCACTCGAGAAGCTTGGAGGCTAACAGGAGCAGGGAGATGGGTCTTAAGTTATTCAAACAGGTGGGATCCAGCAAGGGTTATGTATGGGGGTAACCACTGCATGTTTGAGCTGGGAGGGAAAGGTGCCTGTGGAGAGAGAGGTTGAAGATGCGGGTTAGAGAGTTTAGGATATAGCTAGAAAGAGGCTGTGATAATCGTAAGGGGACAGGGTTCAGGGGACAGGGGGTAAAGTGAGCCTTGGAAAGGAGTTCACTAACTTTCTCGGTGGTAACAGGGTTGAAGGAGGAGAGTGTTGAGCATGGTGTTGAGCCTGGTATGTTGGTTGGAGGAAGAAGCTTGACACTGGAGATCTCATCATGAATTGTATCCATCTTGTTCTTGAAATGACTGGCAATCTCCTGTGCAGTAAATTGGTGGGCGGAGGCAGTGGGGGGGGTGGAGTAAGGAATTAAGGGTAGAAAAGAGTTGGGAAGGATTGGATGACAGGGTCTTGATGAGAGTTTTGTAGTAGGTTTGTTCAGCAGCGTGGAGGACGGAGTTGTATTTGAGAAGAGCGGATTTGTAGAGGGTAAAGTTTTTCAGGGATTTATTTTTATGCCATGCTCACTCAAGAGCACGGTTGTGTCTCGAATCTTTTGGTGTCATGTGTTTGCCAGGGCTGTGACAGGAGAGGTCTGGTTCTGCGTGTAGAGAGGAGCAAGTGCGTCCAGGGAGGATGATAGATAGTTGTTGTAGGCAGATGTGGCCAGGTCTATGCAGGACAGGGGTGCAAATTTATCATAAAGCCACTCAACAGCAGAGTGAAGAAGGTCAGGGCTGAGGTGGTGGAGGTTTCTACGGGTAACCGTTTGCTGGTTGGAAGCATGGGAGGTAGGAGACAGGGAGAGTGTGAAGCTGGTAAAGTTGTGATCAGAAAGAGGAAAAGGGGTGTTAGAGAGGTTACAGGGAGTACATCGGTGGGAGAATACAAGGTCGAGGGTGTTGCCGTTAGAGTGGGTGGTGATTTGTGTCAATTGTGTTAGGTTAAAAGAGAATGTTAGGTTGAGTAGTTGAGAAGTGGCTGAGGTGTTAATATCACAATCATATATATTTATATACTGAATCAAACACCACACAGCCAGAGAATCAATGTCCCCAATTTCTGTAGCTTAGGAGGTGTTGAAGATAAACAAGAAAAAGTCATATGGATGACTGAAAGGTCTTAGTGTGTTTTGCCCAAAGGCTTCTTCAGGGCACAGAGCCAGCTGGCTTGGAAATCACACCTCCCAAAAAGCAAAGATAAATCCACTCAAAATATAAGAAACATTCTTCCCTGTGTAATATCCCCCATAGGCCTATAATACTACAAACAGTCCACTATTGTAAAGATGGACACACTCCTCCAATGATCTCAAAAATGATCCCACATGTATGTACATACATGTGTTGGCCTTTTGAGATTCTTTATTACTGGAGGAGTGTGTTAATCTTTACTGTATTGGGCTGTTTGTGTATTATAGGTCCCCAAGGGGGATATTACATAGAGAAGGACAAGACCACAGGGTCTCTGTGTGTGGAGGACTTCTCGGTTTTTATCCCAATTACTACAGTGAGACACTTTCTATTCTTTGCTTATATTTTGAGCAGATTCATCTTTGCTCTTCTGGGTGGTGTGATTTTCAGGCTAGCTGGCTCTGTTATACTTTAAAAAACACTTTTATTTTGATCTGAACACAACCCATTGTCTTCCCTAAGGCTCCGTTCACACCAATGCATTTTTTAGTGCTTTTTGCAGAAACGCACTACAGTTAACATGGTTTCCTATGGAACATGTTCACATCTATACTTTTTTGAGCTGATGCATTTTTGGAAAGGGTCAGGGGCTTTTTTAAAAGCAAAAAGCAGCATGTTTGCTATAATAGAGTAGTGTGTTTTTGCAACGTTTTGCATTTCTATTCTGCTCAGCAAAAAAAAAAATTCCACTAAAAAAAAAGTTGAACAAAACACAAAACGGGTTAAAATGTGTCAAAAACACATCAAACACATAAAAACACATGTAGAAAAACCAAAACGAACTGTGAAAAGCACTGCAAAAAGGACAAAAAGCAAACTGCATAGGTGGGAACGGAGCCTAAAGAAGCCTTTGGGTGAAACACATTGGGATTTATCGCTCATCTACAGCAATTTTTCTTGCTTATTTTCAACACCTCCTAAGCTAAAGAAATAGGGAACATTGATTAACCGGCTGTGTAATATTTGATTCAGTATATAAGTATATACTATATGCAGGGGCGGACTGACCATTTGGAAACTCGGGCACTGCCCGAGGGCCTGGGGTCAGTAGGGGGCCCCATGAGATGCCCCTGGTACCTTTTCATAGGCTTTTTTGGGTGTGGTTTGATTTTGGGTGAGGACACAGGGGCCCCATGATCCCCTATTGCCCGGGGGCCCCATGAGTTATCAGTCCGCCCCTGACTATATGGCTGTGATGTGCTATACTGGGATTATGCACTAATATTTACATGTGTAGCTAGGTTTTGTTACTATGACCATATGAATTTTGATGATCTTAAATACAATTGGGCCTTTTAGCTATATATTTTGCCCTTTAAAGTAACTAGGCTTTGGACCCAAGAGTTGAATTTAAATAAAGGTCAATATTTTAAAATATGTGCAAGATTACCCACCTCAAAAGTTCCACTTGTATCAATTCCTTGGTATATCAGGGGTTAAAGTGGTTGTAAATGCTGAGGGTTTTTTACCTTTATGCATGAAGGTAACAATACCTTCTGTGTACTGCCCTTCCCACAGCCCCTCAATACTCACCCAAGCCACCTCTCGATCCAGTGATGTGCACAGGAGCCTCGGTTGTCCCTGGTCTCTCATTAGCAGGACCATTGGTTCCCCAGTGTGCCAATGAGGAGAGAGCAAGGGGCAAGGCCAAGCCGCGGCTCCATGTGTCTTCTGGATGCATAGAGTGGGGCTCAGGAGCGAGCACGCACCAGTGCCCCCATAGCAAGCGGCTTGCTATTGGGGGCACTGGTCAAGGGGGAGGAGCTAGGAGAGCTGGAGGAGGACCCGATAAGCAGAGGATTGGGCCGGTCTGTGCAAAACCATCAAATAGAGCAGGTAAGTATGACAAGTTAGTTATTACAAAAAAAAAAATACATGTCAAAATACATTTCCTTAAACCACTAGCCTACTGGGCACTTATACCATCTTCCTGCCCAGGCCAATTTTCAGTTATCAGCGCTGTTGCACTTTGAATGACAATTGCGCGGTCATGCAACACTGTACCCATATGAAATTTTGATAATTTTTTTGATACAGATAGAGCTTTCTTTTGGTGGGATTTAATCACATCTGGGTTTTTTATTTTTTGCTAAACAAACCAAAAACGACTAATAATTTTGAAAAAAAAAAGTTTTTTTCTTCGTTTTTGTTATAAAATTTTGTAAATAAGTGAATTTTCTCCTTCACTGATGTGCACTAATGAGGCTGCAGTGATGGGCACTGATAGGTGGCACTGATGGGCACTGATGAGGAAGCACTGGTAGGTGGCACTGATGGGCATTGACAGGCATCACTGATGGGCACTGAAAGGCAGCACTCATATGGCACCGATAGGTGGCACTGATAGACGGCACTGACTGGCACTGAGAGGCAGCACTGACTGGCACTGTTAGGTGGCACTGACTGGCACTGTTAGGCGTCACTGATTGGCAGCACTGATAAGTGGCACTGATAGGTGACACTGAAAGGCAGCTCAGATGGGCACTGATATGTGGCATTGATGTGCACTGCTAGGCACTGATATGTGGCACTGATGGGCACTGGCAGGTGGCATTGATGAGCACTGACAGCTGGCACTGATGGAAACTGACAGGTGGCATTGCTGGGGCTACACTGATCATCGGGGCACACTGATCATCAGTGCCCTGATGATCAGTGTACATGTCCCCTCTGAGGAATGCCGATTACCGGCTCTCCTCTCCCCACAAGCTGTCAGCGTGACAGCTCGTGAGGAGAGAAATGCTGATAACCGGCGTTTCCCTATTTACATGCGATCAGCTGTGATTGGACACAGCTGATCATATGACTAAGCAGACATCTTCGGCTCTTTCCGTTGATCGGTGATCCGCTGTGTCAGAGGGACACAGCATACTGATTGCTGTGGTGCGCGCTCCCGGAGCCGTGCACGCATGGTTAGAGTGGGAGGACATCATATGACGACCTCCCAGAACGAGAGAACCCTTGTGCCCATCATTTCCTTATATGGAGGGCGGGAGGTGGTTAAAGCAGCATTGCTTTAAACTTTTCAAACAACCATTACTCTCAAATTTTCAAGCATTTGCCTTAAAAAAAAATGCCAGATGAATTTAATTTGCCACATAAAAAGGGAAGCAAATGTGCATTTTGAACAAAATATAGACACTGCAAAGTTCAGAGGAATTACTGTAAAATGCTAAGGAGTGACCTTTGGCTTTGAGTATAAGAACTGAAACATTTCTTTTCCTGCACATAAACCCTACAACAGAGTTACTGGGAGTCATTTCTGCAGAACAGTTAGGTGAAGGAGTGGACACTTTACATAATCACAGATCAAGTAAGGACAGACATGAAACTGTGGAAAGTATATTTTGGCAAGAGGAGAAAGCTGATAATGAATAATGTGAATAACCTCAAGCTCTTACTATGGTGAATACAAATGTAAATACAAATCAATAAGTATGAAATAAAACTGTAGCCGCTAGTGCACACAACTCATGTCTCAGTGATCTAAATAATGAATAATATCAATGAAAATATGCTGCACTACATATAACAATACCTAAACCATATATCTATACATTAAACAGTGATGACAAAAACAGAAACTAAGTGACTAAAAAAAAAAAAATTAAATAAAATGGATTAATTGTCCAAAAAATGAATTTGGTTAAAGTCCAATAATTTAAATATTCTCCTGTGACCCCTCAATGAAATAAAGACCACCGTGTGCATCTGTCGCAGAAATCCAGTGCAAAATAATCTCCATCATACAGTGTATATCTGCTCACCTCCAGCAGTGTGACCTCACATTATACAATGTTTTGGTCTTACTGCACTTTTGGTCCCAAATGTATGGACTCTGAAGATCAAATTGCTGAATGATAGCTCCAAAAGATGCAGATAACCGTGTCAGGCTCAGCCGTATTCCTCATAAACAAAAACTTAAAATAGTGCTTTATCCTTTAAAACTTTTATTTGCACATTAACCTCCCTAGTGGTTTTCCCGAGTCTGGCTCGGGGTTAAATGTAGCTGTCAAAAGCGGTAACCCCGAGCCAGACTCGGAGTCGCCGCAAAATACATACCTGCTCCTGCGATCCGTGTCCTGGGTCCTGCAGCTGCCTCGAGCTATCCGCTCCAACTGTCCCCTTTCTCCTTCCCGGCTATCTCACACTGATCTGTGTAATGAGCGTGAGACAGCTGCGCTGTGCCGGCGGGGCGCGGGGCTTGCGGGAGGCAGGAGTTTTAAAAATAGACCTGTGTAAAAATAAAGTGCTACTCTAGTGAATACATTGTAACATTACCTCAGATATATCCATAGTGCAGTTTTTTAGTTTCTGTGAATAAAAACAGTTTTGCACTCATGGCTTTCAAAAAGCATCTTGCTAGCGCCAAAGCTGTTTTTGATGAACAGCGACAGTGAGGAGCTACTTGAATTGAATAGTGACTCGTGGAGATTTGTCTTCAGACACTGACAGTGAAGACAGCGGCAAATCTGAAATTGACGTGAGTGATCTGCAAACGTGGTGCACTATTGTTTACGGTACACCAGCGCCGCCAAGATTCCCGTTTACCAGCGCACCTGGTATGAAATTCCACGTTGAAGGTGACAACCCCTTTGGCGTACTTAGAATTGTTTCTGACAGATGAGGTTATTGGAATAATTGTGATGGAGACAAACAGGTACGAAGCACAACAATTAGCTGCTCCATACAGCAGGTTTTCACGAAGCAGAAAGTGGGACCCTGTGACCAAGAGGACATTTGGCTGTTTCTCTGCCTAATTATTCTTCAAGGAGTGGTGGGGAAACCGCTGCAGAAGTGGTATTGGATCACCAACAAAATGCTTGCCACGCCTTTCTTTGGCACAGTCATGTCGGAGTACTGTTTTTCACTCATTAAATTTTTGCACTTCGCAAGCAATGACGATTTTGACGAATAGACTTATCCGACTCCCAAACTAAAGAAAATTTGGGAAATCTCCCAAATAATAATCAGGAATTTCCAGCAGAGCTATGTGCCAGAAGTGCCAGAGATAGACAGCAGTATAGATGAAAGTCTAATGGCCTACAAGGGAAGGCTCAGCTAGGTACAGTACATCGCATTCAAGAAAGCATGATTTGATGTCAAATCCTACCTGCTGTGCGAATCCTCTACTGGCTACATCTGGAACACAATTATTTACACCGGCAAAGGAACAAAATTTGATCCAAAGTACAGCAAAGATGGAATGGCAACATCTTCCGTCCTGTCATTAATTGAGCCTCTGCTAAACCAAGGTTACTGTGTAACAATGGACAATTTCTACACCTCTCCAGAACTTTACAGGGTTCTTCTGTAGCACAAAACGTATGCCTATGGAAACGTTAGGGCTAAGCGGCGCAACCTGCCATACATTTTTTGAAAAAGCAAACTGAAGTCTGGAGAAATAGCTGCCTGGCAGAAAGGCAAAATGATGGCACTGAGATGGTGGGACAAGAAGGATGTGTGCCTAATGAGTACAGTTCATATTGCCTCCACAGTGATGGTACAAACAAAAGGTGGGAAAAACATTCAGAAGCCTCAGGTTGTTATTGACTACAATAGCACCATGGGAGGTGTCGACAGAGCTGACCAAGCTATGACTTTCTAACCAGCAATGAGAAAGCAGCAGAGGAAATACTACAAAAAGATTTTCTGGCATCTTCTAGAACAGTGTTTGTAGAATGCCTATATTCTGTTCCGCAAAAAAAGTGACAAGCCTGTGCTGCATGCAGACTTTATCTGGAAAGTTGCGGAATCCATTTTCCTCAAACACCAAATGCCATCAATGTCTGTGGGTAGATCCGGACGACGTACTGTGGGAGTTGTCAACCCAGAACGCCTGACTTGATGTCACTTTATGGACCACATCCCACCAACCCAAAAAAAGGCAGCACCTACACGGATGTGTGTGGTATGTTGCTCTCGGCGAGATGAGAGTGGAAAAAAAATCTGCAAAGAAACGAGGTTCCACTGTCCTGATTGTGATGTCAGACTTTGTGCAGTCCCGTGTTTCAAGATATACCACACCCGGGATGTTTTCTAGAACAAAATGCAGTGTCTATATAATATTGTTTGGACATACAGTAGTTCCGTGTGTTTGATTTGATTACATTATTTAATTTATTATTATTATTATTATATTGTTATTTTTATAATTATTATATTGTGATTTAATGTATTAAACTTTATCGCACTCAGGATGTCTACTAGACTCTACTAGACAGATTTCAGTTAGTTATTCCTAAGAATTACAGGCCTACAATAAAAAAAACATATTTCCATTGAAAACAATGTACCGCTTTGAGCACAGAAAGACTGACATAATCATACCGCTAGGAAGGTTAAAACATAGGAAATGCACTCACATTCCATAGGTCCATATCTGCATCATGTATGGGGAACATCCAGTAATGTACTAATTATGCACAAGATGGCAGTATCATCCCCAGCAGTATAAAAAACAGTCAAGGCTCCAAAAGGTCACTATACACAGTATATTGCACGGCAATGCACGGGCCCTATGTGTAACTGCAATTGCCTACAATTCCAATGAATGGTAATATCGTGACGTCATCCGCACGCTCCTCCCCAACGTGTTTCTTCACAGATCATGTGACTATCATATCCCCTTGATAAAGTCATGTGATCTGTGATGAAATGCATTAAAATAACAAACATGTTATTGCACAGAGCAGTCCCAATTCTCCTCTTGTCGTGTCCCCCGATGGCGATCTTGGCTCTTCCTCTTCTTCCTGTGTCCCCATAGCAAGCCGCGCTCCATAGACTTTCACAGCAGGACCCTCCCCCACTTCCTCCTCACTGCATATGATTGCTGTGTGAAGAGAAAGAAAGGGGAGAATAGATGCAGTCGTACACACAACTGGAGCTATTCTCCCCTCTCTTACCCTTCACACAGAAAAAGGTAAAAAAAAAGTTTTTAGTTTTAGTATCACTTTAACTTCAAGCAAACAGCTAAATACATATGTAAGAGGGGCTCTGCAATTAGCTAAATGTTGGCACTGATGCATAAGTTCCTGCCCTGTTGTTGTCCTTTTTAGAACATTAACCCTTCTGCTGAGGCTATACCCCATATTGTGCCCTTTTCCATTCTAGAGGCCTCCACACGATACTCCCAGCCTTTGACCTTTATATCCCCCAAGGAAGGAATTTCCACAGATAACTAAGCTTCCTGCACTTTACTGGTGGTATTTGGAAAATGGCACAAAATAGTCACATCACTTCGACATACATTCCAGAGTCACTTGACAGATTGCCAATCTTATTTAGTGGACGGTCCACAGCAGACACATGTGAAAGCATATGCAACAATTCCATCTTTCCTCAGACAGTGTCCATCTTCAAGTTCCAATCCATAGCTGTACCCAGCCTGGTATACTTCCTGCAGTTACTCTCTTGATCCCAGAGTCATTAGTGCTAACTCAGAGGGCTCTGATTTGCCCACTAGGCTTTCGGCATCCAGCCCATGATTCTCCTTTAGTCATTTCAGAGACAGGATTGTCACAGCTGCTCCTACTGAACTCTGTACACCTCTCCTGGAATTTCTGCCCTGGACCTTGGCTGTGTTGACTACATCTGCATAGGTGTGGGGTACTTGGCTCCCATGCCCCATCTGCACTAGGGCACCTCCCAACTGGGCTTATATATGATAGGTTGCCTATGACATCACAGCAGAAGAGCTCTACCTAAAAGGGGCCTAGCACCTGATAGCACTGTTTGCTGTAACCAGACACTATTCTGGTACAGAGTCACCTAGTGGCAGGCTAGCCAACTACACCTGCATACACATCGATAAAATAGATATATGGGAACTGTTTTACATTGCCAAGTCCTGAGATCCTGGCAATTGCTTAGCACAGGCACCTTTGACAGAAGGCTTTGCATTTTTTTTAATGTAAAGTGTTCCCTGATTAGTTGAGGTGGTCACAACACGTTATTGCAATGTGTAAATATAAATGGGCCCTTAAAACTCTAGCAGGTAATTCAGACCCATGAGACTTAAAAAATGAATCTCATGCAATAATATAGACCCAGCCCTCAAAATGTGTAGGTTTGCACAAACTATCAGTACTATGCAGAAAGGCCTCATTCACATGGCTGCAGTGGGCTGTACAGTGTAGGAGCTTGATTTCTATGTTCAGGAGTCACAGGTATTTGAGTACAGCTGTGGGCAGCAACACATACAAATCAATGTAGGTCTGACAGACGCTGCGGCTGTACACTCATCTGAGCATTTCCATAGGTACAAGCATGGATGAGTATTTAAATGCTCAGATGTGCCTTCAGCCGTGATTTCTGTCATCCTTCCTTTTGTAGCACCCTCTAGGTAGATAGGATTTTTGTGGTTAGTCAGATCTTGTTAGAAGCCTGGGATGAGTCAGCCTGGGAGTGGAGCAGTGAGATTACAGGCTGGGAGGCTCTGTAGGTCAGGGTGTCTGAAATCCTTTCACCCTTCTAGAAACTGCTGGAACTTTCTGGAAGAGGGGTGGAGAAGGGGAGGCGGCCTGGATTTGCATGTTTAGGGGAACCTGGCCAATCCCTAGGCAGGAGCCCTGGCATGGTGACTAGGACAGCCCTTAAATGTGAAAAAGCACGAACAGCAGAGGAGTAGTTGAAGTCGGGGGGAAGATGGACTGAAGGCAGGTGCTGGAGTCTGGGAGGGGACCCCAGGGAGTGTGGCCTACCTACAGGCTGAAGCAGACAGAAGGATCTGCACTGCCCTACATTCTCCTAGAGAGGACAGCCTATCAGCACAGAAGGAGCCAGCCCAGCATAAGACCTGAAAGCAGCTACAACCCAGTAAGCGACAGGACAGTGTGAGTACATCTACACCCCTGGGCCACAGAAGGGAGAGGGCAGTCAGGTGCCATACATAACCAGTTCTCAACTGGGACTGCTTTACAGTAGATTCTGGAGTTCCTTGCCCATGGAGACTCTCAGGACAGCCGGGAAACGGAAGGAAAGGTTTGTCTGGGCTCTGAGGAAGTACACCAAAGGGGCCTCAGGACTCCTTACTAAAACTGTTGCTGAGTTTGGTCCACATTTTTGTAAATTTTTGTGCTAAGAAGTTGTCCTCAAGTTTTACAGTTCCTTTGGCATCCCATATACCCCTAGACCCCATACAAGTTGATAACCCCTAATAAAAACAACAAATAGCAAGCTGAGAAAAAAGTGTGGAAAAAGTGTGTTACCTGCCTGGCTGGGGGACCCAGCAAAAATCCAGCAGCCCTCAAGGGGGTAGCACTACACTTTGATTTGTACAGGCTGTTGCCTGTGGCTGTACGCAAACACCTGTGACTCCCAGGGACGCAAATCCCTCTGCAGTCATGTAAATGAGCCCAAAGGTGGCAATTTTAGAGCATGAGATCATGGGAGAAACTTATTTTGACTGCTGCATTAGTTACCATAAAGAAAGCTCCACTTCCAATCTGTATTACAAAGGTTTTTTAGCAGTATTTATTTACCACATTGTTGAACAATAGAACTGTCTAGATTCTCAATAACAAAGAAGAAATGTGGTGAAATAGTCTTTAAATCAAGGTAAAAATGTTCACTAAATAATACAGAGCCATCTACCAGAAGGAAAGTTCAGGTGAAGTTGAATAAAGCACAGCTCAGTTGCAGACTCACTGAATATTAGCAGATTAGATCATTAAATATACAGGTAAGTATCACTTCAGTGTTTCTGTTCAATTTATTACTATTCTGTTTGCTTGTGAATGATTTATTGCTAGGTGTTCTGTATTCACATCATTGTGTTGAATAGGGAGCCATCTATTGGGCATTCACTGCAACTGCACCCTTACCAATAAAGAAAAGGAAGTATCTCTCATCTTTACTAAAAAAAAAAAAAAAAAAAGATTTCCTGTAAACCACTGCAGCCATATCAGCTTCTAGAAGAACACCAGTGAAGGTCTCCTCCATTCTCCCTTTGATATACATATGCCTGTAAATAAATCCATTGCGGTTAATTTACTAAAATTGGAGCGTGCAAAATCTGGTGCAGCTGTGTATGGTAGCTAATTAGTTTTTAACTCCACCTTGTTCAAGTTAGCTTTGACAATCAAACTTGGAAGCTGATTGGTTTCTATGCAGAGCTGCACCAGATTTTTCACTCTCCAGTTTTAGTAAATAAACCCCATTGCATTTGTTAAAGTCACATACACTGCTAGATTGCATTTCAATATATTTAACCTCCCTAGCGGTATGATTATTTCAGATTTTTGGTGCTGAAAGCGGTACGATTATTTTGCATGGAAATATGTAGTTTTTTATTGTAGGCTGTAATTTTTAGGAATAACTCACTGAAATCTGTCCGAACAAGAGTCTATTAAACATCCCGGGTATGATAAAATTTGAAACACAAAATCATAAATTATAATTTAATAAATAATCATAAAAAATAATAATATAATAATAATACATTTAATTCAATAATATAATCAAACCAAAAACACTGAAATTTGAAATAGAGCGCTAAGTTCGCACATTGCTGAGCAAAGTCGCAAAATCGTTTTCAGTGTCTGATGACGAATTTCCCCACGAATCATTATCACTAGAGATGAGCGCAGTATTCAAAAATTCGATTCGACTGATTCGGCGAATTCGTAGAAAAATTTCGATTCGAGTCGAATATATTCGCTGTGAATTTAACTTAAAAAAGGGTGTTTCTAGGCTTCAGAGAGACTTAATATTAGTGCTGAACACTGTACCTTTAATTTAAATGCCCTTGGAGTCTGCTGGGGAAGAGAAATAATACTGTCAGGCAGTATGACATGCAGATGAGTGCCGTCGATCTTAGAATCACCGCACACTTCACTCATTTGGCCAGTCACGGGGCCAAAACCAGAGTGTGGAGCCACAGTGTGGCGGTGGAGGCAGCAGCAATGGGAGGCCATACAGCACCCTATGACAAAAATGGAAACCACCAGCAGTGTGAGGAGACCTGAAAGTGGCACATGGCAGAGTGTGGCGATAGAGACAGCAGCAATGGGAGGCCGTACAGGGACCCATGACACACTCTGGACCTGGCAGCAGCATGAGGAGGCGGTACAGGGGCCCATGGCAGATTACGGGCCTGGCAGCAGCATGAGGAGTCGGTACGGGGGCCCATGGCAGATTACGGGCCTGGCAGCAGCAATGGGAGGCCGTACAGGGACCCATGACACAATCTGGACCTGGCAGCAACATGGGGAGGCGGTACAGGGGC
This sequence comes from Staurois parvus, assembly GCF_062004578.1. NCBI lineage: Eukaryota > Metazoa > Chordata > Amphibia > Anura > Ranidae > Staurois > Staurois parvus. The sequence goes on from NW_028318511.1 coordinate 11,261,802, forward strand.
CCATGACAGATTACGGGCCTGGCAGCAGCATTTGGAGTCGGTACGGGGGCCCATGACACACTCTGGACCTGGCAGCAGCATGAGGAGGCGGTACAGGGGCGCATGACAGATTACGAGCCTGGCAGCAGCAACTTGGACAGGAGGACGTTCAGTTTCTGCACCGTCTGGTGCGTGCTCGCAAACTGTTGTCTCTTGGAAACGGATTCCAAGAAAGACTGCTGACGGAATCCGTGAAGAGGAGTAGCAGGAGAAGGAGCATCTGAACGAGCGGAATATGCCAACAAGCGACAACAGGGGCCCATGACAGATTACGGGCCTGGCAGCAGCATGAGGAGTCGGTACGGGGGTCCATGGCAGATTAGGGGCCTGGCAGCAGCTATGGGAGGCCCGTAATCTGCCAGCACCCTATGACAAAAAATGGAACCCACCAGCAGTGTGAGGAGACCTGAAAGTGGCACATGGCAGAGTGTGGCGATGGAGACAGCAGCAATGGGAGGCCGTACAGGGACCCATGACAGACTCTGGACCTGGCAGCAGCATGAGGAGGCGGTATAGGGGCCCATGGCAGATTAGGGGCCTGGCAGCAGCTATGGGAGGCCCGTAATCTGCCAGCACCCTATGACAAAAAATGGAATACACCAGCAGTGTGAGGATACCTGAAAGTGGCACATGGCAGAGTGTGGCGATGGAGACAGCAGCAATGGGAGGCCGTACAGGGACCCATGAGAGACTCTGGACTTGGCAGCAGCATGAGGAGGCGGTGTAGGGGCCCATGGCAGATTAGGGGCCTGGCAGCAGCTATGGGAGGCCCGTAATCTGCCAGCACCCTATGACAAAAAATGGAACACACCAGCAGTGTGAGGAGACCTGAAAGTGGCACATGTTTGGGGCATGATTCATGGCGGATTTAGTCAGTTGTGTCAGGAACTGGTGGTTTGAAATCCAGACTAATCCACGCCTGATTCATTTTCACAAACGTCAGTCTCTCCACACTTTGGGTGGACAGTCGTGTCCTCCGCGGAGTTGCAATACCTCCTGCCGCACTAAACACGCGCTCCGATGCCACGCTACTGGCCGGGCATGACAGCCTTTCAAGGGCAAATTCAGCTAGTTGGGGCCAAAGGTCAAGTTTCGTTGCCCAGTAGTCAAGGGGATTGTCTACCTCGGTTGGCAGGGTGCTGTCCAAGTAGGCCTAAGCCTGTTGTTTGAGGTCCTGCTCCAGGTCCACCTGATGCTGCTGCTGCTGCGGCTGGTTAGTAGTTTCCTCACTGCGCTGGTGAAGAAAGCTACTCATCATCGACTGCAGACTGAGGCAGCCGCTGCTGGTGGAGCTGCCACTGCTCCTACCACCCCACCCCTCCCCTGCTGCCATGGCAGCGGAACGCGAGCGCACAGGGCCCACAGTGTCTGAGGATGGACGTTGGCGCAGACAGGCAGAGACCAGCTGACTACATAGGTGGTTTTTATAGTACGTTATTTTGGCCTCCCTCTCAGCAGGTGTGAAAAAGGCCACCATTTTTGAACGGTAGCGAGGGTCCAACAAGGTGGACAGCCAAAAGTCATCCCTCTGTCTGATGGTTATTATTCGGCTGTCGCTACGCAAGCAAGCGAGCATGCTATGGGCCATTTGTGCCAAGGAATGCGAGGGACTCCCTGCCTCCATCTCCACAGCATACTGCCACGGTGCGTCTGGGTCCTCTGTCTCCTCCTCCTCCTCCTCCTCTACCAGATGCTCCTGCTCCTCCACTCCTGTCCGCTGAGTGGAAAAACCACCCATTTCACTCAATAATTCCTGAGCACCAATGTCCTCCTCTACCTCCTCCTCTTCTTCCTGTCCTGCCCCCACAGGGGTCATGTGGCGTTGAGATCTGTGCGCCACGTCTACCGCACCCTGACCAGCCATTGTTAACAGCATTTGTTCCAGGACGTGCAACAGAGGAATGACGTCGTTCATCCCATAGTCCTGCCGACTCACGAATAGCGTGGCCTCCTCAAAGGGCCTGAGCAAGTGCAGGTGTCACGCATGAGCTGCCAATGGCTGACATCTAAGTTACACAGGGAGTACCTTTATCCGCTTTTAACATCAGGAAATCGGTGATGGCCTTTCGCTGTTCGTAAAGGCGGTCTAACATATATAGGGTTGAATTCCACCTTGTTGCAACGTCACAGCATGAGGAGTCGGTACGGGGGCCCATGGCAGATTACGTGCCTGGCAGCAGCAATGGGAGGCCCGTAATCTGCCAACACCGTATGTCAAAAAATTCTACACACCAGCAGTGTGTGAGGAGACCTGAAAGTGGCACATGGCAGAGTGTGGCGATGGAGACAGCAGCAATGGGAGGCCGTACAGGGACCCATGACAGACTCTGGACCTGGCAGCAGCATGAGGAGGCGGTATATAGGGGCCCATGGCAGATTAGGGGCCTGGCAGCAGCAATGGGAGGCCCGTAATCTGCCAGCACCCTATGTCAAAAAATTCTACACACCAGCAGTGTGTGAGGAGACCTGAAAGTGGCACATGGCAGAGTGTGGCGATGGAGACAGCAGCAATGGGAGGCCGTACAGGGACCCATGAGAGACTCTGGACCTGGCAGCAGCATGAGGAAGCGGTATATAGGGGCCTATGGCAGATTAGGGGCCTGGCAGCAGCTATAGGAGGCCCATAATCTGCCAGCACCCTATGTCAAAAAATTCAACACACCAGCAGTGTGAGGAGACCTGAAAGTGGCACATGGCATGAGACACTGTGGACCTGGCAGCAGCATGAGGAGGCGGTATATAGGGGCCCATGGCAGATTAGGGGCCTGGCAGCAGCTATGGGAGGCCCATAATCTGCCAGCACCCTATGTCAAAAAATTCTACACACCAGCAGTGTGTGAGGAGACCTGAAAGTGGCACATGGCAGAGTGTGGCGATGGAGACAGCAGCAATGGGAGGCCGTACAGGGACCCATGACAGACTCTGGACCTGGCAGCAGCATGAGGAGGCGGTATATAGGGGCCTATGGCAGATTAGGGGCCTGGCAGCAGCTATGGGAGGCCCGTAATCTGCCAGCACCCTATGTCAAAAAATTCTACACACCAGCAGTGTGAGGAGACCTGAAAGTGGCACATGGCATGAGACACTGTGGACCTGGCAGCAGCATGAGGAGGCGGTATATAGGGGCCTATGGCAGATTAGGGGCCTGGCAGCAGCTATAGGAGGCCCATAATCTGCCAGCACCCTATGTCAAAAAATTCTACACACCAGCAGTGTGTGAGGAGACCTGAAAGTGGCACATGGCAGAGTGTGGCGATGGAGACAGCAGCAATGGGAGGCCGTACAGGGACCCATGAGAGACTCTGGACCTGGCAGCAGCATGAGGAAGCGGTATATAGGGGCCTATGGCAGATTAGGGGCCTGGCAGCAGCTATAGGAGGCCCATAATCTGCCAGCACCCTATGTCAAAAAATTCAACACACCAGCAGTGTGAGGAGACCTGAAAGTGGCACATGGCATGAGACACTGTGGACCTGGCAGCAGCATGAGGAGGCGGTATATAGGGGCCCATGGCAGATTAGGGGCCTGGCAGCAGCAATGGGAGGCCCGTAATCTGCCAACACCCTATGTCAAAAAATTCTACACACCAGCAGTGTGTGAGGAGACCTGAAAGTGGCACATGGCAGAGTGTGGCGATGGAGACAGCAGCAATGGGAGGCCGTACAGGGACCCATGACAGACTCTGGACCTGGCAGCAGCATGAGGAGGCGGTATATAGGGGCCCATGGCAGATTAGGGGCCTGGCAGCAGCAATGGGAGGCCCGTAATCTGCCAACACCCTATGTCAAAAAATTCTACACACCAGCAGTGTGTGAGGAGACCTGAAAGTGGCACATGGCAGAGTGTGGCGATGGAGACAGCAGCAATGGGAGGCCGTACAGGGACCCATGACAGACTCTGGACCTGGCAGCAGCATGAGGAGGCGGTATATAGGGGCCCATGGCAGATTAGGGGCCTGGCAGCAGCAATGGGAGGCCCGTAATCTGCCAGCACCCTATGTCAAAAAATTCTACACACCAGCAGTGTGTGAGGAGACCTGAAAGTGGCACATGGCAGAGTGTGGCGATGGAGACAGCAGCAATGGGAGGCCGTACAGGGACCCATGACAGACTCTGGACCTGGCAGCAGCATGAGGAGGCGGTATATAGGGGCCCATGGCAGATTAGGGGCCTGGCAGCAGCAATGGGAGGCCCGTAATCTGCCAGCACCCTATGTCAAAAAATTCTACACACCAGCAGTGTGTGAGGAGACCTGAAAGTGGCACATGGCAGAGTGTGGCGATGGAGACAGCAGCAATGGGAGGCCGTACAGGGACCCATGACAGACTCTGGACCTGGCAGCAGCATGAGGAGGCGGTATATAGGGGCCCATGGCAGATTAGGGGCCTGGCAGCAGCAATGGGAGGCCCGTAATCTGCCAACACCCTATGTCAAAAAATTCTACACACCAGCAGTGTGAGGAGACCTGAAAGTGGCACATGGCATGAGACACTGTGGACCTGGCAGCAGCATGAGGAGGCGGTATATAGGGGCCCATGGCAGATTAGGGGCCTGGCAGCAGCTATGGGAGGCCCATAATCTGCCAGCACCCTATGTCAAAAAATTCTACACACCAGCAGTGTGTGAGGAGACCTGAAAGTGGCACATGGCAGAGTGTGGCGATGGAGACAGCAGCAATGGGAGGCCGTACAGGGACCCATGAGAGACTCTGGACCTGGCAGCAGCATGAGGAAGCGGTATATAGGGGCCTATGGCAGATTAGGGGCCTGGCAGCAGCAATGGGAGGCCCGTAATCTGCCAACACCCTATGTCAAAAAATTCTACACACCAGCAGTGTGTGAGGAGACCTGAAAGTGGCACATGGCAGAGTGTGGCGATGGAGACAGCAGCAATGGGAGGCCGTACAGGGACCCATGACAGACTCTGGACCTGGCAGCAGCATGAGGAGGCGGTATATAGGGGCCTATGGCAGATTAGGGGCCTGGCAGCAGCTATGGGAGGCCCGTAATCTGCCAGCACCCTATGTCAAAAAATTCTACACACCAGCAGTGTGTGAGGAGACCTGAAAGTGGCACATGGCAGAGTGTGGCGATGGAGACAGCAGCAATGGGAGGCCGTACAGGGACCCATGACAGACTCTGGACCTGGCAGCAGCATGAGGAGGCGGTATATAGGGGCCCATGGCAGATTAGGGGCCTGGCAGCAGCAATGGGAGGCCCGTAATCTGCCAGCACCCTATGTCAAAAAATTCTACACACCAGCAGTGTGTGAGGAGACCTGAAAGTGGCACATGGCAGAGTGTGGCGATGGAGACAGCAGCAATGGGAGGCCGTACAGGGACCCATGACAGACTCTGGACCTGGCAGCAGCATGAGGAGGCGGTATATAGGGGCCCATGGCAGATTAGGGGCCTGGCAGCAGCAATGGGAGGCCCGTAATATGCCAACACCCTATGTCAAAAAATTCTACACACCAGCAGTGTGAGGAGACCTGAAAGTGGCACATGGCATGAGACACTGTGGACCTGGCAGCAGCATGAGGAGGCGGTATATAGGGGCCCATGGCAGATTAGGGGCCTGGCAGCAGCTATGGGAGGCCCATAATCTGCAAGCACCCTATGTCAAAAAATTCTACACACCAGCAGTGTGTGAGGAGACCTGAAAGTGGCACATGGCAGAGTGTGGCGATGGAGACAGCAGCAATGGGAGGCCGTACAGGGACCCATGAGAGACTCTGGACCTGGCAGCAGCATGAGGAAGCGGTATATAGGGGCCTATGGCAGATTAGGGGCCTGGCAGCAGCAATGGGAGGCCCGTAATCTGCCAACACCCTATGTCAAAAAATTCTACACACCAGCAGTGTGTGAGGAGACCTGAAAGTGGCACATGGCAGAGTGTGGCGATGGAGACAGCAGCAATGGGAGGCCGTACAGGGACCCATGACAGACTCTGGACCTGGCAGCAGCATGAGGAGGCGGTATATAGGGGCCTATGGCAGATTAGGGGCCTGGCAGCAGCTATGGGAGGCCCGTAATCTGCCAGCACCCTATGTCAAAAAATTCTACACACCAGCAGTGTGTGAGGAGACCTGAAAGTGGCACATGGCAGAGTGTGGCGATGGAGACAGCAGCAATGGGAGGCCGTACAGGGACCCATGAGAGACTCTGGACCTGGCAGCAGCATGAGGAAGCGGTATATAGGGGCCTATGGCAGATTAGGGGCCTGGCAGCAGCAATGGGAGGCCCGTAATCTGCCAACACCCTATGTCAAAAAATTCTACACACCAGCAGTGTGTGAGGAGACCTGAAAGTGGCACATGGCAGAGTGTGGCGATGGAGACAGCAGCAATGGGAGGCCGTACAGGGACCCATGAGAGACTCTGGACCTGGCAGCAGCATGAGGAAGCGGTATATAGGGGCCTATGGCAGATTAGGGGCCTGGCAGCAGCTATGGGAGGCCCGTAATCTGCCAGCACCCTATGTCAAAAAATTCAACACACCAGCAGTGTGTGAGGAGACCTGAAAGTGGCACATGGCAGAGTGTGGCGATGGAGACAGCAGCAATGGGAGGCCGTACAGGGACCCATGAGAGACTCTGGACCTGGCAGCAGCATGAGGAAGCGGTATATAGGGGCCTATGGCAGATTAGGGGCCTGGCAGCAGCTATAGGAGGCCCATAATCTGCCAGCACCCTATGTCAAAAAATTCAACACACCAGCAGTGTGAGGAGACCTGAAAGTGGCACATGGCATGAGACACTGTGGACCTGGCAGCAGCATGAGGAGGCGGTATATAGGGGCCCATGGCAGATTAGGGGCCTGGCAGCAGCTATGGGAGGCCCATAATCTGCCAGCACCCTATGTCAAAAAATTCTACACACCAGCAGTGTGTGAGGAGACCTGAAAGTGGCACATGGCAGAGTGTGGCGATGGAGACAGCAGCAATGGGAGGCCGTACAGGGACCCATGAGAGACTCTGGACCTGGCAGCAGCATGAGGAGGCGGTATATAGGGGCCCATGGCAGATTAGGGGCCTGGCAGCAGCTATGGGAGGCCCGTAATCTGCCAGCACCCTATGTCAAAAAATTCAACACACCAGCAGTGTGTGAGGAGACCTGAAAGTGGCACATGGCAGAGTGTGGCGATGGAGACAGCAGCAATGGGAGGCCGTACAGGGACCCATGAGAGACTCTGGACCTGGCAGCAGCATGAGGAGGCGGTATATAGGGGCCTATGGCAGATTAGGGGCCTGGCAGCAGCTATGGGAGGCCCGTAATCTGCCAGCACCCTATGTCAAAAAATTCTACACACCAGCAGTGTGTGAGGAGACCTCAAAGTGGCACATGTTTGAGGCATGATTCATGGCGGATTTAGTCAGTTGTGTCAGGAACTGGTGGTTTGAAATCCAGACTAATCCACGCCTGATTCATTTTCACAAACGTGAGTCTCTCCACACTTTGGGTGGACAGTCGTGTCCTCCGCGGAGTTACAATACCTCCTGCCGCACTAAACACGCGCTCCGATGCCACGCTACTGGCCGGGCATGACAGCCTTTCAAGGGCAAATTCAGCTAGTTGGGGCCAAAGGTCAAGTTTCGTTGCCCAGTAGTCAAGGGGATTGTCTACCTCGGTTGGCAGGGTGCTGTCCAAGTAGGCCCAAGCCTGTTGTTTGAGCTCCTGCTCCAGGTCCACCTGATGCTGCTGCTGCTGCTGCGGCTGGTTAGTAGTTTCCTCACTGCGCTGGTGAAGAAAGCTACTCATCATCGACTGCAGACTGAGGCAGCCGCTGCTGGTGGAGCTGCCACTGCTCCTACCACCCCACCCCTCCCCTGCTGCCATGGCAGCGGAACGCGAGCGCACAGGGCCCACAGTGTCTGAGGATGGACGTTGGCGCACAAAGGCAGAGACCAACTGACTACATAGGTGGTTTTTATAGTACGTTATTTTGGCCTCCCTCTCAGCAGGTGTGAAAAAGGCCACCATTTTGGAACGGTAGCGAGGGTCCAACAAGGTGGACAGCCAAAAGTCATCCCTCTGTCTGATGGTTATTAATCGGCTGTCGCTACGCAAGCAACCGAGCATGCTATGGGCCATTTGTGCCAAGGAATGCGAGGGACTCCCTGCCTCCATCTCCACAGCATACTGCCACGGTGCGTCTGGGTCCTCTGTCTCCTCCTCCTCCTCCTCTACCAGATGCTCCTGCTCCTCCACTCCTGTCCGCTGAGTGGAAAAACCACCCATTTCACTCAATAATTCCTGAGCACCAATGTCCTCCTCTACCTCCTCCTCTTCTTCCTGTCCTGCCCCCACAGGGGTCATGTGGCGTTGAGATCTGTGCGCCACGTCTACCGCACCCTGACCAGCCATTGTTAACAGCATTTGTTCAAGGACGTGCAACAGAGGAATGACGTCGTTCATCCCATAGTCCTGCCGACTCACGAATAGCGTGGCCTCCTCAAAGGGCCTGAGCAAGCGGCAGGTGTCACGCATGAGCTGCCAATGGCTGACATCGAAGTTACACAGGGGAGTACCTTTATCCGCTTGTAACATCAGGAAATCGGTGATGGCCTTTCGCTGTTCGTAAAGGCGGTCTAACATGTGTAGGGTTGAATTCCACCTTGTTGCAACGTCGCAGATCAGGCGATGCTGTGGAATTCCGTTCTGCCGCTGCAGCTCAAGGAGGGTGTGCTTTGCGGTGTAGGAATGGCTGAAATGCATGCAAAGTTTACGTGACATTTTAAGGATGTCTTGCAGTGGGATGGTGGATTTTAAGAACCGCTTGACAACCAGATTGAACACGTGAGCCATGCATGGCGCATGGCACAACCTTCCTTGACGCAGAGCAGACACCATGTTCTTTCCGTTGTCGGTCAACATGGTTCCGATTTTCAGTTTGCGCGGAGGCAGCCATCTGTCGATTTCTCTGTTCATTACACTCAGAAGTTCCTCCCCTGTGTGACTACGTTCGCCAAGGCATACCAGGTGCAGAACAGCGTGACACCGTTGCGCCCTGCACATGTGATATGCCGGTCGGGTAATGGGACTTGGCACGGGGGTGGCGGCTGAGGACACGGCGGAAGAAGAGGTGGTAGAGGCGGACATCTTTGCCGGACCAAGGACGTGCAAACGTGGAGGCAAAAGCGGCGTGACCTGTCCAAGTTGCTGGTGCGGCTGTGACGGCACCACGTTCACCCAGTGGGCCGTAAATGACATGTACTGTCCCTGACCATAGTTACAGCTCCACACGTCGGCGCTGCCGTGCACTTTGGCAGAGACCGACATGCTCAAAGACTGGCCCACCATGTCTTCTACATGTGAATGCAGGGCTGGCACTGCCTTTTTGGCGAAGAAATGACGGCTTGGCACTCTCCACCGCGGAGCGGCACAAGCCATCATTTCTCTGAAAGGTGCTGAGTCCACCACTTGGAAAGGGAGGGACTGCAGCACCAGCAACTTGGACAGGAGGACGTTCAGCTTTTGCACCGTCGGGTGCGTGCTCGCAAACTGTTGTCTCTTGGAAACGGATTCCAAGAAAGACTGCTGACGGAATCCGTGAAGAGGAGTAGCAGGAGAAGGAGCATCTGAACGAGCGGAAGATGCCAACGAGCGACAACTCCCCTCAGCAGAGGTGTTGGAGCCTTGACTGGCTGATGGAGGGCGATTGACGTCGGGTGACGGAGCAAGTAACGGAGCGGGTGATGGAGCGGGGGCTGGGGCGGGCAGAACCGCCGTATCTTTATCACGGTTTTCCCAGGCCACCAAATGGCGACGCTGCATATGCTGCCGCAACGCTGTAGTCCCAACATGGGCCCCCTGGCCACGCTTGACTTTCTGGCCACATAGTCGACATACGGCTACGTTTACTTCCTCGGGCGGCTTGACGAAAAATTGCCACACCGCCGAGTAGGAAACTTTGCCCCCGATACTCCTCACTGGCTGACTGCTGCTTCCTCCGTGCACACCGGCACCACTACTGGCCGTGGTGGTAGGCTGCAGTGGAGCTGGTGCTCTACTCCGTGGACGTTTGGCTCCACTGACACTGCTGCGACCCTGCTGCTGTCTCCTGGGCAACCCACCGACTGTTTTGCTCGCTGCCAAGCTGCCACCCTCTTCTCCTGATGATGCGGAAGAAATTGCCTGATGACGACGAGGCTGCCAAGTGCGATCAACCTCCTCATCATCAAGTAGGGTCTCCACCTCACTACTAGCCCCCTCGGCTGCGTCTGGGTCAGGAGACAGACCTGTCTCTAGACCGGCTACCGAGCCACTCTCCTCGCCACTACTTCTTCGCCTGGCTGCTGAAAAGGCGGATGTCTCCCCCCGTTCCTGACCGCCCTCTGTTAGCTCTTCCTCACTGTACAGTGGGGCTGAGCCCACAGCATGCGATACTTCGCTTGGTGAGGGAACACCAAAGGACAGGGGCAGGTAGAGGACACATGATTTCAGTGGGCTTGGTCCCGGGCCATTCCAACTAACGGTTGTGTCTGACGTACCCACCGACCGTTGGCTGTAGGTGTCAGAGGTGACCTGGGAAGAGGAAGACGACCGAGCCAACCAATCGACGACGGCAGGGTTGTCGGTGGAGACACGACCGCTGGATGACACCGGGAGCACTGGCCTCTGGCTGCGAATAGTGCTGCCTCGACCCCTTCCTCTGCTGCCACGTCTGCTCGCTCCTAAAACATTGCCTCCTCTGCCACTCCTCTGCATGTTGTCTGACATACTCTTTAATTAAACGATTATGTGTCCCTGAGTAACAATTCTGTGTCCCTGAGTAACAATTCTGTGTCTGTGCGAGTAACAATTCTGTGGCCCTAAGTAACAGTTCTGTGGCCCTCAGTAACAATTCTGTGTCCCTGATTAACGTTTCTGTGGCCCCAAGTAACAGTTCTGTGGCCCTCAGTAACAATTCTGTGTCTGTGCGAGTAACAATTCTGTGTCTGTGCAAGTAACAATTCTGTGGCCCTAAGTAAAGTTTCTGTGGCCCTAAGTAACAATTCTCTGGCACTCAGTAACAATTCTGTCTGTCCCTGAGTAACAATTCTCTGGCACTCAGTAACAATTCTGTCTGTCCCTGAGTAAAAATTCTGTGGCCCTAAGTAAAGTTTCTGGGGCCCTGAGTAACAATTATCTGGCACTCAGTAACAATTCTGTCTGTCCCTGAGTAACAATTCTCTGGCACTCAGTAACAATTCTGTCTGTCCCTGAGTAAAAATTCTCTGGCCCTAAGTAAAGTTTCTGTGGCCCTGAGTAACAATTCTCTGGCACTCCGTAACAATTCTGTCTGTCCCTGAGTAACAATTCTCTGGCACTCAGTAACAATTCTGTCTGTCCCTGAGTAAAAATTCTGTGGCCCTAATTAAAGTTTCTGTGGCCCTAAGTAACAATTCTCTGGCACTCAGTAACAATTCTGTCTGTCCCTGAGTAACAATTCTCTGGCACTCCGTAACAATTCTGTCTGTCCCTGAGTAACAATTCTCTGGCACTCAGTAACAATTCTGTCTGTCCCTGAGTAAAAATTCTGTGGCCCTAAGTAAAGTTTCTGTGGCCCTGAGTAACAATTCTCTGGCACTCCGTAACAATTCTGTCTGTCCCTGAGTATGAATTCCGTGGCCCTAACTAGCGTTTCTTTGTCCCTAAGTAAAGTTTCTGTGGCCCTCAGTAACAGTTCTGTGTCTGTGCGAGTAACAATTCTGTGTCTGTGCGAGTAACAATTCTGTGGCCCTAAGTAAAGTTTCTGTGGCCCTAAGTAACAATTCTCTGGCACTCCGTAACAATTCTGTCTGTCCCTGAGTAACAATTCTCTGGCACTCAGTAACAATTCTGTCTGTCCCTGAGTAAAAATTCTGTGGCCCTAAGTAAAGTTTCTGTGGCCCTGAGTAACAATTCTCTGGCACTCCGTAACAATTCTGTCTGTCCCTGAGTAACAATTCTCTGGCACTCAGTAACAATTCTGTCTGTCCCTGAGTAAAAATTCTGTGACCCTAAGTAAAGTTTCTGTGGCCCAGAGTAACAATTCTCTGGCACTCCGTAACAATTCTGTCTGTCCCTGAGTATGAATTCTGTGGCCCTAACTAGCGTTTCTTTGTCCCTAAGTAACAGTTCTGTGGCCCTGAGTAACAATTCTGTGTCTGTGCGAGTAACAATTCTGTGGCCCTAAGTAACAGTTCTGTGGCCCTCAGTAACAGTTCTGTGTCTGTGCGAGTAACAATTCTGTGTCTGTGCGAGTAACAATTCTGTGGCCCTAAGTAACAGTTCTGTGGCCTTCAGTAACAATTCTGTGTCTGTGCGAGTAACAATTCTGTGTCTGTGCGAGTAACAATTCTGTGGCCCTAAGTAAAGTTTCTGTGGCCCTAAGTAACAATTCTCTGGCACTCAGTAACAATTCTGTCTGTCCCTGAGTAACAATTCTGTGGCCCTAAGTAAAGTTTCTGTGGCCCAGAGTAACAATTCTCTGGCACTCCGTAACAATTCTGTCTGTCCCTGAGTATGAATTCTGTGGCCCTAACTAGCGTTTCTTTGTCCCTAAGTAACAGTTCTGTGGCCCTGAGTAACAATTCTGTGTCTGTGCGAGTAACAATTCTGTGGCCCTAAGTAACAGTTCTGTGGCCCTCAGTAACAGTTCTGTGTCTGTGCGAGTAACAATTCTGTGTCTGTGCGAGTAACAATTCTGTGGCCCTAAGTAACAGTTCTGTGGCCTTCAGTAACAATTCTGTGTCTGTGCGAGTAACAATTCTGTGTCTGTGCGAGTAACAATTCTGTGGCCCTAAGTAAAGTTTCTGTGGCCCTAAGTAACAATTCTCTGGCACTCAGTAACAATTCTGTCTGTCCCTGAGTAACAATTCTCTGGCACTCAGTAACAATTCTGTCTGTCCCTGAGTAAAAATTCTGTGGCCCTAATTAAAGTTTCTGTGGCCCTAAGTAACAATTCTCTGGCACTCAGTAACAATTCTGTCTGTCCCTGAGTAACAATTCTCTGGCACTCAGTAACAATTCTGTCTGTCCCTGAGTAACAATTCTGTGGCCCTAATAACGTTTCTGTGGCCCTAAGTAACAATTCTCTGGCACTGAGTAACAATTCTGTCTGTCCCTGATTATGAATTCTGTGGCCCTAACTAGCGTTTCTTTGTCCCTAAATAACGATTCTGTGGCCCTCATTAACAAGTCTGTGTCCCTGAGTAATGGTTCTCTGTCCCTAAGTAACTTTTCTCTGTCCCCAATTATCGTTTCTGTGGCCCTAACTCTGTCCCTGTCCCTAGTACAGAGCGGTCTGCCTCTGTTCAATAACTGCAGGCAAATGAAGAATTCCAAAATGGCCGCTATTTATAGCTCGACCATTACACAGTGCTGGCTGGCTGGCTGCTGATTGGCTGATGCGATCACATGTAGTTGAGGAATGCATTATGGGTCAGCGCGCCTTGTCTGCGCGCCTTCCCAGACATCCCCGCTCCGTCGCCGCACATGTCGCCGCCATTTTCTGAAAAATTTCGATTCGCGCGTCCGAATTAGGCTATTTTTCGGATTCGGCACGAATCGAAATTTTTCCGATATTCGACTCGAATTCCACTTCGGATACTTTGATTCGCTCATCTCTAATTATCACTCAATTCTGCAAGTGGTTCTGATTTACTATCGCTGTTCTCTAGCTGATCTAAACCCACTTTTGACCTAAAGGGACACTTTTTGGATGCCATGGACTTTTCTCAGTTTCTAGGCAGAAAGAACAGACAAAATGCAGGCAGGGCACTGGACAAAGCATTAGGTACAAAATGTATGTGAAATGGGTTGAAACAGCAATGTTTTACTATGTAAAATTTGTTTGGAGAAAAATGACATTTTTTTAAATTTTCAAATTTCCCGCCGCCACCCGTACGTCCCGACGTCACAGGGACCGGAACACAGAAGCCGGATGCCAGCATCGGCCAGAGGAGATGGCCGGGGACGCTGCAGGGGACACATCGTGGGAGTGCAGGACAAGGTAAGCTCTGCAGGGAATCCCTGAGCAACACCGCATGGTAAGCCCGAGTGTAGCTCGGGGTTACCGCTTTTGGTACTGACATTTTACCCCGAGCTACACTCGGGAATACCGCTAGGGAGGTTAATGTGATTTGTAGGGAGCTGTTTCTAAGAAATGTGTTCACTGTTTGCATTTGTAAAGAGCCATATACAAGCATATTGTAACTTCAGTTTATGTGATTATATTGCAGTTTTACAGAACTATTCAAAGAAGTAAATTTAATTTTGGAATGAAACACAACGTTGCTTCTGTCAGTTTTGTTAGCAAGCTATCGGCAAACCGTTAGTAGCCTAGCATACTAAGACTGATTTATTTGAGATCTGGCAGTCACACTGCTTCCACTTAATTCTAGTCTAACATCCTCTCTGCTCCACTGTGAAACACAGATAAAGCCACTGATATTACAGTGTATACCTGGGGCCCCCAAACATTCCAAACAAAGAGCCAGTCTACTGTCCTTCAGACGTGTGGTGGGTCAGACTGTGACCAGTGGGAGTGGAAAATGCCCCAGCATCACTGGGAGTAAACACCTCAGGCTTGATAGTGAGTGAAAGAAAAAAACATTACATAGTGTCTGTGGTCAGTAGGAGAAGGTACAGTACCCCATCATTTTGGTTTTAGTGGGAGGAATAGTGCCCCAACATTATTTTTACTGGGAAGAACAGAGCCCCATCATTGGTGTCAGTGTGAGGAACAGTGCTGAACTGTTGGCATCAGTGGGAGGAATAGTGCCCCATTGTTGGTTCAGTGAAAGGAAAAGTTCTCCAATATTGGCATCGGTGCCCCATCATTGGTATCAGTGGGAGGAGTTGTGTTTCATAATTTATATCCCTGGGAGAAAAAGTGTTTGATCATTTATATCAGTGAGAGAAATAGTGCCCTGTTTGTGTAAGTGGAAGGAATGGTGCCCCATTGTTTGTGTAATGGGGAGGACATATGCCCCACTCTAACTACAGGGGGTTGCCCACTGGACCAAGCTGGACATTGTAACTATGAGGAAAAAAAAAAACAAATTCAGCATTAAAGTGTAACTAAACCCACAACAGTAAAATCAATCTGTATATGCAGTAAAGCATGTTTTTATACTCACTGTGGAACCTAAGGAGTTAATTCTCTGCATTGTGTAAAGAGGCTGTTTGATCGTGTCTTCTCCGATCCTCCCCTTCTACTGTCCCCAATCCATCTGCTCACAGAACAGAGCCTTGGGGGCAAGCTGCACATGCTCAGTTTGGCGTGTATTACTAGAGAGGTTTTTTTTTTCTTGGGAGAGTGCATGTGATCAGCACAGGGCCAATCATCACTGTCCAGACAGAGGGTCAGAGGTCATGCAGCCTCATAGGACAATCAGAGGAGAATAAAAACTCCTTCTAGCTTTAACCAGTGCTGTGCTGGACACTGATAGAAGTCACTAGCATGTTCTAGCTGCTGATGAGAAAAGGTATTTAGCAGTTTATATTTACTAAAATAATTGCATTTCCATGTTCTGTGTACTGTGGGAGACCAGATAGAGTGAATGGAGGGTCCTGGGTGTAGTAACACTTTAAGATATGCTGATTTAATGAGTGTGAGGTATTTAAGTCAGGGCAAAAGTCAATACTGTTCTAGAGTTAGCATTCTCTTTTGTCTCTTCAAAGTTCCCTTTGATTCCCCTTCTCTTGATTTAAATCCTCCTTTGGTACTTTTTACTATGCATAATTTGATATTATATATTTGTGTTTGAAAAAGTTTCTGAAAACTTTATGGAAAAAATAAGACAGCTTAGCGCCTTAAGTTTTCTCTGCAATGTGCGATGTCAGCAATCTCCATCTTTCCCAGGAAAAAGGTCTGTTTAAGCAGGACATAAGTAGCAGTGATGCAAATATAAAATCATGAACTTTCCCTTGCTCTCTGTGGATAATCAAATACAGCAGCTCTATAGCTCAGGGGATAATCTGTTTGTATAAAAAACACGAGAATAGCAATCCTATATAGTTTTTTTATGTTACAGAGGGATTTCATTTTCAAATAGTGGTTTTCTTTTATTGTAATCACATTTAAAAGCCTTTTATAAAATGGATGTGAACATATGACAATGGCAGTACTATTCTTTGAACTCTAGGGCCCACGAGTGCTCATTGAGTACTTATTGTGTCACCTTGGGATTTCTGCATACAGTAGTCTTTGTGTTCCTTACCTAGATGCTGCCTGGGCCAGTAAAGCAATAATATTGTTTAGACTTACTTTTAGTAAGTTCTGTAAATGATTTGGTTTATTTATTTCACGCTTTCTTACATTTTTTCTGTGCTATCCATCCTTTTTCTCTTTTAGTGTTTTTTCCTCTCCTTATTTAGAATGGATCTTGCCAAGAAAAATATAAAATGTGACACAAGTTATTTTGAAGGAGGCTGTAGGGAGCATTGATTTGTAAAGTGGTTGTAATAGCAGGGATTTCCACCAGTCTATGTATTATTTTTGTGGTAGAAGATTGATTCCTGACACGTGCCCAGTCTCCAACATCTACTGTACCATGTCTGCTGTCTCTATCAACGTTTCTTAGCATTACATTCACTAACTATTATGTGTGTTCCTTTGGTGCCCCCTATCTCAAGTAAGTTGACTACTACTGGTCTACTGAAGACTCCCCTGCTTTCCAGAGTCCATTTTGTCTAGTCTAGTGTCTAATAAAACCACAATTTTACTCACTTACAGGAATTGGCTTCCAATTTTGCTAAATGGGCAGAATAAGGTGACATTGAAGTATTACAGGAATTATGAGATCTCTTTATGTGTGATCAAGCTCACCAATGTCCCATTTGTGTCTGATCACAAATCACCTTCTTGCCAAAAAGGTATGTTTTATTAATGTTTAACTAAATCAGGTAATGAATAACAAAACTTACAAATGCAGGGAGTGGCACTACCAGGATAATTTAACTCATAACATTTTTCAAATATTTGTATTCGCAATCGTCGTACTCAATATAAAATGAGCCACTTCAACGAGGACATGTAAGTTTTACTTTCTTTGTTGCTGTACTTAAAGATACATATAATAGTATATATTTCAAAATGAAACTACCTTCAAAAAATAGTTTGTTATCAAAATAAACATGCTATCACTTCTTTACCACATGGTAGAATTCAATTTCATAGGGGCCATGTATTAAAATAATTTTAATTTTGGTTTATTAAGCCATCATGTCTTCCTATGTCCAATGCTAGCTATATGCTATGCAATATGTGAACACAATCACATGGAAAAGATGTAATCATGAGTGCAAAGCACTATACCTCACCATACCATGTTGGGTCACATAGATATTACAGCTCAGGCAGCTGGTGCTTGGTTTGTTGTATTTAATAGGGTGCCTACAAAGAACCACTTTTAAAATGTATTTCCACTTTTGCAGCCAAGATTGGAAAAGGCATACATTATATGTGTTATGTTTTCCCATCACATAGCATAACTTTTAAAAATATATTTAAGAACTGCTGCTTAACTTTTTACCTAGCTTCAATTGTAAACTCATCCATCCTAACAAAAAGTTTAAAGATCTCAAGGCTTGGGTGTTACATTCTACATTAATGCACCTTCAAACAAATCTGTCCCCAAAAATATCCCCTAATTGCACATTTCAAGCTATTCAATACAAGCTGCCAATGGAGTCCTATGTATAAACATGCTCCAAATATTTTTTTAAATTCCTTTAGGTATGCCATGAATAGGAACATACAAGGGGTGTTCAAGTCAAATTGGGACTTTTGAATTTATATATCAAAAGAACAAATTTCAAGGAGTGGAAACTGCATTTATTTTTAGACATACTCCCCAGCTACATTTATACACTTATCCCAGTGCTTAACTAATGCCTAGAAAGCTTCAGCATAGAAAGATTTGTCAGTATGCCTGAAGCATCCTAGGACAGCCTGTTTCACTTCATCATCAGTGCTGAAATGCTGACCTCCCAGGAACACTTCTAGGAGTCCAAACAGGTGGAAACCACTTGGAACGAGTTCCAGGCTGTTAGGGGGATGTGGCAATTACCTCCCAGGTGCGTTGTTGTAATTTGCACATAGTGCAGTGAGCAGTATGAGCTCATGTGTTGTCATGGAGAAACAGGACACCCTTAGAGATCAAACCCGGCCGTTTTTTTCCACAGATGCGTATGCAGATCACTCAGAACATGACAGTAATCTTCACTGTTGATAATGGCACCACGGGGTAGAATCCACATGAATCACGCCATAAAACACTTGCCATCACTTTACCTGCAGACACAATTGCTCAAAATTTTTTTGGTGGTGGTCAGTTTACATGCTTCCACTGCTGTCAAAACGCTCCTTAAACGCAGTGCAGACTTCAACTCTTCGGTACCGGTCAAAAGCAGAAAGCTGTCTTGGTATCCAGCATGCGCTAACTTTTTAAAAAAAGCAACTTTTCTTGAATGATTGTGTTCATAGAAACATAGAAAAGTGATGGCAGAAAAAGACTGGAGTTGTCCACCGAGCTTGACTGTTTTTTTTTTTAGTTTTTGTGTTTTTTTTGGGGGGAGGGGTTGTTTTTTTTTGTAAACTTTTTTGTCTGCGTTTAGATCTATGCTTGTCCCAAGCATGTTTGAAGCTATTTACTGTTGACTCACTACCTCTACTGGAAGTTTATTTCAAGCATCAGCTACTCTTTTAGTAAAATAGTACTTTCTATCATTAGTTTTGAAACTCCAGTTAGTTTAAGGTCATGTATGGGCAGCACAGTGGCTAAATGGTTAGCACTTCCATCTGGCAGTACTAGGGTCGTTGGTTCGAATCCCAGCCACGGCACCTCCTGCCTGGAGTTTGCATGTTCTCCCTGTGCCTGCGTGGGATTCCTCTGGGTGCTCCAGTTTCTTCCCACACTCCAAAGACATGCTGCTAGGTTAATTGGATCCTGTCTAAATTGTCCCTAGTATGTATATGTATGAATGTAAGTTAGGGACCTTAGATTGTATACCACTTGAGGGTTAGGGACTGATGTGAATGTACAATATATATGTAAAGTGCTGCATAAATTGACGGCGCTATACAAGTACCTGAAATAAATACAATAAATAAATGTCCCTGAGTTCTTGATTTTAGTTTCATGGTTTTAAAGGTTTCAATCCCCCTTTCCTTCTTTATTTTAGATTGTACATGTTAAGTTCCTGAAGTCGCTCTTGATATGGTTTATTCCCCAGACCTTTCACAATTTTTGTTACCCGTCTCTGGACTCGTTCTATCTTATCAATATCTTTTTGTAAGTGAGGTCTCCAGAACTGGACAAAGTATTCTAAATGAGATCTAACTAAAGATCTATATAGGGGAATCAGGACCTCCTTCCTCCTGCTGGTGACCCCCTCTAGTGATGCATCCTAGAATTATATTTGCATCTGAAATAAGTACCCCCAAGTCCTTTTCCTCTGAAGTGCTGGCCAACAATGTACCCCCAATATTGTACTCTCTCAAGAAATACTTTTTCCCTAGCTGCATTATTTTACATTAGAAACATTGAATTGCAATTTCCAGGGTTTTTTAGCAATTTTCCAGCAATGCCAAATCATGTTCCATACACCTCCAGGGATATCAACCCTATTGCACACCTTTGTGTCATCAGCAAAAATACATACCTTACCCAACAAACCTTTAGTTATATCACTTACATATAGATTAAATAGAACAGGACCTAGTACAGAACCTTGTGGTACACCACTAGTGACTGGTCTCTTTTCCAAGTGAACCCCATTTACAACCACACTCTGACATCTATCTTTTAGCCAGCTGCATATCCCTCAAACCACCCAAGGACTAAGTCCTAACTTGTACAACGTTTGTATTAGATCATTATGTGGAACTGTATCAAATGCCTTGCTGAAATCCAGATATTCTATGTCCACAGCACCACCCTGGTCCAAAACATTGGTAATATAGTCAAAAAATCCAATCAGATTAGTGTGACATGATCTGCTCTCAGTAAAGCCATGCTGCTTTGGATCCAGCAAGTTGTGTGTTTTTAAGTGATCAATGAGCATTCTTTTCAGGAGGGATTCCAATAACTTTACTACAACCGATGTTAAACTCAATGGCCTGTAATTGCCAGCTTTTACCTTGTTGCCCTTCTTGTGGATAGGTACAATATTGGCTCTTCGCCAGTCATGGGGCACTTCTCCTGTTAGAAGACATTGATTAAAAAGATCAGTTAATGGTCCAACAACTATACCTCGAAGTTCTTTTAGAACTCTGGGATGAATACCATCAGGGTCCATTGCTTTATTAATCTTTAACTGAGCCAGTTCCTCTGCAACCTTTGTCTCTGGAAATGCTAAAAATTAACCATCATTACTAGAACCAAATGATTTTCCAACTTATTATTGTTAGTATAATTTATTTCTGAGAAGACTGAACAAAAGTAATTGTTTAAGTGGTTTGCTACATCCTGGTCTCCCTCAACATAAGTGTTGTGCTCAGTTTTCATTTTAGTGATCCCATCGTATTTTTTCTATCACTAATGTACCTAAAAAAAGGTTTCATCTCCTTTCTTAATAGATTTAACAATTTCCTCCTCTTTCTGTGGTTTGGCAGCACTTATAATGTGTTTGGCCTCCTTTTGTCTATTCTTATACTCTTCTCTGTCAGCTACACCTCCTGTTTCCTTGAATCTCCTATATGATGATTTTTTTTTCCTTTACTATCCTACTTATCTCTTTAGTGAACCGTATTGTTTTTTTGGTCAGTTATTCTTACTAACGTGCCTGACATATAATCTAGTTGCCTCCAGGATGGGAGACCTTAACAGTGCACACTGATTACTTACTCCTGTCATTTACTCCAACCTTTCAATTCCTTTTTTAGGAATTCACCCATTTAAGTAAAATTTGTCTTTTTGAAATCTAATACTTTTGGTTTTGCATATGATTTTTCAGTTCTTAATTTAATATCAAACCAAAGACATTGGTGATCACTAGAACCCAATTTTTTTCCCACCTCAACATTAGACAGCCAATTCCCATTTGTCAGTATGAGGTCTAGAATATGATCACCTCAGGTTGGGCTTTTTACTAACTGTTTTACAGAAAGCCCATTCAGTGCTTCCATTACAACCCTGCTCCTGCTTGTAATAACAGTTTGAGAATTCCAGTTAATGTCAGGCATGTTAAGTCACCCATAATCAAAACCTCCCCCTTCATTGCCATTTGAGTTATCTCATTAATCAAAAAGTTATTATAATCTTCAGTCTGTCCTGGGGGTCTGTATATTACACCAATTCTAAGAGAAGATCTCTCTCTGGTTGGAAGGTAAATCCAGCGGGTTTTGAGTATTTATTTTAATTGTTAGCCTTATGCTATTTATGATATAAATGGCAACTCCACCTCCCCTCTTCCCTACTCTGTATATCCTGTATAGTGTATACCCTGGTACCAGTCCCACAGAAAGATTTGTCTCTTGCACAATTTCACAACAGGTTATGTGTCGATTATCCAGGATTAGGCGTTCCACATGCTGAATGTTTACAGGAATGACTGCTGTGGGCTGTGAACCACCATGGCCAGGATCATCACTGACAGATGTACGGCCATCTTTGAAACATTTACACCATTCAAATGTCTTACTATGGCTGAGCGCCTCCTCACTGTACTGTGCTTGAAGTTTTCTCTAGATATCCACAGGTTTTATGTTTTTGTTTACAAGAAACTTCATCACTACGTGGTGTTCCATGCACGTACTAACATTGTTGCCTGCCATTTTGATTAACGATCTCTGGACTGGCCTGCGACACGTGCGCCGCCTATCAGTAATAGGACACACTTGCCACTTATTACTGTATGTAGTACCGCCACGCTAGTATCCATTTTTATACCTGTAAAATTAAAAGTCCTTGTCTGACTTGAACACCCCTTGTATATATGGGGATTCTCAAATTTCAGTGCAAAGGCTGAATTACTTTGCTTTGAGCAATATCTTAAAAATGCCATGGTCTGAGAGTCATGATTGCTGTTCCACAGTCATTTTCTGATTTTGCAGCTACTGCTACTGCAAAACATGTAGTTGCAGTCAGACCATGCACGGTTAAGCTGGTGAAGTTGAGATAGGAACTAGCAGAAAGATTAGGTGGATTTATCTCAGTGGAAGATCATTTTAGGCGACAAAAACCTATCAAACCCAAACTGAATTTAAGCACGTCACCCAAAACAAATTGTTCCATTTGAAGAAGAATAAAATATAGTTCTTCAATGTAGATTATTATTATTATTATACAGGATTTATATAGCGCCAACAGTTTATGCAGTGCTTTACAACGTAAGGGCGAACAGTACAGTTGCAATACAATTGAATACAGGAGGAAACAGAGGGGCCCTGCTCATTAGAGCTTACAATCTAAAAGATTTTAAAATACTCTTATCCCACCTCTAGCACATCTGTGAGAAGTCAGTGTTGGCTTTTCAAACTTCTAGGCAAACCTGATAAAGTACTTTTTCCATATATTTGTATGTTTGGCTCTCTGTCCAGGGGGATCCAAAGCTGCCTTAAATATATATAGGCTAATAAGAAACCGAGAATTAGGTATGAAGTTCTGTGTAATAAGAAAGAAAAAGGAGGATTAAACCTGCCCAATTTTAAGAATTACTATACGGCCGTGATACTGTCATGAATTGTAGATTGGACATATAATTCACAGGGGAAAAGTTGGGTTAAAAGAGAAGGTAGACTAAGTAATACACAATTAGAGAGGATTATTTGGATACCGTGAAAGTTTTGTATTATGGATGAGACTAGTAGTACATTGACAAAGGAGGTATTAAGAGTATGGGATAGAATGCACAAGCAAATGGATTGGAAGTACAATTCACTGTTGATTCTGCTGGTGGGTACTGATTCTTTCCCGCTGGTGAAGGATAATTTTTCGGGGAAATGGTTTAAAGATGTAGATGCATGTTTGGAGGGATATAGTAGTTAAAGGGAAGTTGGGCACTTTTCAAGACTGAAAGCGTAAGAAAAAAAAAGTTTTGTGGCATTAGATGAATTGAGATATTATCAATTAAGACATTTTGTTGCAAAGTTGCCTCAACCACTAAGGATGACGGAGGACATGCTCCCGTTTGAAAAGATGTTGGGTTCCAATATGGCTCAAACATATTACTTCTGGGATATATAAGATCCTCGCCGAATTGGGGGGGGGGGGGTCTTAGAGAAATGAGAAAGAGAACTGGGAACAAAAATGAATGAATCACAGAAAAATAGAATGTTTATTAACACATGAGGTGATCAACATGAACATGGTTGAAATTAATTATTAATATTTAACGAGGTGGTATTTAAACAATGAGTATAAGTCTCACCGTTATGCTGGAGGGGATGTGGAGCCAAGGGAAAAATGTCACATACAGTATATGGTGGGACTGTCCAAAAATACAGGGGTTTTGGCAAGACATAATCTAGTTTATACAAGAGATACTGGGGACAACTATATAGAATGATCCATGGGTGTGTTTATTTCACAGGACAGAGGCACCAGTGAAGCAGTATACAAATAGTGTATTATACCATCTAATTAGTGCAGCTAAAGGGCTTATTTCTAAATTTTGGCAGGTACAGGAGCCTCCAACAATGAGGGACAGGTTAGACAGGGTGGAACATATAAATAAGATGGCAGAATTATACCATATAGAACAGCGGTTCTCAACCTGGGGGTCGCGACCCCTTTGGGGGTCGAACGACCATTTCACAGGGCTCGCCTAAGACCATTGGAAAACACATATTTCCGATGGTCTTAGGAACCGAGACACCGCTCCTGTCTCAGGCGGGACCAACGATGGGGCACTATTCCTCCCACTGACACCAACGATGGGGCACTATTCATCCCACTGATACCAACGATGGGGCACTATTCCTCCCACAGACACCAATGATGGGGCACTATTCCCCCCACTGATACCAACGATGGGGCACTATTCCTCCCACTGACACCAACGATGGGGCACTATTCATCCCACTGATACCAACGATGGGACACTAGTCCTCCCACTGCAAAATTACAGTTATGAAGTAGCAACGAAAATAATTTTATGGTTGGGGGTCACCACAACATGAGGAACTGTATTAAGGGGTCGCGGCATTAGAAAGGTTGAGAACCACTGATATAGAAGAAGATAATATGGGTAAATTTATAAAGAAATGGGGAAGATGGTCTGACTTCAAGGCATCCAGAAAATATATGGAAGTAGTGGGAGGCCCAGAGATCTGATTTAAGGTAGGAGAATAAATGCAAATAGGGAATGTTTTGTAAGGTGGTAGCAGGAACAAAAAAAGGGAAAAGAAAGGTTGGGGGGAAAGAAAGAATAGTAAGAAAAAGGAAGAATTGGAAGTGAGGACTGAGGAGAAAGATTACAGGTATAGTCTGGAAAATTGGAAAGAGATGGTAAGAGTTATATGGACCGGGGTAAATTGTAAGGTGGTTTGGGTGAGGGGGGATGTGCAAAATTTAGGGAAAATGTTTGTATTTTGGATGAAAATGATATTTTGCTGTGTTTTTGTAATGGAAAAAAAAGTTTAATAAAAGATTTAAATATAAAAAAAATACTGCCTCGTTCCACTCAAAACTGAAACATCCATTTTGAGTTTTTACATTTTTTTACCACAGTGGTTAATGTATCAATATATACTACAAACTCAGTACCTGGTTGGGGAGCCTGACGTGGAGAGGAGGCTTCCTCTTACTACTCCCGCTTGGAGCCCCTGATAGTGGGAACAGAGGACGCAGAGCCAGGAGTGGCACGAGTGCCGGGTGGGTCTGGAGCTGATTGCAGGCAGGTGAAGACCCAGGAGATCCAGATGCAGACCAGGTGCGGATGCAGGAACATGGGTGCAGCAGCAGGCAGGTATAACGGCAATCGGGATACAGAGTGGGAACGGACACAGGAGCGTGGATGCGGCAGCAGGCAGGTATGGCAGTAACCAGGATGCAGGCCAGGTGCAGGACCATGGGTGCAGCAGCAGGTAGGTATGGCGGCAACCAGCATACAGGCCAGGACAGGTGCAGCAGCAGGTAAGTATGTGTAGCAGAGTCAGACAAGCCAGGTCAGGATCAAACGAGCAAATCAAGTACAAGGGAGCAGGCAAGCGGATAGTCAGGGATAAGCCGGGGTCGGTGTAGGCTGAGTTCTTTCTTAGTCAGGGTCAGATCAGAATGCAAGCAACAGAATCAGGTTATGGAGTGCAGAATGTTATAGACCAGAAGGCATTGACTAAACTGTATTGGAGATTTAAATAGCCTGCCTTGCGGTAACGTGTACGCTAGTGTGCATGCACGCACGCTCCCACACATGCGCGCTCGCACGCTCCCACACATGCGCACTCGCACCGCTGCGGCCAGAGGGGATCCGGCGCCGTGGCATGGCTGCACAGAGGACGTATCCCTGACAGTAATCTTCCATTCTTAGACAATATACTGTATATAAAAACTTATGACAACAGTAAACATATCCAACTGGACTCATAATGGATACATTATGTGAAAGCATGGTGTATTTAGGAACATAACATTTTGCTGCTTTGTGCTACAGTGATTGTGCTTTCCATAAAGAACATGACCAGGAGCAGATCACTCCTTTGTTTTAGCCAGGGCTATTACAGGTACTCAGGGCCGATGTTTGAAATAATGGGGCCCCGTACAGCCTGCCTTATGGGGCCCCTTCAACTCCACCCTTAAATATACCCCTGGCCCCACCCCTGACCCCTTCCCTGAACTCACCTCAAAATAAAATGCAGCTTTGTCTTCAAGTGCATGCAGTAGAAGGGGGAGCAGTTACAAATACATTGATAAATGAGGCCTAAGGCTACAGGGCTTTTCTTTCTTAGAGAATAGCTGCAGGAACTCCATCACGCCCCCATTGCACCACTCGCCATCAACATACAGTGAGGAACAAAAGTATTTGAACACCCTGTGATTTTGCAAGTTCTCCCGCTTAGAAATCATGGAGGGGCCTGAAATTCACATTGTAGGTGCATTCCCACTATGAGAGACAGAATTTAAAAAAAAAATTCAGGAAATCACATTGTATGATTTTTAAAGAATTTATTTGTCTTGCACTGCTGAACATAAGTATTTGAACACCTAAGAAACAGCAAGAAATCTGGCTCTCAAAGACCTGTTACTGTGCCTTTAAAAAGTCCACCTCTACTCCACTCATTAATCTAACTTAGTAGCACCTGTCTGAGCTCTTTAAAGACACCTGTCCACCCCACAGTCAGTCAGACGCCAACTACTACCATGGGCAAGACCAAAGAGCTGTCAAAAGACACCAGAGACAAAATTGTGGACCTCCACAAGGCTGGAAAGGGCTACGGGGCAATTGCCAAGCAGCTTGGTGAAAATAGATCAACTGCTGGAGCAATTGTGAGAAAATGGAAGAAGCTAAAGACAACTGTCAGTCTCCCTCGGACTGGAGCTCCATGCAAGACCTCACCTTGTGGGGTATCACAGATGATAAGAAAGGTGAGGAATCAGCCCAGGGGACAGGACACCTGCCTACTTGTGACTACAGGCAGTCTCTGGGTTATGAACAAGATAGGTTCTGTAGGTTTGTTCTTAAGTTGAATTTGTATGTAGCTGGAACAGATACATTTTTTAAGTGTAACTCGATCCAAAAAAATAATTTTTAAGTTTTTTTGGATAGCATAGGGAAGGGTTAACACCCCTATAACATTTGTTTCACCGTCTTTGCTCCTGTTCAGATTTCACCTCAATCTCTGTCCCTGTGACAATTGGATTTTGAAGGATTGGTGATAAAGCTTCAGTGGAGACACCATTTTCCCATGTTAACTGTTACAGGAGTGAATTTCCCCTCCCAGGGGGTAAATTTCCTCTCACTTCCTGTTGTCTCCCTCCTTTTGTAAGTATGAGTCAGATGTATGTTACTCAGGGCCTGTCTGTACAGTGATAACAGCTCAGGACTGCTACTCTCCACCCCATCCATGCACCATCACTTCTAAAGTAACTTATGAGCATGCGCATAGAAATTACATTGTCCCTGCCACTCAGCTGCATTCCCGGCATGGATGAGCCAGAGTGTACAGCGCACTGCAGGCAAAATACGCTATTTTAAAAATTGCTAGGAGGGGGACTGAATGTGACTTTACAGGTCTCCCAGGAGAAGGGCCATCTGAACCCTCTTGTACTGAATTGTATGGAATCCCTTAAGGTTCCATGCACACCAGCCTATTTTTAAGCTCATAGCGGCCAGTTAGCATTGTTCTTTATGCCCCTAGAAGCAAATAGTATTATCCTGTGTCCATGCACACTATTGTAGGCTAGAAGGGTTTTACAAGCTTCAGCTTCTAAGAGCAGAAAAAAAAACTCTGCATTTTTGGGAGAGATTTATCAGCAGAAGAAAAACACTGAATGCTCCTAAAATGCTTCTAACATCTTTTTCCATTGGTATCAGTGGGAGGAATAGTGCCACATCATTGGTGTCAGAGCGACAAATCATGCCCCATCATTGGTGTCAGTGGGAGGAATAGCACCCCATCATTGGTGTCAGTGGGAGGAATAGCGCCCCATCATTGGTGTCAGTGGGAGGAATCATGCCCCATCATTGGTGTCAGTGGCAGGAATAGTGCCCCATCATTAGTATCAGTGAGGGGAATAGTGCCCCATCTTTGGTGTCAGTGGGAGGAATCGTGCCCCATCATTGGTATCAGTGGCAGGAATAGTGCCCCATCATTAATATCAGTGGGAGGAATAGTGTCCCATCTTTGGTGTCAGTGGGAGGAATCGTGCCCCATCATTGGTGTCAGTGGGAGGAATAGTGTCCCAACATTGGTGTCAGTGGGAGGAATAGTGTCCCATCATTGGTGTCAGTGGGAGGAATAGTGTCCCAACATTGGTATCAGTGGGAGGAATAGTGTCCCACCATTGGTGTCAGTGGGAGGAATAGTGTCCCATCATTGGTGTCAGTGGGAGGAATAGTGTCCCATCATTGGTATCAGTGGGAGGAATAGTGTCCCATCATTGGTGTCAGTGGGAGGAATAGTGCCCCAACATTGGGGTCAGTTGGGGGTGGAATAGTGCCCCATCATTGCTGTCAGTGGGGTGTGGAATAGTCCCCCATTGTCGTTGTCAGTGGGGGAGAGGAATAATGCCCCATCGTTGGTGTCAGTGGGGGGTGGAATAGTGCCCCATTGTTGTTGTTAGTGGGGGGGAGGAATAGTGCCCCATCGTTGGTGTCAGTGGGGGGGAGGAATAGTGCCCCATCGTTGGTGTCAATGGGAGGAATAATGCCCCATCATTGGTATCAGTGATACCAATGATGGGGCACTATTCCTCCCACTGACACCAATTACACTTGCTGACCCCTGTTCTAGTATGGTGCTGCTGCAGCCAGTATATGTGGTTGCAGCAGCACCTCTGGACGGCACACTTACCGGCCGCTCCTTCACTCGATTTTTGCGGGGCCGCTCGGCTCCGCCTCCTTGCCGGTGATTGGCCGCCTGTGTGCCTTTCCTGAGCTACAGTTCTGGCGGCCAGTCACCGGTGAGGAGGCGGAGCTGAGCAGCCGCACGAACATCCAGTGGCCGAACCGAATGAAGGAGCAGCCGCGCTTCCTGGACCAGATCGTCGTGGGACCGGAGCCAGGTAAGAGACAGCAGCCTCTGCCCACCCCTGTACTTAGTGTCCCTTCCATTGGACACTAAAAAGTGTCAGCATGCCGTATACCGGCATATGAGACGACCCCCGACTTTAGAGAAGATTTTCAAGGGGTAAAAAGTCGTCTTATACGCCGGAAAATACGGTAATAGGAACAAATTGATGCCCATTTTCGACAGCGGGGACAAGAAAAACCAAAGGCAAAGGCTTTTTTATTTTCTGAATAAACAAAACCCTGTAACTGCTTAAGGTCCACCCTATAGCAGAACTACTGCTACAGGGCGGACTCCCTGTGCAAAATCACACACATATATATATATATATATATATATATATATATTTATGTGTGTGTGTGTGTGATTTGCGTGACCATGGGCTGGGGGCGCGCATGCACCTGTCAACCTACCGGTGCTGTCATTTGGTGCCCAAGAGATCAATCATCAGATTCAGGTCTGGGATCACAGATCTTCCTGTACCTGTGTTTACATTTACACAGGTACAGGAAATGATGCAATCTTCTCTCTCTGGGCACATTCCGTCCCACAGAGAGAAGAAAGCAGATCCAAGTGAGTAAAACAGCACACCATTACAGTTAAAACACTTTTAGGACACATTTAACCCCCTGATCGCCCCCCAGTTAACCCCTTCACTGCCCTGTCACCAGTGTCAATATTACAGTGTTCAGATTCTTTTCTGATCACTGTATTAGTATCACCGGCGACTTCAGCTAGCATTTGCATCAGTTAGCGTCAATTGGTGTCCCTCCCAGATAGAGTCCAATTGCCCTTCAGTACACCAGTAATCACATTTAACCCCTTGATTGCCAGGAACACGCTCACATAAACAATAAACCTCCATTGCTAGTATAGTGTCTGAACGGATCAATATCTTTAATCATATCAGCACTATACCAGCGTTCACATGAGTATAGTGTCCCGAAAAATGCAGCGTTAGCGGGATCAGCCCCAGCACCTGCATTTAGCCCCTACGCTTACTCCCCCTTCTCCCCAGCAAGTTCAGTGTCAGTAGGTCACTGTCACTTGATACATTGTACACAAAAACAGTGTTTGCACAATCAGGCCTGATCTCTGTTAGCACTTGCAGGTAAATTTTTTTTGTAGTGGTTCAAGCAGTCCCTGACAGCTGTTCTTTTTCATGTGAGTCGCACTAGGTACCTATAAATTTAGTGGCCAAAATGTCCAACAAAATGTACTCTAGTGAAGAGACCTACAGGATTCTGAGCATGTCAGATGAGAAGGAAGGGTAAGACACACTGACAAAATCTGCCTCAGAATGCAAACCTGTAGACAGCAATGGCACCCTAACAGATAGCTCAGATGATGAAGAAGAGGTCCCTGCTAAGGTCAAGCATACCTGAACCCATTCCCAGGTTGCTGGGATATTACAATTGCATAATGACTCTCATATACAGCGGACTGCCAGTACTAGTGCTGCTCTACCTTTTGGTGAACTGGGCGAGCACCAGCGGCCTAGTACATCCTGGTCTTTCCCATACCAGCACTTCAGAATCACTTGGTGATGTGGCGAGTCCCATAAGTGCAATACAAGCTGGTTCGGTGGCTAGCACAAGTAGTGTCCCGCAGCTATGAAGAATTCATACCTGTAGAGCCCCTGGTGTCCTTCCAGATGTGCTTGTGAATCCTGATTGGCAGCTCACAAATTCTGCAGCACTCTTACTTCCCCCATTCACTGCCCAACGCAGAATTCAGGTGGAAACAGCAAATTTAACTACTCCGCTTGGTTTTTTGGAGCTGTTTTTCACGGAAGATCTGTATGCATTGATTATGGATGAAACCAATTTATATGCACAACAGTTTATCGCTGCCAACCCAAATTCAAACCTTGCCAGACCATTTGCATGGAAACCCATTACGGTTTCTGAATTTAAAGTTTTTTTGGGCCTAACCTTTAACATGGGCATTACTAAAAAAAATTAGTTGTGGTTGTATTGGTCCACAGATCAAATTCATCATATGTCCGTGTTCTCTGCTGCCATGGCCAGGCATAGATATGAGAATATAATAAGATTTATGCATTTCAATGACAATGTACTCTGTCGTCCTTGGGGTGATCCTAAATTTGACCAGCTCCACAAAATTCGGCCCCTCATAATTCACCTTAACCAAAAATTTGCAGATGTCTATTCTCCCCAGCAAAACATCTGTGTTCTTGAGGCCGCTTTGCATTCAAACAATTTCTCCCCAGCAAGCATGCCAGATATGAGGTCAAGATGTATAGGACCTGTGAGAAGGCAAAAGGCTATACAACTAAGTTTTGGATTTATGAGGGAAA
Organism: Staurois parvus; assembly: GCF_062004578.1. NCBI lineage: Eukaryota > Metazoa > Chordata > Amphibia > Anura > Ranidae > Staurois > Staurois parvus. Next base: position 11,292,798 of record NW_028318511.1, read on the forward strand.
AGATAGACGCGTGGAGCCCCCCCGATAGTTTTGGACTTGGTGTCATACTTTTTCCATATGGGGTACCACTTATACGTGGACAATTTTTTATTCAAACGTGCCACTATTTAGACATTTGTACAATCTTGTGGCACCGTGTAACCTAATCACTGTGGCTTCCCCCAACGGCTTGTAAATACCTGTCTTAGAAAGGGGGAAAAAGCCTGCTTGAGAAATGATGAATTGCTTGCAGTGAAGTGCAAGGACAAATGGGATGTTTTCATCCTGTCTTCCATTCACGCAGAAACGACCACCCAAATTGCCACGGCAGCTGGTGTTGTTGAGAAGCCCCTCTGTGTCCACGATTATAACCTTAATATGGGAGGGGTGCATTTCAACGACCAGATGATGAAGCCGTACTTAGTTTCCCAAAAAGCCAGACGCTGGCACAAAAAAGTGTCTGTTTATTTATTTCAATTGGCTCTATATAACGCTTTTGTGCTTTACAAAGCAACTGGACGTAGTGGATCCTTCCTAAAATTTCAGGAAGAGATCATCACGGCCCTTTTGTATCCAGAAGGTGCTATGGCCCAAACCCCCAACCTAAATGCAGTTAGCCGGCTGCATAAGAGGCAATTTCATTCCTGGTACCCCAACCCAAAGGACACCCCAAAAAAGATGTGTCTGTAGCAGACACAGAATTAGACATGACGCATGCTTTTTATGTCCCTCCCTATCCTGGCCACCCTGGTCTCTGCCTCAAGGACTGCTTCCGTCGCTACCACACACTAGTGGAGTATTAGTATAGGGTACAGCACGGCACAGTTCAGGGCATGTATTTGCACATTGTCTCGAAAAATGTTAAGTATTCAGGAAACTGGCTATCACATTTTGAGAGACCCTACAATATGGATAAAGTTAAAGTTAAAAAAAAATAAAAAATAATTTAAAAAACATAGAAAATAAAAAAATTTAAAAAACCAAAAATAGTTGTAGTTTTTTTGTTGTCAAGTTACTTTTATACCGTTACGGTTTTACTGTTACAAATTTATTGTTATTGTCTTATTGTTAACCATTGCTGTTTTCTTTGCAGGAATGCCATTCAGCTGCAATGCCGATCTGTTTATTCTGATAGCAACAGGGTCTTGCTTTCAGAATATACATAAGTAAGTGTGTGCAGCGCTGTTGAATGAGATTTTTCATCCACAGTTAAAAAAAGAGCATATATGCCCAAGCATGGGGGCCTGGGGTGGCCAGTGGGTGGATGGTTCGGCATAGATTTTTTCATCCACATTGATTGATGTAAATAGAGGACTCTGTTAGGTTCTTTTTTTTTTTTCGTACATCTCACGGCTGAACAACAAAAAAAGAACATTCCATGTGTGCCCACCATTAGAAGTGGATTTATGCAGGGCTGTATATGCTAATGGTTGGCATACTGTACACTTTTTCTGGCAGAGATTTCTTCTCTTTTTTTCATTCAGCCCACAGGCTGCATAAAAAAAAAAAGAACATAGTATATATACCCAACAAGGACCAGCGACGTACTGATATAATCCTGGTATAATTTTTTTCAGGCAGTGATCGGTTTTCATGTAAAAGCAATCCTAGTGGCTAATTAGCTGCAGGATTGCTTTTACAAGCAGCAGGAGAAGATTTCCCTCCCCCCCCCTCCCGTTGCCTTTCACAGCCTTCTCGGTCAGTCCCGTGCCAATGGGGGAACCTGAGAATGCAGCCAGTGTTTCTGTTTTCTTTTTTTGTATTTCAAAACCTTGTGAGAAAAAATGAGATCTGCAAAACACTCAACATGCCTCCTATTAAATTCCTTGGGGTGTCTATTTTCCAAAAAGGGGTCATTTGGGGGGGGGTTTGGTGCTATCCTGGCATTTCATGGCCTCCGAAACTGTGATAGGTAGTGAGGATGTGAAATGAGGAAGTTACACACCTTCAGACTTTCAAGGTGGTCATTGGATTTTGGGCTCCTGTGTGTGGCTACACTCCCAAAAAGTCTTGCACAAATGGTATCCTCATACTCGGTAGAAGTAGCAGAATGTAATTTGGGGTGTAATTGCACATATACCCATGGAATGTGTGAGCAATATATCATTTTTTGTGTACAAAAAAAGACAATATTCCCATTTCCCAAAAACGTGTGGAAAAAAATAAATCTTCCATGGACTCAACATGCCTCTCAGCAGATAACTTAGGGTGTCTACTTTCTGAAAAGGAGTCATTTGGGGGTGTTTGTACTGTCCTGGTATTTTAGCACCTCAAGAAATGTGATGGGCAGTCAGAAAGTAAAAGCTGTGTAAATTACAGTATCTATGCCAGGGGTCCGGTCACAAAAATTTTCTTCTGGACGAGGTCTGAATAGGGTGTGCCTGTCAGTGTGCCCCCTTACATTAGGTGTCGCCATCAGAGTACAACTTTACATTATGTATTACCATCACATCAGGTGTGCCCATCAGAGTGCTCCTTTACATCAGTTGTCCCCATCAGAGTGCCCCATTACATCAGGTATCCCCATCAGATTGCCACCTTACATCTGGTATTCCCGTCAGAGTGCCCCCTTACACTCAAAGTACCCCTTTCTATCATATTTCCCCATCAGAGTGCCCCTTTACATCATATTCCCCATCAGAGTGCCTCTTTCCACAGTATGTGCCCATTTGTGCCCCCTTAACATAAAATGTGCCCATCAGAGTACCCCTTAACATAAAATAAGGGCCATGCTGATGGGCACATTTTATGTTAAGGGGCACTCTGATGAGCACATTTATATTAAGGGGCACACTGATGGATACATTTTATGTTAAGGGGCACTAAGATAGGCACATTCTATGTTGTGCCCATCAGAGTGCCCCTTAACATTCAACGTGCCCATCAGAATGCCCCTGTAAGACTACACCCTATCTTGAGGGCAAACAGGAGCTGTGCTGAAATCCTTGCTGGACGCTAGTGTACAGGCAGGGAGCAGGAGTCGGCGAGACAGCGAGCTGAAAGGGGCGGGGCGCACACGTCATGTCATGTTGCTGTGACGACCGCCATGCTCAGCGGTGGATCTGTCATTGCGGGCTGGCAGTCCAGCCGGCAGCGCTTCTGGGGCCTTTCACGACCTCCATTTAGTGACCGCTGATCTATACCATAGTTTGTAGATGCTATAACTTTCACACAAACCAATTAATATACAGTTATATGGTTTTTGTTTACCACGGATATGTAGCAAAATACATTTCGGCCTAAATTTATGACGAAACTTTAGTTTTTTTGGATTTTTTTTTATAACAGAGATGAGAAAATATTTTTTTGTTCTCAAAATTGTCGGTCTTTTTTTGTTTGTAGTGCAAAAAAAAACCCAGAGGCTATCAAATACCACCAAAAGAAAGCTCTACTTGTGTGAAAAAAGGACATAAATGTCATTTATGTACAGTATTGCATGACCGCGTAATTGTCAGTTAAACTAGCGCAGCGCCGTATAGCAAAAAATGGCGTGAATTCCAATATCTATACCACCATTTGTAGACGCTATAACTTTCACACAAACCAATTAATATGCAGTTATTGGGATTTTTTCTTATCAAAGACATATAGCAAAATACATTTTAGCCTAAATTTATGATAAAAAATATCCAATAAACTCAAATTTCATGACAGAAATGAGAAAATATCGGGGAGGGGGGGTTTCAAAATTTTCGGTCTTTTTTTGTTTATAGTGCAAAAATAAACCCCAGAGGCGATCAAATACCACCAAAATAAAGCTCTATTTGTGTGAATAAAGGACATAAATTACATTTATATATAGTATTGCATGACCATGCAATTGTCAGTTAAACTAGCGCAGTCCTATATATCAAAAAAATGGCGTAAATTGCAGTATCTATACCATAGTTTGTAGACGCTATAACATTCATACAAAGCAATCAATATACACTTATTGGGATTTTTTTTACCAAAAACATGTAGCAGTTTTTTTTAATTTTCAATCTTTTTTTGTTTATAGCGCAAAAAATAAAAAACGCACAGGTGATCAAATAGCACCGAAAGAAAGCTCTACTTGTGTGAAAAAAGGAGATAATTTTTGCTTGGGTACACCATTGCATGACAGCACAATTACCAGTAGAAATAGTGCAGCGCTGAATAGCAAAAAAAGGCCTGGTCAGGAAGGGGGGGTAAATCCTCAGGAGGGCAAGTGGCTAACGTGGCCCTCAGTTAAGGAATGTAATTATTGTAATGTGCATGTGATAGAAATGTTTCATCTTGAATTAGAACTTTTGTGGCCATGAACATTCAATCTTTTGAACAATTATGTAAGGTATATGAGAGAATAATACGTAAATGAATTTATAAATAGATTCTGATAGATATATATATATATATATATATATATATATATATTACATCCCCATTATCATATGATGTATATATACAGTAAATCATTATTTACATTATTCTGTTGATTTCGTAAGCATTAAAAGAAACCTGTTTAAACACATTTGGGAATCCATTCAAGTAACAAGTATGGACAAAATTAGTTGACTCAATGAGAGCATTTGTTGAATGCTCTGACAAATGATTTTTCAAAATTTCGTATAATCATTTGAATGCAAAATCCAACCGTGTACGACTAACTTTATGCTGTGACAAGAACTAGTAAACTGCAATTGTGGAGCACCAGAAGCAGCAAACAAGGGTACATAAAATGACAAATATTGCTGTCTCTATGTATGTATTCACTTGAAGGAGAAAAAAATAAGCATTAAGGCTAGGTTTACAATAGTGCAGGCTGTGGGAAGGCGTGGAATTGCATGCCTTCCCACATCAAAAACGGGCTGCAGCTTAGATGTGTAGAGGTACCATTAATCCTAAAGGCATGCATACACGCTTGAAACTGCACTACATTATGTGGTTTCATGGTGGCTGCAATTCTTGAAAAGGTGTAGGAACCTTTCCCCTGCATTTTCATTAGGTACATCAGCCCATTCAAATGAATATGCTGCTGTGCCTGAGCAAAGGTGACCGCTGGGAAACTGCGTAGATGTGAGCCAAGCCTTAAAATCTGCTGTCATACAAGGAATTACTGTATGTTCACAAAGGTGAATGCCAGCTCCTGGAGATCTCTTTTGTTTGCAACTTACTGGTTCACTGAGCACCGGTAGTAAAGCTTTGGCTTTACTCCAGAGCTCCAAGAGGAGAGATATGGCTCTGATACACAACCCACCCCTGCACTTCCCACCCCTCCTCTCTCCTGCCCATTCACAAAAGGATTTGCATTCTGTGACTGGGCAAGGGCAGAGGAGGGGTGGGAGGTGCAGCTGCATTGTAGGAGACCCATATCTCTCCTCCCAGTATCCTGGAGTATAGTGAAAGCTATAATATTGTCTATACTATTGGCGCTCAGTGAACTAGTAAACTGTAACACAGAGAGCTCCAGGAGGTTTCATACACCTCTATGAACCATATTCCTGCAAACAACACTATGGCTGCTGTGATAGCTATTCTATCGGCGCTCAGTGAAACAGTAAATTGCAAAAAAACAAGGAGAGAGCGTCAGAAGGTGACATACACCTTGTTGCACTGAACTTCTTGTATGTTAAAAACATATTTTTCTCTTGGACTTTTTCACTATATATAAAAACTATATTCTATTTAATTGCTGCCCTATAGCAGAACTACTACTACAGAGCGGCAGGGCTGAGCAAAATCACGTATATATGTGTGATCTTGTATATTCGGGTAGGGGGGCCCGCTGTAGCCGCATGCACGCCCTACCCACATTGCCACTGGCAGTTACAGCTGTCGATCACTGGGTCCCAGCCGGAGATTCCCCGCCAGCACCCGGCGATCACTGAGGAACACTGACGGAGGAAAGGTCTGTATGTAAACAATACAGATCTCTCCCCTGTCAGCTCCAGCACGCTGCTTTGTATTGCTCTGCATAACAGAGCAGAGCATTACAAAGCAGCGTGCATACACAGCACACATTTAACCCTTTGCTCAGCCTAGATGGTAACCCCTTCCTGCCCAATGTCATTAGTAGAGTGTCAGTGCTTTTTAATAGCACTGATCACAGTATTAGTGTCACTGGGGATGTCAGTGACAGTTAGTCAGTTCCCACCCAGTGTCAGAATGCCCACCGCAGTCCCACAGTCCAGCTATAAGTCGCTGATAGCCCCATTAGTAGTACAAAAAAAAATTCCATTACATATACCCCCATTTGTAGATGTTATAACTTTCACGTAAAACAATTAATTTACACGTATTGGGCCTAAATTTATGACAAAATTAGATTTTTTTTAATTTTTACTGGATATGTTCTATAGCAAAAAGTCAAAAATATTGTTTGTTTGTTTTTTCACAATTGTTAGTCTTTTTTTTTTTTTTTTTTAAAGTGCAAAAAATAAAAATCGCACAGGCAATCAAATACCACCAAAAGAAAGCTCCATTTGTGGGGAAAAAGGACATAAATTTAATTTGGGTGCAGCACTGCATGACCACGCAATTGTCAGTTAAAGTATCGCAAAAAATAGCCTGGTCAGGAAGGGGGGTAAATACTCTGGAGGGCAAGCGGTTAAAGCAGCATTGCTCCAAACATTTCAAACAGCCCTCAAATTTTTAAGCATTTGGTGGTCAAAGTTACACATGAATATAATTTGCCACATAAGACAGGCTATAGATAATGCATTTTGTTTCGTTCAACCAGTGAGTTAAACGGAAAAAAAAAATTACATTCCCCCATCAACACACTTGGTGTTGATGAAGGAATCCCTTTGTGGTACAGTTGTATTCTGGCAGCGGGGAGAGTTCCATGCCGTCAGAATACAATGATCAGTGTTGCAGATTATAGCTGGCAGCACCAATCAGGTGAAAAAAAAGACAGGCTGGATGTACAAAGTTGATGGACTGAAATTTGGCTGGTTCCTGCAGAAATGACTGAATTTCAATCCATCTTTGGCTGGCGTATTTTGACCAGAATACAGGCACTATAAAGTTCAGCAAGATTACTATGTTAAGGAGTGGTCTTTGGCTTACAGTATACTATACTGAAACATTTCTTTTCCTGTTCATAAACCCTACAGCAGAGTCACTGGGAATAATTTATGAAGATAAACAGAACAATTGGGTGGAGGCGTGGACACTTTATGTCTCAAGGACAAACATACTATTTAAGGCACCACTAATGCAGGCCATAGACGGGTAGTTTATCGGCCGAACGCCGTTAGTGGGGCCAGCCTGTCGGCCGTTTTTCACGGATTTTCTCATTTAGTATTATCGGTCGCGCTGCCAGCAACAACCAATTTTTCCATTTATCAGCCGAAAATGCGGCCGATAAACGATCTGTCTATGGCCAGCCTAAGCCCCCCAAAAAATGATATTAAAGTGAATATTGCATCAAACACAACAATGAGTAAAAATAAAACCAAACAGAGCATGAATAGTAAACATTCTAACAATTATACTTGAACTGAAGTGAGCATATATTTAAATCTGTGCACTATTACAATTAGTGAAAAAAGTCCAAATACTTCCATATGAAGTCCAGTGTGATAATGCTATACAGCATTTTTATCGTGCACACTCCTTCACTGTGAAATCTTCCACCATTCCACCATGCTCAAATGCAAACAAAGGCTTACCAAAACACCATGACCCTCTGTATATGAATGGTCATGATAAGCATGTACAGATATCTCCAAATGGCTCCTCTCCTCCTTTGTGCCCAGAATAACCAACACCAATTCAGGTGTAATAAGGGTATATGTTTAAAAACAAATAAGCCCGCAATTATTATTTATTTCAGGTACTTATATAGCGCTGTCAATTTATGCAGCGCTTTTACATATACAGTTGTGACCAAAATTATTCAACCCCCACTGAAATTGAGTGTTTTGGCCAGTTTGACATTGCTTTTGATCATTCAGTCATCTTGCTTACATTTACATTAAAGAGGCACTTGTAGGTCAGACAAATATAACATAACAGTTATAATGAAATAACCACAAATGTCTTTTCTGTGCTCACAGCATTATCAGTTTTATTCAACCCCCAAGTGACATTCAATCTTAGTACTTAGTACAGCATCCTTTTACAGTTATAACAGCTTTTAAACGTGAAGCATAGCTTGACACAAGTGTCTTGCAGCGATCTACGGGTATCTTCGCCCATTCTTCATGGGCAAAGGCCTCCAGTTCAGTCACATTCTTAGGCTTGCGCACTGCAACTGCTTTCTTTAAGTCCCACCAGAGGTTCTCAATCGGATTTAAGTCTGGTGACTGCGATGGCCACTCCAAAATGTTCCAGCCTTTCCTCTGCAACCATGCTCTAGTGGACTTGGAGGTATGCTTGGGATCATTGTCCTGTTGAAAGGTCCAACGTCTCCCAAGCCTCAGGTGTGTGACGGACTGCATCACGTTTCCATCCAATATCTCCTGGTACTGAAGAGAATTCATGGTACCTTGCACACGCTGAAGCTTCCCTGTACCTGCAGAAGCAAAACAGCCCCAAAGCATGATTGACCCTCCACCATGCTTCACAGTAGGCAAGGTGTTCTTTTCATCATAGGCCTTGTTCTTCCTCCTCCAAACATAGCGTTGATCCATGGGCCCAAACAGTTCTAATTTTGTTTCATCAGTCCACAGAACACTATCCCACAACTTTTGTGGTTTGTCCACATGGCTTTTGGCATACTGCAGTCGACTCTTCTTATTCTTTGGAGACAGCAAGGGGGTACGCCTGGGAGTTCTGGCACGGAGGCCTTCATTACGCAGTGTGCGTCTTATTGTCTGGGCTGAAACTTCTGTACCCACATCTGACAAATCTTTTCTCAGTTCCTCAGCAGTCACACGGGGACTTCTCTCCACTCTACGCTTCAGGTAGCGCACAGCAGTCGAAGTCAGCATCTTCTTTCTGCCACGACCAGGTAGCGTTTCAACAGTGCCCTTTGCCTTGAATTTGCGAATGATGCTTCCTAAGGTGTCTCTTGGTATGTTTAACATCTTTGCAATCTTCTTATAGCCATTGCCCTTCCTGTGAAGAGAAATCACCTCTTCTCTTGTCTTCCTGGACCATTCTCTTGCCTTCACCATGTTTGTAACCACACCAGTAAATGTCTAGAAGGAGCTGAGTATCACAGTCATTTTAAAGCTGCCTAATTGGTGCTTATTATGCTTGATTGCTGCTCGGTGACATCCACAGGTGTTTTCAATACCTGATGGAAAGCACCTGTATGAACCTCTGTTCTTCAGAGTGGTAGTCTTTAAGGGGTTGAATAATTGTGGCAATGAAGAAACCACATAAGAACCATTTACTACTGTATTACATAAACAATTGATGTCATTTTAGTTGCATTTGGGTAGTTACAACGTCCTTGTAGGATTTGATTCTGAATACAATTCCAAATGTACACTATAGTCCCTAAACCCCTTTACAGCATTGGGGGTTGAATAATTTTGGTCACAACTGTATATTGTACATTCACATCAGTCCCTAACCCTCAAGGGGCATACAATCTAAGGTCCCTAACTCACATTGATACATATACATACTAGGGCCAATTTAGACAGGAGCCAATTCACCTACCAGCATGTCTTTGGAGTGTGGGAGGAAACCGGAGTATCCGGAGGAAACCCACACAGGCACAGGGAGAACATGCAAACTCCAGGCAGGTGGTGCTGTGGTTGGGATTTGAACCAACGACTCTAGTACTGCCAGGCGGAAGTGCTTACCATTTAGCTACTGTGCTGCCCGCAATAGTGTGAAATCCTTTAAAACCGCATTTATTAAATGTGCAAATACACTCACATGTTAATAAATTATATCGGCACTTTAAAGGTTAGTTCAGCTGGCATCCAGCATGAAACAGTACAGATTGGCGTGCTCACATCAAGAGGTGAAGAAATAACATTAAAAGAAATTAGAAATTAAAAATATAGGTTAAAGGTAAAAAATAAAAAACATTTAAAAAAAAAAATACAAACAGTACAAATATAGTATCACACAATATCACATAATCAGAAGGATTTGTTTGGATATAAACAAATGCTATTGTATGATGTTCAATAAATCTCCATACATCAGCTAATATTAAGCACTTAGCGCCAGCGTGTCCCCGCCCTTTAAGGGGTTTGTGACACTGGAAGATGGGGTGGGATTTAGGGTCATGTGACCATCATGATTGGCTGTCACAGCAGTCACATGATCGGAAAGCTCCCAATCACAAGGAGTGATCGGGACCTTTCCGTGAGGTGCCAGTAAATGTGCAGAGAGCGTGCAGGGCGTACACTCTCAGCACGTTTGTTTACATTGGGTACGCAAATATGCAGCCTCTCGTCATCAAGGCCCAGCCTAAGAAGCAGCATATTTGAGTACTGTCGGTGCCAAGGAGTTAATAAACACATTAATGTCCCACTCAGCATTAAAGAATATGTAAAACATTTCATATTCCTGCTGTACCATGTACTTGTATGAAAAAGTATCCTATTCTCTTTGTATTACTTCCTTTGTGTGCAATTCCTGGTGATCCTGCCAGCCCCTCTGCTTTCCTATTAAAAACTAACCACACTAGGCATAAGAGCCCAGTGTGGTCACTTTCCTAACGCAGCTGGAACTCGGTCTGCTCTCTTCCAATGATCAGACTTGTGCTCAAACTCCTCCCACCCTTGCAAAACTATTCACTGAGAAGACCAGTGTGTTGCTGTTTCTCCTCCCCTAGCTGAGAACAGAGGGTATGTGATCACTTATAAATATGTTGAAAAAAAGGGTATTTATAATATTTATTATAGGTATACACACCTTCAAATATGTGAGTCTACATGACACCAATGGCTTCAGATAGTGATCCACATATTTACCTATCCTGGCTGTGATAAAACCTAGATCACTAGTAAATCAGGTGGTCAGGAGGTTTGGTTTGGTCCTTATGAATCTTAGGTAAGTAGTACATAACAAGTAGTCAATAGGCCAAAGGGACATAATAAGTGTAGTACCCTCCAGGTCAGAGTAGGCTGCTAGGCAAGTTTAGTGTACCTCCACTGTAATCAGTAGAGCAGGAGTGGATTGCTTAGGGCTGCTCAGTGTTTCACAGGTTGATGCTCTGCTACTTCCTCTGGTCTTCTAGAGATTTCTAGAACATAGTGGGAGGGAGGACAGAGTCTGCAGCCTAAATATTTATGGGACTCTGCCCAATCCCTCAGGGGGTGTGCTCAGATGGTGGTGGGAGGGCCTATAAATAGGCTGAGGCCCAAGCAGCAAAGGGGAGAGTTCCTAGGTCCAGTTCTGCAGGCGTAGACCTCTTTTGAGGGGCTCTGCCCCTTGGGCAGAAGTCTGGAAGCAAGCCAGCCTGTAGGCACAACGAGGTACCAGCTAGGCATAGCTGGGGAGTAAGTCCATTCCAAGTATCTAGTTGGGTCAGGAAAAAGGTCAGAGGATAGAGCTGAAAGGAAGCTATGGGAGAGAGCCCAAGTTGTCCAGAGGAGGTGTGGGTCTCCCTCTCTAGGAAGAGCCTGGATGGTATTGTCTGGAAGTAATTGATGATCCTGAGTACAAGACCCTAGTGTTGCAAGTGTGAAGGTGTGGTGCCTTGAGACTCTGGGTAGACTACAGGTCACAGACAACTTAGAGATCCTGTGGGACATTACTTTGTGAAAGTGCAGCCAGAAGATGTACAAGTACAGCTAGCAGAGTTGAGCAGAACAGCCAGAAGTTAAAGGGTAACTCCACTTTTGTGGGAAAAAAATAGCATATACAATTGCAAAACAAGTCATATTGTAATTTAATTTTATTACATAAATCTTTCCTTTTCAATCAGCAGGTATTTAATTCACTGTAAAATGCAATGCAATATTGCTACCTGGAGGTATTCTGTATGCAGAATGTGTACAGCACGCCCCCCAGCAACTCCTTGTGTGATTGGCTCACAGATTTTACCAGAAGTCTGCACTAAGATACAAGTCAGGTTTCAAACATCTACTGCAACATAAATGTAATTTTTGGTGAGATACTCCTGAAGGGAAATCCCATCTAAAGAGATGCAAACCCAGCAATTTTCCTCATTAGAACCCTGCAGGTTCAGCAGCTGATTGATAATTAGGACAAACTCCCATTCATTTTGCACATGAACACAGGAAAACATCCATCTCTTTCTTTAGAATAACAAAAGGCAGCAATTTGCAACAAAGTGTGTTAAAATTTTTGCAATGTACATTGCCTTGAAAAAGTATTCATACTCCTTGAAATTTTCCACATTTTGTCATGTTACAACCAAAATCGTAAATGTATTTTATGTTGATTTTATGTGAAAGACAAACACAAAGTGGCACATAAGGAAGGACAATGATAAATGCTTTTAAACATTTTTTACAAATAAATATGTGAAAAGTGTGGCATGCATTTGTATCCAGCCCCCTTGATTTAATACTTTGTAGAATCACCTTTTGCTGCAAATACAGCTGCAAGTCTTTTTGGGGATGTCTCTACGAGCTTTGCACATCTAGAGAGTGAGATTTTTGCCCATTCTTCTTTGCCAAACAGCTCAAGCTCTGTCAGATTGGATGGAGAGCATCTGTGAACAGCAATTTTCAAGTCTTGCCACAGATTCTCAATTGGATTTAGGTCTGGACTTTGACTGAGTCATTTTAACACATGAATATGATTTTATCTAAACCATTCCACTGTACCTCTGGCTGTATGTTTAGGGTCGTTGTCCTGCTGGAAGGTGAACCTCCTCCCCAGTCTCAAGTCTTTTGCAGACTCTAACAGGTTTCTTCTAAGATTGCCCTGTATTTGGATCCATCCATCTTCCCATCAACTCTGACCAGATTCCCTGTCCCTGCTGAAGAAAAGCATCCCTACAACATGATGCTGCCACCACCATGTTTCCCGGTGTTTTCAATGTGATGTGTAGTGTTAGTTTTCCACCACACATAGCATTTTGCTTTTAGGCCAAAAAGCTACATTTTGGTCTTATCTGACCAAAGCACTTTCTTCCACATGTTTGCTGTGTCCCCCTCATGGCTTCTCACAAACTGCAAATAAGAAATCTTATGGCTTTCTTTCAACAATGGCTTTCTTCTTGCCACTCTTCCAATAAGGCCAGATTTGTGGAGTGCTTGACTAATAGTTGTCCTGTGGACAGATTCTCCCACCTGAGCTGTGGATCTCTGCAGCTGCTCCAGAGTTACTATGGGCCTCTTGGCTGCTTCTCTGATTAATGCTTTCCTTGCCCGGCCCATCAGTTTAGGTGGACGGCCATGTCTTGGTAGGTTTGCAGCTGTGCCATACTCTTTCCATTTTCAGATGATGGATTGAACAGTGCTCCGTGAGATGTTCAAAGCTTGGGATATTTTTTAATAACCTAACCCTGCTTAAACTTCTCCACAATTTTATCCCTGACCTGTCTGGTGTGTTCCTTGGTCTTCATGATGCTGTTTGTTCACTAATGTTCTCTAACAAACCTCTGAGGGCTTCACAGAACAGCTGTATTTATACTGAGATTAAATGACACACAGGTAGACTCTATTTACTAATTAGGTGACTTCTAAGGGCAATTGGTTCCACTAGATTTTAGTTAGGGGTATCAGAGTAAAGGGGGCTGAATACAAATGCACACCACACTCTTCAGATATTTATTTGTAAAATATTTTGAAAACCATTTATCATTTTCCTTCATCTTCACAATTATGTGCCACTTTGTGTTGGTCTGTCACATAAAGTTTATGTTTTTGGTTGTAACATGACAAAACGTGGAAAATTTCAAGGGGTATGAATAGTTTTTCAAGACACTGTATATGGCTCACCCAGAGGGCAATGTTTTTTTCTCAACAAAAGTGGAGTTACGCTTTAAGCGATCCTCAAGTTGCACAGTTTTACAGTTTCGGGGTATCCCTTGCTTCCTATCCCTATCCAAGTTCTATTAACAGAAAGTGTGCATTCTTTTAGCTCTAGAGGGCTGTACAGTAGAGCGAGAGTTCTGTGCTCAGGAATCACAGGTATTTGACTACAGCTGTGGGCAGCAACCCATACAAATCAATGTAGGGCTGACAGAATCCATGGTTCTATGCCCATCCAAGCATTTACATCTGTATATGAATGGATGAGCAGCTCCAAATGCAAACTGCTTACATCCAGGGTCACTCCTCCTTCCTCGTATGCATGCAAACACTCAGATGTGCATAGAGCTGTGGCTGCCTTCCTTTGAATTGTACAGGCTGCTGTCCTTGGCTGTATGCAAACACCTGTGACACCCAGGCACATAAATCCATCTGCAGCTGTGTAAATGAGCCCAAAGGTGTCAACTTTAGACTATGAGATCATTGAGAGAAGCTTATTTTTACCACTTTGTTGATTAGCGTGAAAAAAGCTCCAATTACAATCCTTATTAAAAAGGCTATTTAGCAGTATTTAATTACCACATTGTTGAACACTAGAATTGTCCAGATTCTCAATAACAAAGAAAAAAGGTCCTGTAAGACTCTTTAAATCAAGGTACAAGTGTTCATTGTAGAAAACAGAGTCACCTACCACAAGGAGAGCTTCAGATAAAGTCTGAATAAAACACAGTTCAGTTGCAGACTCACTGCTGAAAATTATCAGATTGCATAATTGAATATACAGGTAAGTATCAGTTACATTTTCTTATTTCATTTATTACAATTCTGTTGACTGTGATTTATTTTGGCTGTCAAACTGCTTCCACTTGTTTCAAGTCTGAAATCACTATAGTGTGTTTCATATGCAGTATATGTATAAAAGGAATCATTATAGCGTAAAGTAATCGTATTAAAGTATGACATTTTAAAACATTTCTGTTGATAATTTGTACATATTTGTAAAAAGGAGCATGCTTGAGATATGTTGTAAATGGGACTAGCAATATTATCTTACTACAGATGTATGATCCTCATATCTTACTGAAAGTGTAATATACACAATACCTTACTGAAAGCATTTCTGTAGTATGTCATGATATGCAAGACCCACAATCTTCCGAGTAGCTAAATACCACTACACCAAAAAAATAAACTGAGCAGCTGAGAACTGCAATAGTCCTAAAGTGTTTACATACATTACAGAATGCTTGCATAGTCTGGCCAGGATTAGGGAACAATCATTAGAACTACCCCTATGCTTGCTGATTGATCGTAGATTAGGGAATATAGATCAGAGGGCCCTAAATGCCCTCTGTTATTTTTTTAAACCTATTACGGATTTGTGCATTTAGTTTTCTCCCTATTCTTTCCACATGCAAACATGCATGGTCGTCCTATAACAGAATAGGTAGCTGGCCAAAAGATATGACAAGAGAGTAACTGTACTTGCAGTTTACTAAACAGGAACAAAGTTAGAGTCAATAATGCAAAACATGGCCAGTATGGCAAACAGCATGCATATACTGCTGAATAATACAAAACAGATAATGAAAACTGCACAGACATGGACTCTTCACAGCTACACAATATTGCCAAAAGTATTGGGACACCCCTCCAAATAATTGGATACAGGTGTTCTAATCACCTCCATGGCCACAGGTGTATAAAATCAAGCACCTAGGCATGCAGACTGCTTCTACAAACATTTGTGAAAGAATGGGTCGCTCTCATGAGCTCAGTGAATTCAAGCGTGATAGGTTGTCCCCTGTACAATAAGTCCATCCGTGAATTTCATTGCTGCTAAATATTCCATGGTCAGCTGTTAGTGGTGTAGCACACCCTTGGGTGATGCTTGGCTAGATATATAGGTTCAGCTCCCACCTGAATCTGGTGACACCTCCGATTATACCCAGAACACTTTGACACTCTGAGAATATTTTTTATGGGTTTTATTGAAGAAGACAAACCCTGAAAAAGAACTAGCTGATTTAACACAGGTAATCTACATAAAACACAGATAACACTTTGCATAACACAGTTAGTAAGAAGTCACAATTCACTTGCCAAAGACTCCAAAAACTGACTAGTATCACACCGACTAGGGTGACATATGAGTGTGACATTGACACATGAAACAATAACTGTTAATGAGATTTAGTAGCTTATTGCTAGAGATGAGCGAATCGAAGTATCCGAAGTGGAATTCGAGTCGAATATCGGAAAAATTTCGATTCGTGCCGAATCCGAAAAACAGCCTAATTCGGACACGCGAATCGAAATTTTTCCGAAAATGGCGGCTGACATGTGCGGCGACGGAGCGGGGATGTCGGGGAAGGCGCGCAGACAAGGCGCGCTGCCCCATAATGCATTCCTCAACGACATGTGATCGCATCAGCCAATCAGCAGCCAGCCAGCCAGCACTGTGTAATGGTCGAGGTATATATAGCGGCCATTTTGGAAATCTTCATTTGCCTGCAGTCATTGAACAGAGGCAGACCGCTCTGTACTAGGGACAGGGACAGAGTTAGGGCCACAGAACGAGAATTGGGGACAGAGAGAAGTTACTTAGGGACAGAGAACCATTACTCAGGGACACAGACTTGTTAATGAGGGCCACAGAATCGTTATTTAGGGACAAAGAAACGCTAGTTAGGGCCACAGAATTCATACTCAGGGACAGACAGAATTGTTACTCAGTGCCAGAGAATTGTTACTTAGGGCCACAGAAACGTTATTAGGGCCACAGAATTTTTACTCAGGGACAGACAGAATTGTTACTGAGTGCCAGAGAATTGTTACTCAGGGACAGACAGAATTGTTACTGAGTGCCAGAGAATTCTTACTCAGGGCCACAGAATTCATTCTCAGGGACAGACAGAATTGTTACTCAGGGACAGACAGAATTGTTACTGAGTGCCAGAGAATTGTTACTCAGGGACAGACAGAATTGTTACTGAGTGCCAGAGAATTGTTACTCAGGGACAGACAGAATTGTTACTGAGTGCCAGAGAATTGTTACTCAGGGACAGACAGAATTGTTACTGAGTGCCAGAGAATTGTTACTCGCACAGACACAAAATTGTTACTTGCACAGACACAGAATTGTTACTCGCACAGACACAGAATTGTTACTCAGGGCCACAGAATTCATACTCAGGGACAGACAGAATTGTTACTGAGTGCCAGAGAATTGTTACTCAGGGACAGACAGAATTGTTACTGAGTGCCAGAGAATTGTTACTCAGGGACAGACAGAATTGTTACTGAGTGCCAGAGAATTGTTACTCGCACAGACACAAAATTGTTACTTGCACAGACACAGAATTGTTACTCGCACAGACACAGAATTGTTACTCAGGGCCACAGAATTCATACTCAGGGACAGACAGAATTGTTACTGAGTGCCAGAGAATTGTTACTCAGGGACAGACAGAATTGTTACTGAGTGCCAGAGAATTGTTACTCAGGGACAGACAGAATTGTTACTGAGTGCCAGAGAATTGTTACTCAGGGACAGACAGAATTGTTACTGAGTGCCAGAGAATTGTTACTCAGGGACAGACAGAATTGTTACTGAGTGCCAGAGAATTGTTACTCGCACAGACACAAAATTGTTACTTGCACAGACACAGAATTGTTACTCGCACAGACACAGAATTGTTACTCAGGGCCACAGAATTCATACTCAGGGATAGAGAGAATTGTTACTGAGTGCCAGAGAATTGTTACTCAGGGACAGACAGAATTGTTACTGAGTGCCAGAGAATTGTTACTCAGGGACAGACAGAATTGTTACTGAGTGCCAGAGAATTGTTACTCGCACAGACACAAAATTGTTACTTGCACAGACACAGAATTGTTACTCGCACAGACACAGAATTGTTACTCAGGGCCACAGAATTCATACTCAGGGACAGACAGAATTGTTACTGAGTGCCAGAGAATTGTTACTTAGGGACAGACAGAATTGTTACTGAGTGCCAGAGAATTGTTACTCAGGGACAGACAGAATTGTTACTGAGTGCCAGAGAATTGTTACTCGCACAGACACAAAATTGTTACTTGCACAGACACAGAATTGTTACTCGCACAGACACAGAATTGTTACTCAGGGCCACAGAATTCATACTCAGGGACAGACAGAATTGTTACTGAGTGCCAGAGAATTGTTACTCAGGGACAGACAGAATTGTTACTGAGTGCCAGAGAATTGTTACTCAGGGACAGACAGAATTGTTACTGAGTGCCAGAGAATTGTTACTCAGGGACAGACAGAATTGTTACTGAGTGCCAGAGAATTGTTACTCGCACAGACACAAAATTGTTACTTGCACAGACACAGAATTGTTACTCGCACAGACACAGAATTGTTACTCAGGGCCACAGAATTCATACTCAGGGACAGACAGAATTGTTACTGAGTGCCAGAGAATTGTTACTCAGGGACAGACAGAATTGTTACTGAGTGCCAGAGAATTGTTACTCAGGGACAGACAGAATTGTTACTGAGTGCCAGAGAATTGTTACTCAGGGACAGACAGAATTGTTACTGAGTGCCAGAGAATTGTTACTCAGGGACAGACAGAATTGTTACTGAGTGCCAGAGAATTGTTACTCGCACAGACACAAAATTGTTACTTGCACAGACACAGAATTGTTACTCGCACAGACACAGAATTGTTACTCAGGGCCACAGAATTCATACTCAGGGACAGACAGAATTGTTACTGAGTGCCAGAGAATTGTTACTCAGGGACAGACAGAATTGTTACTGAGTGCCAGAGAATTGTTACTCGCACAGACACAAAATTGTTACTTGCACAGACACAGAATTGTTACTCGCACAGACACAGAATTGTTACTCAG
Organism: Staurois parvus; assembly: GCF_062004578.1. Classification (NCBI taxonomy): domain Eukaryota; kingdom Metazoa; phylum Chordata; class Amphibia; order Anura; family Ranidae; genus Staurois; species Staurois parvus. The sequence continues at coordinate 11,311,505 of NW_028318511.1, forward strand.
GGCCACAGAATTCATACTCAGGGACAGACAGAATTGTTACTGAGTGCCAGAGAATTGTTACTCAGGGACAGACAGAATTGTTACTGAGTGCCAGAGAATTGTTACTCGCACAGACACAAAATTGTTACTTGCACAGACACAGAATTGTTACTCGCACAGACACAGAATTGTTACTCAGGGCCACAGAATTCATACTCAGGGACAGACAGAATTGTTACTGAGTGCCAGAGAATTGTTACTCAGGGACAGACAGAATTGTTACTGAGTGCCAGAGAATTGTTACTCAGGGACAGACAGAATTGTTACTGAGTGCCAGAGAATTGTTACTCGCACAGACACAAAATTGTTACTTGCACAGACACAGAATTGTTACTCGCACAGACACAGAATTGTTACTCGCACAGACACAGAATTGTTACTCAGGGCCACAGAATTCATACTCAGGGACAGACAGAATTGTTACTGAGTGCCAGAGAATTGTTACTCAGGGACACCTAATCGTTGAATTAAATAGTATGTCAGACAACATGCAGAGGAGTGGCAGAGGAGGCAATGTTTTAGGAGCGAGCAGACGTGGCAGCAGAGGAAGGGGTCGAGGCAGCAGTATTCGCAGCCAGAGGCCAGTGCTCCCGGTGTCATCCAGCGGTCGTGTCTCCACCGACAACCCTGCCGTCATTGATTGGTTGGCTCGGTCGTCTTCCTCTTCCCAGGTCACCTCTGACACCTACAGCCAACGGTCGGTGGGTACGTCAGACACAACCGTTAGTTGGCATGGCCCGGGACCAAGCCCACTGAAATCACGTGTCCTCTACCTGCCCCTGTCCTTTGCTGTTCCCTCACCAAGCGAAGTATCGCATGCTGTGGGCTCAGCCCCACTGTACAGTGAGGAAGAGCTAACAGAGGGCGGTCAGGAACGGGGGGAGACATCGGCCTTTTCAGCAGCCAAGCGAACAAGTACTGGCGAGGAGAGTGGCTCGGTAGCCGGTCTAGAGACAGGTCTGTCTCCTGACCCAGACGCAGCCGAGGGGGCTAGTAGTGAGGCGGAGACCCTACTTGATGATGAGGAGGTTGATCGCACTTGGCAGCCTCGTCGTCATCAGGCAATTTCTTCCGCATCATCAGGAGAAGAGGGTGGCAGCTTGGCAGCGAGCAAAACAGTCGGTGGGTTGCCCAGGAGACAGCAGCAGGGTCGCATCAGTGTCAGTGGAGCCAAACGTCCACGGAGTAGAGCACCAGCTCCACTGCAGCCTACCACCACGGCCAGTAGTGGTGCCGGTGCGCACGGAGGAAGTAGCAGTCAGCCAGTGAAGAGTAGCGGGGGCAAAGTTTCCTACTCGGTGGTGTGGCAATTTTTCCTCAAGCCGCCCGAGGAAGTAAACGTAGCCGTATGTCGACTATGTGGCCAGAAATGCAAGCGTGGCCAGGGGGCCCATGTTGGGACTACAGCGTTGCGTCAGCATATGCAGCGTCACCATTCGGTGGCCTGGGAAAACCGTGATAAACATACGGCGGTTCTGCCTGCCCCAGCCCCCGCTCCATCACCCGCTCCGTTACTTGCTCCGTCACCCGACGTCGTCAATCGCCCTCTATCAGCCAGTCAAGGCTCCAACACCTCTGCTGAGGGGAGTTGTCGCTCATTGGCATCTTCCGCTCGTTCAGATGCTCCTTCTCCTGCTACTCCTCTTCTCGGATTCCGTCAACAGTCTTTCTTGGAATCCGTATCCAAGAGACAACAGTTTGCGAGCACGCACCCGACGGTGCAAAAGCTGAACGTCCTCCTGTCCAAGTTGCTGGTGCTGCAGTCCCTCCCTTTCCAACTGGTGGACTCAGCACCTTTCCGAGAAATGATGGCTTGTGCCGCGCCGCGGTGGAGAGTGCCAAGCCGTCATTTCTTTGCCCAAAAGGCAGTGCCAGCCCTGCATTCACATGTAGAAGAGATGGTGGGCCAGTCTTTGAGCATGTCGGTCTCTGCCAAAGTGCACGGCAGCGCCGACGTGTGGAGCTGTAACTACGGTCAGGGACAGTACATGTCATTTACGGCCCACTGGGTGAACGTGGTGCCGGCACAGCCGCACCAGCAACTTGGACAGGTCACGACGCTTTTGCCTCCACGTTTGCACGTCCTTGGTCCAGCAAGCATGTCCGCCTCTACCACCTCTTTTTCCGCCGTGTCCTCAGCCGCCACCCCCGTGCCAAGTCCCATTACCCGACCGGCATATCACATGTGCAGGGCGCAACGGTGTCACGCTGTGCTGCACCTGGTATGCCTTGGCGAACGTAGTCACACAGGGGAGGAACTGCTGAGTGTAATGAACAGAGAAATCGACAGATGGCTGTCTCCGCGCAAACTAAAAATCGGAACCATGTTGACTGACAACGGAAAGAACATGGTGTCTGCTCTGCGTCAAGGAAGGTTGTGCCATGCGCCATGCATGGCTCACGTGTTCAATCTGGTTGTCAAGCGGTTCCTAAAATCCACCATCCCACTGCAAGACATCCTTAAAATGTCACGTAAACTGTGCATGCATTTCAGCCATTCCTACACCGCAAAGAACACCCTCATTGAGCTGCAGCGGCAGAACGGAATTCCACAGCATCGCCTGATCTGCGACGTTGCAACAAGGTGGAATTCAACCCTACACATGTTAGACCGCCTTTACGAGCAGCGAAAGGCCATCACCGATTTCCTGATGTTACAAGCGGATAAAGGTACTCCCCTGTGTAACTTAGATGTCAGCCATTGGCAGCTCATGCGTGACACCTGCCGCTTGCTCAGGCCCTTTGAGGAGGCCACGCTATTCGTGAGTCGGCAGGACTATGGGATGAACGACGTCATTCCTCTGTTGCACGTCCTGGAACAAATGCTGTTAACAATGGCTGGTCAGGGTGCGGTAGACGTGGCGCACAGATCTCAACGCCACATGACCCCTGTGGGGGCAGGACAGGAAGAAGAGGAGGAGGTAGAGGAGGACATTTGTGCTCAGGAATTATTGAGTGAAATGGGTGGTTTTTCCACTCAGCGGACAGGAGTGGAGGAGCAGGAGCATCTGGTAGAGGAGGAGGAGGAGGAGACAGAGGACCCAGACGCACCGTGGCAGTATGCTGTGGAGATGGAGGCAGGGAGTCCCTCGCATTCCTTGGCACAAATGGCCCATAGCATGCTCGGTTGCTTGCGTAGCGACAGCCGAATAATAACCATCAGACAGAGGGATGACTTTTGGCTGTCCACCTTGTTGGACCCTCGCTACCGGTCCAAAATGGTGGCCTTTTTCACACCTGCTGAGAGGGAGGCCAAAATTACGTACTATAAAAACCACCTATGTAGTCAGTTGGTCTCTGCCTTTGTGCGCCAACGTCCATCCTCAGACACTGTGGGCCCTGTGCGCTCGCGTTCCGCTGGCATGGCAGCAGGGGAGGGGTGGGGTGGTAGGAGCAGTGGCAGCTCCACCAGCAGTGGCTGCCTCAGTCTGCAGTCGATGATGAGTAGCTTTCTTCACCAGCGCAGTGAGGAAACTACTAACCAGCCGCAGCAGCAGCAGCAGCATCAGGTGGACCTGGAGCAGGAGCTCAAACAACAGGCTTGGGCCTACTTGGACAGCACCCTGCCAACCGAGGTAGACAATCCCCTTGACTACTGGGCAACGAAACTTGACCTTTGGCCCCAACTAGCTGAATTTGCCCTTGAAAGGCTGTCATGCCCGGCCAGTAGCGTGGCATCGGAGCGCGTGTTTAGTGCGGCAGGAGGTATTGTAACTCCGCGGAGGACACGACTGTCCACCCAAAGTGTGGAGAGACTCACGTTTGTGAAAATGAATCAGGCGTGGATTAGTCTGGATTTCAAACCACCAGTTCCTGACACAACTGACTAAATCCGCCATGAATCATGCCTCAAACATGTGCCACTTTGAGGTCTCCTCACACACTGCTGGTGTGTTGAATTTTTTGACATAGGGTGCTGGCAGATTATGGGCCTCCTATAGCTGCTGCCAGGCCCCTAATCTGCCATAGGCCCCTATATACCGCTTCCTCATGCTGCTGCCAGGTCCAGAGTCTCTCATGGGTCCCTGTACGGCCTCCCATTGCTGCTGTCTCCATCGCCACACTCTGCCATGTGCCACTTTCAGGTCTCCTCACACACTGCTGGTGTGTAGAATTTTTTGACATAGGGTGCTGGCAGATTATGGGCCTCCCATAGCTGCTGCCAGGCCCCTAATCTGCCATGGGCCCCTATATACCGCCTCCTCATGCTGCTGCCAGGTCCACAGTGTCTCATGCCATGTGCCACTTTCAGGTCTCCTCACACTGCTGGTGTGTTGAATTTTTTGACATAGGGTGCTGGCAGATTATGGGCCTCCTATAGCTGCTGCCAGGCCCCTAATCTGCCATGGGCCCCTATATACCGCCTCCTCATGCTGCTGCCAAGTCCAGAGTCTCTCATGGGTCCCTGTACGGCCTCCCATTGCTGCTGTCTCCATCGCCACACTCTGCTGCCATGTGCCACTTTCAGGTCTCTTCACACTGCTGGTGTGTTAAATTTTTTGACATAGGGTGCAGGCAGATTACGGGCCTCACATAGCTGCTGCCAGGCCCCTAATCTGCCATGGGCCCCTATATACCGCCTCCTCATGCTGCTGCCAAGTCCAGAGTCTGTCATGGGTCCCTGTACGGCCTCCCATTGCTGCTGTCTCCATCGCCACACTCTGCTGCCATGTGCCACTTTCAGGTCTCTTCACACTGCTGGTGTGTTAAATTTTTTGACATAGGGTGCAGGCAGATTACGGGCCTCACATAGCTGCTGCCAGGCCCCTAATCTGCCATGGGCCCCTATATACCGCCTCCTCATGCTGCTGCCAAGTCCAGAGTCTCTCATGGGTCCCTGTACGGCCTCCCATTGCTGCTGTCTCCATCGCCACACTCTGCTGCCATGTGCCACTTTCAGGTCTCTTCACACTGCTGGTGTGTTAAATTTTTTGACATAGGGTGCAGGCAGATTACGGGCCTCACATAGCTGCTGCCAGGCCCCTAATCTGCCATGGGCCCCTATATACCGCCTCCTCATGCTGCTGCCAAGTCTAGAGTCTCTCATGGGTCCCTGTACGGCCTCCCATTGCTGCTGTCTCCATCGCCACACTCTGCCATGTGCCACTTTCAGGTCTCTTCACACTGCTGGTGTGTTTAATTTTTTGACATAGGGTGCAGGCAGATTACGGGCCTCACATAGCTGCTGCCAGGCCCCTAATCTGCCATGGGCCCCTATATACCGCCTCCTCATGCTGCTGCCAAGTCTAGAGTCTGTCATGGGTCCCTGTACGGCCTCCCATTGCTGCTGTCTCCATCGCCACACTCTGCTGCCATGTGCCACTTTCAGGTCTCTTCACACTGCTGGTGTGTTTAATTTTTTGACATAGGGTGCAGGCAGATTACGGGCCTCACATAGCTGCTGCCAGGCCCCTAATCTGCCATGGGCCCCTATATACCGCCTCCTCATGCTGCTGCCAAGTCTAGAGTCTGTCATGGGTCCCTGTACGGCCTCCCATTGCTGCTGTCTCCATCGCCACACTCTGCTGCCATGTGCCACTTTCAGGTCTCTTCACACTGCTGGTGTGTTAAATTTTTTGACATAGGGTGCAGGCAGATTACGGGCCTCACATAGCTGCTGCCAGGCCCCTAATCTGCCATGGGCCCCTATATACCGCCTCCTCATGCTGCTGCCAAGTCTAGAGTCTGTCATGGGTCCCTGTACGGCCTCCCATTGCTGCTGTCTCCATCGCCACACTCTGCTGCCATGTGCCACTTTCAGGTCTCTTCACACTGCTGGTGTGTTTAATTTTTTGACATAGGGTGCAGGCAGATTACGGGCCTCACATAGCTGCTGCCAGGCCCCTAATCTGCCATGGGCCCCTATATACCGCCTCCTCATGCTGCTGCCAAGTCCAGAGTCTCTCATGGGTCCCTGTACGGCCTCCCATTGCTGCTGTCTCCATCGCCACACTCTGCTGCCATGTGCCACTTTCAGGTCTCTTCACACTGCTGGTGTGTTAAATTTTTTGACATAGGGTGCAGGCAGATTACGGGCCTCACATAGCTGCTGCCAGGCCCCTAATCTGCCATGGGCCCCTATATACCGCCTCCTCATGCTGCTGCCAAGTCCAGAGTCTCTCATGGGTCCCTGTACGGCCTCCCATTGCTGCTGTCTCCATCGCCACACTCTGCTGCCATGTGCCACTTTCAGGTCTCTTCACACTGCTGGTGTGTTAAATTTTTTGACATAGGGTGCAGGCAGATTACGGGCCTCACATAGCTGCTGCCAGGCCCCTAATCTGCCATGGGCCCCTATATACCGCCTCCTCATGCTGCTGCCAAGTCCAGAGTCTGTCATGGGTCCCTGTACGGCCTCCCATTGCTGCTGTCTCCATCGCCACACTCTGCTGCCATGTGCCACTTTCAGGTCTCTTCACACTGCTGGTGTGTTAAATTTTTTGACATAGGGTGCAGGCAGATTACGGGCCTCACATAGCTGCTGCCAGGCCCCTAATCTGCCATGGGCCCCTATATACCGCCTCCTCATGCTGCTGCCAAGTCCAGAGTCTCTCATGGGTCCCTGTACGGCCTCCCATTGCTGCTGTCTCCATCGCCACACTCTGCTGCCATGTGCCACTTTCAGGTCTCTTCACACTGCTGGTGTGTTTAATTTTTTGACATAGGGTGCAGGCAGATTACGGGCCTCACATAGCTGCTGCCAGGCCCCTAATCTGCCATGGGCCCCTATATACCGCCTCCTCATGCTGCTGCCAAGTCTAGAGTCTGTCATGGGTCCCTGTACGGCCTCCCATTGCTGCTGTCTCCATCGCCACACTCTGCCATGTGCCACTTTCAGGTCTCTTCACACTGCTGGTGTGTTTAATTTTTTGACATAGGGTGCAGGCAGATTACGGGCCTCACATAGCTGCTGCCAGGCCCCTAATCTGCCATGGGCCCCTATATACCGCCTCCTCATGCTGCTGCCAAGTCTAGAGTCTGTCATGGGTCCCTGTACGGCCTCCCATTGCTGCTGTCTCCATCGCCACACTCTGCTGCCATGTGCCACTTTCAGGTCTCTTCACACTGCTGGTGTGTTTAATTTTTTGACATAGGGTGCAGGCAGATTACGGGCCTCACATAGCTGCTGCCAGGCCCCTAATCTGCCATGGGCCCCTATATACCGCCTCCTCATGCTGCTGCCAAGTCTAGAGTCTGTCATGGGTCCCTGTACGGCCTCCCATTGCTGCTGTCTCCATCGCCACACTCTGCTGCCATGTGCCACTTTCAGGTCTCTTCACACTGCTGGTGTGTTAAATTTTTTGACATAGGGTGCAGGCAGATTACGGGCCTCACATAGCTGCTGCCAGGCCCCTAATCTGCCATGGGCCCCTATATACCGCCTCCTCATGCTGCTGCCAAGTCCAGAGTCTCTCATGGGTCCCTGTACGGCCTCCCATTGCTGCTGTCTCCATCGCCACACTCTGCTGCCATGTGCCACTTTCAGGTCTCTTCACACTGCTGGTGTGTTAAATTTTTTGACATAGGGTGCAGGCAGATTACGGGCCTCACATAGCTGCTGCCAGGCCCCTAATCTGCCATGGGCCCCTATATACCGCCTCCTCATGCTGCTGCCAAGTCTAGAGTCTCTCATGGGTCCCTGTACGGCCTCCCATTGCTGCTGTCTCCATCGCCACACTCTGCTGCCATGTGCCACTTTCAGGTCTCTTCACACTGCTGGTGTGTTAAATTTTTTGACATAGGGTGCAGGCAGATTACGGGCCTCACATAGCTGCTGCCAGGCCCCTAATCTGCCATGGGCCCCTATATACCGCCTCCTCATGCTGCTGCCAAGTCTAGAGTCTGTCATGGGTCCCTGTACGGCCTCCCATTGCTGCTGTCTCCATCGCCACACTCTGCTGCCATGTGCCACTTTCAGGTCTCTTCACACTGCTGGTGTGTTTAATTTTTTGACATAGGGTGCAGGCAGATTACGGGCCTCACATAGCTGCTGCCAGGCCCCTAATCTGCCATGGGCCCCTATATACCGCCTCCTCATGCTGCTGCCAAGTCTAGAGTCTGTCATGGGTCCCTGTACGGCCTCCCATTGCTGCTGTCTCCATCGCCACACTCTGCTGCCATGTGCCACTTTCAGGTCTCTTCACACTGCTGGTGTGTTAAATTTTTTGACATAGGGTGCAGGCAGATTACGGGCCTCACATAGCTGCTGCCAGGCCCCTAATCTGCCATGGGCCCCTATATACCGCCTCCTCATGCTGCTGCCAAGTCCAGAGTCTCTCATGGGTCCCTGTACGGCCTCCCATTGCTGCTGTCTCCATCGCCACACTCTGCTGCCATGTGCCACTTTCAGGTCTCTTCACACTGCTGGTGTGTTAAATTTTTTGACATAGGGTGCAGGCAGATTACGGGCCTCACATAGCTGCTGCCAGGCCCCTAATCTGCCATGGGCCCCTATATACCGCCTCCTCATGCTGCTGCCAAGTCCAGAGTCTCTCATGGGTCCCTGTACGGCCTCCCATTGCTGCTGTCTCCATCGCCACACTCTGCTGCCATGTGCCACTTTCAGGTCTCTTCACACTGCTGGTGTGTTAAATTTTTTGACATAGGGTGCAGGCAGATTACGGGCCTCACATAGCTGCTGCCAGGCCCCTAATCTGCCATGGGCCCCTATATACCGCTTCCTCATGCTGCTGCCAAGTCCAGAGTCTGTCATGGGTCCCTGTACGGCCTCCCATTGCTGCTGTCTCCATCGCCACACTCTGCTGCCATGTGCCACTTTCAGGTCTCTTCACACTGCTGGTGTGTTAAATTTTTTGACATAGGGTGCAGGCAGATTACGGGCCTCACATAGCTGCTGCCAGGCCCCTAATCTGCCATGGGCCCCTATATACCGCCTCCTCATGCTGCTGCCAAGTCCAGAGTCTCTCATGGGTCCCTGTACGGCCTCCCATTGCTGCTGTCTCCATCGCCACACTCTGCTGCCATGTGCCACTTTCAGGTCTCTTCACACTGCTGGTGTGTTTAATTTTTTGACATAGGGTGCAGGCAGATTACGGGCCTCACATAGCTGCTGCCAGGCCCCTAATCTGCCATGGGCCCCTATATACCGCCTCCTCATGCTGCTGCCAAGTCTAGAGTCTGTCATGGGTCCCTGTACGGCCTCCCATTGCTGCTGTCTCCATCGCCACACTCTGCTGCCATGTGCCACTTTCAGGTCTCTTCACACTGCTGGTGTGTTTAATTTTTTGACATAGGGTGCAGGCAGATTACGGGCCTCACATAGCTGCTGCCAGGCCCCTAATCTGCCATGGGCCCCTATATACCGCCTCCTCATGCTGCTGCCAAGTCTAGAGTCTGTCATGGGTCCCTGTACGGCCTCCCATTGCTGCTGTCTCCATCGCCACACTCTGCTGCCATGTGCCACTTTCAGGTCTCTTCACACTGCTGGTGTGTTAAATTTTTTGACATAGGGTGCAGGCAGATTACGGGCCTCACATAGCTGCTGCCAGGCCCCTAATCTGCCATGGGCCCCTATATACCGCCTCCTCATGCTGCTGCCAAGTCCAGAGTCTCTCATGGGTCCCTGTACGGCCTCCCATTGCTGCTGTCTCCATCGCCACACTCTGCTGCCATGTGCCACTTTCAGGTCTCTTCACACTGCTGGTGTGTTAAATTTTTTGACATAGGGTGCAGGCAGATTACGGGCCTCACATAGCTGCTGCCAGGCCCCTAATCTGCCATGGGCCCCTATATACCGCCTCCTCATGCTGCTGCCAAGTCCAGAGTCTGTCATGGGTCCCTGTACGGCCTCCCATTGCTGCTGTCTCCATCGCCACACTCTGCTGCCATGTGCCACTTTCAGGTCTCTTCACACTGCTGGTGTGTTAAATTTTTTGACATAGGGTGCAGGCAGATTACGGGCCTCACATAGCTGCTGCCAGGCCCCTAATCTGCCATGGGCCCCTATATACCGCCTCCTCATGCTGCTGCCAAGTCCAGAGTCTGTCATGGGTCCCTGTACGGCCTCCCATTGCTGCTGTCTCCATCGCCACACTCTGCTGCCATGTGCCACTTTCAGGTCTCTTCACACTGCTGGTGTGTTAAATTTTTTGACATAGGGTGCAGGCAGATTACGGGCCTCACATAGCTGCTGCCAGGCCCCTAATCTGCCATGGGCCCCTATATACCGCCTCCTCATGCTGCTGCCAAGTCCAGAGTCTGTCATGGGTCCCTGTACGGCCTCCCATTGCTGCTGTCTCCATCGCCACACTCTGCTGCCATGTGCCACTTTCAGGTCTCTTCACACTGCTGGTGTGTTAAATTTTTTGACATAGGGTGCAGGCAGATTACGGGCCTCACATAGCTGCTGCCAGGCCCCTAATCTGCCATGGGCCCCTATATACCGCCTCCTCATGCTGCTGCCAAGTCCAGAGTCTGTCATGGGTCCCTGTACGGCCTCCCATTGCTGCTGTCTCCATCGCCACACTCTGCTGCCATGTGCCACTTTCAGGTCTCTTCACACTGCTGGTGTGTTAAATTTTTTGACATAGGGTGCAGGCAGATTACGGGCCTCACATAGCTGCTGCCAGGCCCCTAATCTGCCATGGGCCCCTATATACCGCCTCCTCATGCTGCTGCCAAGTCTAGAGTCTCTCATGGGTCCCTGTACGGCCTCCCATTGCTGCTGTCTCCATCGCCACACTCTGCCATGTGCCACTTTCAGGTCTCTTCACACTGCTGGTGTGTTTAATTTTTTGACATAGGGTGCAGGCAGATTACGGGCCTCACATAGCTGCTGCCAGGCCCCTAATCTGCCATGGGCCCCTATATACCGCCTCCTCATGCTGCTGCCAAGTCTAGAGTCTGTCATGGGTCCCTGTACGGCCTCCCATTGCTGCTGTCTCCATCGCCACACTCTGCTGCCATGTGCCACTTTCAGGTCTCTTCACACTGCTGGTGTGTTTAATTTTTTGACATAGGGTGCAGGCAGATTACGGGCCTCACATAGCTGCTGCCAGGCCCCTAATCTGCCATGGGCCCCTATATACCGCCTCCTCATGCTGCTGCCAAGTCCAGAGTCTCTCATGGGTCCCTGTACGGCCTCCCATTGCTGCTGTCTCCATCGCCACACTCTGCTGCCATGTGCCACTTTCAGGTCTCTTCACACTGCTGGTGTGTTAAATTTTTTGACATAGGGTGCAGGCAGATTACGGGCCTCACATAGCTGCTGCCAGGCCCCTAATCTGCCATGGGCCCCTATATACCGCCTCCTCATGCTGCTGCCAAGTCTAGAGTCTCTCATGGGTCCCTGTACGGCCTCCCATTGCTGCTGTCTCCATCGCCACACTCTGCTGCCATGTGCCACTTTCAGGTCTCTTCACACTGCTGGTGTGTTAAATTTTTTGACATAGGGTGCAGGCAGATTACGGGCCTCACATAGCTGCTGCCAGGCCCCTAATCTGCCATGGGCCCCTATATACCGCCTCCTCATGCTGCTGCCAAGTCCAGAGTCTGTCATGGGTCCCTGTACGGCCTCCCATTGCTGCTGTCTCCATCGCCACACTCTGCTGCCATGTGCCACTTTCAGGTCTCTTCACACTGCTGGTGTGTTAAATTTTTTGACATAGGGTGCAGGCAGATTACGGGCCTCACATAGCTGCTGCCAGGCCCCTAATCTGCCATGGGCCCCTATATACCGCCTCCTCATGCTGCTGCCAAGTCTAGAGTCTCTCATGGGTCCCTGTACGGCCTCCCATTGCTGCTGTCTCCATCGCCACACTCTGCTGCCATGTGCCACTTTCAGGTCTCTTCACACTGCTGGTGTGTTTAATTTTTTGACATAGGGTGCAGGCAGATTACGGGCCTCACATAGCTGCTGCCAGGCCCCTAATCTGCCATGGGCCCCTATATACCGCCTCCTCATGCTGCTGCCAAGTCCAGAGTCTCTCATGGGTCCCTGTACGGCCTCCCATTGCTGCTGTCTCCATCGCCACACTCTGCTGCCATGTGCCACTTTCAGGTCTCTTCACACTGCTGGTGTGTTAAATTTTTTGACATAGGGTGCTGGCAGATTACGGGCCTCCCATTGCTGCTGCCAGACATGTAATCTGCCATGGGCCCCCGTACCGACTCCTCATGCTGTGACGTTGCAACAAGGTGTAATTCAACCCTACATATGTTAGACCGCCTTTACGAACAGCTAAAGGCCATCACAGATTTCCTGATGTTAAAAGCGGATAAAGGTACTCCCTGTGTAACTTAGATGTCAGCCATTGTCAGCTCATGTGTGACACCTGCGCTTGCTCAGGCCCTTTGAGGAGGCCACGCTATTCGTGAGTCGGCAGGACTATGGGATGAATGAGGTCAAATCGGCCATGGGCCCCCGTACCGCCTGTTCACGCTGATGCTGGTCCCACAGTGTGACCTGGGTCCCTGTACGGCCTCCCATTGCTTCCACTCTGCCATGTGCCACTTTGAAATCTCCTCACACTCCTGCGGTTGTCCATTTTGTCATAGGTTGCTGGCAGATTACAGGCCTTCCATAGGTGCCACCAAGCCCCATATCGGCCATGGGCCCCCGTACCGCCTGGTCACGCTGCTGCTGGGCCCACAGTGTGACCTGGGTCCCTGTACCGCCTCCCATTGCTCCCACTCTGCCATGTGCCACTTTCAGGTCTCCTCACGCTCCTGCTGGTTTCCATTTTGTCATAGGTTGCTGTATGGCCTCCCATTGCTGCTGCCTCCACCGCCACACTGTGGCTCCAAACACTGGTTTTGGCCCCGTGACTGGCCAAAGGAGTGAAGTGTGCAGTGATTCTAAGATCGACGGCACTCATCTGCATATCATACTGACAGACAGTATTATTTCTCTTCCCCAGCAGACTCCAAGGGCATTTAAATTAAAGGTACAGTGTTCTGCACTAATATTAAGTCTCTCTGAAGCCTAGAAACACCCTTTTTTAAGTTAAATTCACAGCGAATTTATTCGACTCGAATCGAATATTGTCCACGAATTCGCCGAATCAGTCGAATCGAATTTTTCATTTCTTCGCTCATCTCTACTTATTGCCATTTGCTATAGCAATACTAGCTACAGCAGAAATGTCCTACCTAACCACTGGCCAGTGAGATGAAACTTAAAGTCTTTCAACATTGGGGCCCTTTAACCTCCCTGGCGGTATTCCCGAGTGTAGCTTGGGGTAAAATTTCAGTACCACAAGCGGTAACCCTGAGCTACACTCGGGCTTACCATGCGGCATTGCTCAGGGATTCCCTGCAGCACTTACCTTGTCCTTCGCTCCCGCGATGTGTCCCCTGCAGCATCCCCAGCCATCTCCTCCGGCCGATGCCGGCATCCGGCTTCCGTGTTCCTGTCCCTGTGACATCGGGACATACGGGCGCTGGAACCGGCGGCAAATTTGAAAGTTTTAAAAAATGTCTTTTTTTAAAAACGATTATTACATAGCAAAACATTGCTGTTTCAAAGCATTTCACATACATTTTGTCCCTACTGCTTTGTCCTGTGCCCTGCCTGCATTTTGACTGTTCTTTCTGCCTGGAAACTTAGAAAAGTCCATGGTGTCCAAAAAGTGTCCCTTTAGGTCAAAATCGGTTTTAGACTAGCTAGAGAACAGCGATAGTAAATAAGAACTACTTGCAGAATTGAGTGATAATGATTTGTGGGGAAATTCGTCATCAGACACTGAAAATGATTCTGCGACTTTGCTCAGCGATGTGCGAACTTGGCGCTCTATTTCAAATTTCAGTGTTTTTGGTTTGATTATATTATTGAATTAAATTTATTATTATTTTTTATGATTATTTATTAAATTATAATTTATGATTTTGTGTTTCAAGTTTTATCATATCCGGAATGTTTACTAGACTCTTGTTCGGACAGATTTCAGTGAGTTATTCCTAAAAATGACAGGCCTACAATACAAAAACTACATATTTCCATGCAAAATAATGGTACCGCTTTCAGCACCAAAAATCTGAAATAATCATACCGCCAAGGAGGTTAATCAATGGAAGAGCGCTCACTGAATCTTCCAGTGAACATTGCAATAGAAGAAAAACAACACTTCAACAAATCTTTACCATACAGGTGAAATCCTGATATACTGACACTTGCTCAGTATATTCAAAGCAGCAAGCTTCTGTGGGGATTTGGAACTAAAACACACTCTTCAGCCACAGCACAAGTCTTGAGGAGACAATATACAGAGACAGAGTTCTCTCATCAATCAGCAGCAGGAATAGCTAATTCTGAGCAGCTTGGGCTTTCCAAGATCTGTGTCACTCTGAGAATTAGAGAGCAGGCTTTCTCATGACCATTCTCCAGAGATGAAGAGCAAATGCAGCAATATCAAAATCCCCTTTCATCATAGAGTGCTTGCTGTTTCTGGATTGTCCTCTAGATAGCATTAGACAGTAGTAGAAATCCTCTCTCTTTCAGTAGCTCCAGACTTTGAGAGACACATGCAGTTGAATGGCTGTAATCCTGAGTGTCAGACAGGACAATACTTGATTTGCACACTGTCCTCCTGCAACAATTCCTCTGCTACACACTCCCAGCCCAGTTTATGGGTTCCAGCAGCACAGAGAGTGAGCCTCTGTGACTTTACATCAGGAGCCCCTGCTCCATGCGGTCCCCTGAAAATGTCTGCCTCCCCACATGTACTTCTTCCTTTTTCCTCTCTCCTTTCCTCCACAGCCAATCATAAGTCCAGCTGCAACAGTGCTGCTATGGGTGGATCCTTCTCAGCTGTAGCAACAACCAATCAGAGCACAGTCCTGCTTTCCCTGTCTGTCACTCACAAAGAGGGAAAAGAAAAAAAAAATGCTTTGCAACTGCTGTTTAAGATTTAAAGCAACCAGCACATCTCTACAGTGGTATTATAACAAAATGGAAGCAACTGGGAACAACAGCAGCTCAACCAGAAAGTGGAAGGCTACGTAAAATGACAGAGTGGGGTCAGTGCATGCTGAAGCGCACAGTGCGCAGAAGTCACCAACTGTCTGCAGAGTTAATAACTAAGGACCTCCAAACTTCATGTGGCCTTCAGATTAGCATAACAATAGTGTGTATAGATTTTCATAAACTGGGATTCCATGGCCAAGCAGCTGCATTCAAGCCTTACATCGCCAAGTGCAATATAAGGTGTCAGATGCAGTGGCGTAAAGCACACTGCCACTGGACTCTAGAGCAGTGGAGACATGTTCTCTGGAGTGATGAATCACGCTTCTCTTTCTGCCAATCTGAAGGACGTGTCTGAGTTTGGCAGTTGCCAGGAGAACAGTACTCACCTGACTGCATTGTGTCAAGTGTAACAATTGGTGGAGGGGGTATTATGGTGTGGGGTTGTTTTTCAGGGGCTGGGTTTGGCCCCTTAATTCCAGTGAAGGGAACTCTTAAGGCGTCAGCATACCAAGACATTTTGGACAATTTCATGCTTCCAACTTTTTGGGAACAGTTTGGGGATGGCCCCTTCCTGTTCCAACATGACTGCGCACCAGTGCACAAAGCAAAGTCCATAAAGACATGGATGAGGGAATTTGGGGTACAGGAACTTGACTGGCCTGCACAGAGTCCTGACCTCAAACCGATAGAACACCTTTGGGATGAATTAGAGTGGAGATTGTGAGCCAAGCCTTCTCGTCTGACATCAGTGACTGACCTCACAAATGCACTTCTAGAAGAATGATCAAACATTCCCATTCCTAAACCTTCTGGACAGCCTTCCCAGAAGAACTGAAGCTGTAATAGCTTCAAAGGGTGGGCCAACTCAATATTGAACCCTACAGACTAAGACTGGGATGCCATTGAAGTACATGTGCGTGTAAAGGCAGACGTCCCAATACTTTTGGCAATATAGTGTATGTCTCTGTGGCTCAAACAGAGTAACATGTATCACATCAGGGAGTCTAACTGATAATCAATAATTCAGTAAAACATCACAGAACACAAACAGCTAATTGTGCTTATGCTCATAAACAACATCCCCCTAAACCAGGTCCAGAGTAGCTCTGGAAAAACAGGTAAACAGCTGGAGGGATTCAAGGCCTGAGAACAGACAGCAACCCTGCTGGAACTGCAGTAGTCTTGTAGCTTTTGGGGAGGTACTCCCTATTGTAGCTGGGTCTTCCAGGTGAAGCTGCATTCTTTTAGGCTTTTAAGTCAAACATTATAAAACAGATTTTAGATTGATCTATTTTGATATGCATACAGTATGTGGAAAATTCAATTGTTTATATAGTTATGTATTGACTGATTGCAATATAAATGAAGTATGGTTGGTGACGCATGTCCTTCTACTCCTGGAGGACGTCGGATGATGAAACGCGTAGGATAGGGCTTTCAGAGGTGACGTCATAATGTGGGTGAGCTCACAGTGATTACAGCGACCAGAGTCTACCCTTTTTTCACTTATACTGGTCATACCAGTGTTGGTGATGACACTGTGTAATCTGAGCGTGATGTGGATATTTTATTAGAATAAAGCATTTTTATTGGTGTTATGCTATGAAGTTCCCTTTTTCTTTCTTCTCATATGGTTCCATGTATAAATGAGGAGGGTCCAGCTAAGAGTTTATAAGAGGCATTGACATCGCTGTAGATCGTTGCTCCCAGAGCCAATGCATAGTAGCTGGTTTATAATTTGACCAGCCTGGAGCTCTGGTGAGTTTGTTCAATTTGGTTGGTGGTAGATAAACACAGTGTGGTGGTGGTTTTTTAAGAAACCCAAAGAATTAAAGACACAGATATATTTAGATTGAAGGACTTTTTTTCTTATGCATCATGGACTATTAAGTTATATACATATATGTATTGCACATATAATTATTATTGGATATTTATTTTTGCACATATTGGTACATTTGTGTAGTATGATGGGAGATGTTCTATGAAGTGTCAAATTTATTAGTGCATGACATTTTCACATATAGCACTTTTTTGCACATATATTAATTGTTATATTTTTTACACAAATTGGTATGTGTATGCTTTATATTATGATGGGGGATGTTCTATGATATGTTAAAATTATCAGTATGTGACAATTTTAGCAGGGTTTGGCATATAGCACTGTGTTCCTTTTTGTATTTTTTATAGATTTTTTTTACAGTTTTTGCACTTTAGTGTAGTCTGTATATCTACAACATCAGTTTATTAATAGAGTGTCAGTGAATGCTGTTTAATAATTTTTGACTGAGTAGATTGCTTTGGGTTTCCAAAGAGGAGACAGCTGCTTCCCCCCTGTTTTCTCCGTTTGGTGAAGCACCTTATATAGGTTCAGTGGCGCCGTCCATTAGAAGTATTTCTGATTCTTTTAGGCTTTTGCCTGGCTGCCTGCAAGCCAGTCCTGACAGTGAAGCAACTCTCCCCTGGCTGCAGATCAAATGCCCAGCTACCTCCACCTCATCAGGTGTGACCTCTCAGAGAAATTTATTTTCTGTGGCTGTGTCCAGAAACTCAAGAAGTTGTGGTAAAAGGAGTTAAAGGGGCCTGCATCTCCATCTGAGTACAGTGAGTAAATGCTGCACTCCACCCCACTTGTACCTGCTGTCTCAAGCAAGTTGGCAGACCATTCAAATTCATCCTGCTTAAAAGATAAGTTCACTTTTGTGAACATGTTACATGCTACACCCATATTTAGGTGGGCTTGTTGCTACAGCAGGGGGATCTTTCCACACCCGCTGTCACAATTCATAAAGAGCGTAGCCATGCAGGGTTTTGCCCATATGGTTGCATTATTCATTCACAGTACTCTAAAAATGCCATCATCCTTTGCAGCTGAAGGTTTGTAGCTCTCAATGAACTACCAGGGCGCTGATGAGTGCTCTGGTAGTTCATTGATCTTCCTGTCATTCAACAACTGCCTGCCCGTATTGAAGGTACAGGCAGACAGCTACAAAGACAGTCTACAGGAGCCTAACACTGCATCCATGACCTGCTGCTTGCAGGTGAAATGGTTTACAGGCTCCTAATAAAATAATAATGCAGGTTTAAAAAAAAGCACATTTATGTATTTATTTTAAGGTGAACTTATCCCTTAAAGAGTATGGTTCCATCTTCTAGGACAAAAGGTTACACATCCTTGTCTTTAGGCACACCAGTGGAAGGTAGTTTAGAGGGCTCAACAACGGGGGCATGAACCTGAACTAATTATCCACTGGGCTATGTCAGGATGTCAGGATCCATGGCAAAACACAAACAGTGACCTGCACTTATCCCCATTAACAGCATCCCTCTCAATGAAGTGTATGGTAGCATTTGTAGCACAGGCAAACACTGTGAGGGATCCAAAGCCCAAGGACACAAGGAGGCCACCCCACTCGAACTAGAGTACTGTGGTAGCAACTTGGTTGGTGCGCCTCACAGCAGCTGGGTCTTATGGAGAAGTTGTGTGACTAGACTCTAGGCTAGTTGTTTGCATGCCAGATCTGACAGTGGACGTCTGCTCATTATGCTGAAGATCACTTGTCCAGCTACCTCTACTTCAATAATAGTGGCCTCTTTGAGCTACTAAGGGAGTGAAGCAGATACTTACCTTCTCTGGGTATATCCAAGAACCCAAGAAGTTGTGGAACAAAGGAGTTAAGTGGCCCATACCTGCAACTGAGCCTAGTGAGTATATAGGCACTTTGCTACATGATGAGCATTGTTCATTAAGCTCACATCTTTCAGTATTTTATTAACAATACTATTTACAAACTGAAGGCATAGCCAAGATGGAGTACTACAATCTCCAGATTTCTTCTCCAAACGTTGAAGATATACCCACCTGTAGGTCTACAGGTAATTAAACAACACAGCGCAGTATGAAAAGATAAGAGCTGTAGGGCTTTCAAAGTGGTGAATCGCTGCAACCACAGGAGGTCGAGCAGCAGGGCAGTCAACAACTAGGATCCCTGGGAGAAGGAGAGTTTTGGCTTTCTGAGAGAAGATGCCTCTCTTTCTGAATGCTGGTCTGCGTAACTCCACATATCATACCTGCTTAAGTTAACTTTGCTATATGAATTTCTGCTTACATAACTAACATTTTCTTTGGCAGAAACAGATATTGACAACATTAAACAAGAAAAGGCATTTTAAAAAACATTTTCTATTTATTACCTACAATTTACAGAATGGACCTTCCTACCCTTAAGAAAACTGTTCTTGTTCATGGGATCCCTATAGGAGCAGAAAGTGCAGAAAACTGGGAGCGAGTGGAAGAATTCCAAGCTAGATCTGATGATGTGATCATTGCAACCTATCCTAAAGCTGGTAATTTTTCTTTACATTCTACAATGGATATTTAATAATCATTACCATGTTAATTGAGCATGTTCAACCCTATGGGCTTCTTTTGCTTCAGTAACAGTGGCATTCTGGTATAATTTGTTGTACCTTCTTTGAGACATTGTATGTCTCTTCTGCAATAAAAAGCCGTCCTGCTCACAGTGAGTCACAGCAAAACTTTAGCTCCACCTTAAAGTATACCTGTTACAAACCTCCGGAGAATATGGTGAAAGTTACCATTGGTGAAACTGTACTAAAGAAAAACAAAAAGGGTTGGAGGGAAGTATGAAGGAACACTGCTTGCCTTATCACTATATAAGTGATGCTGTCTAAACCACAATCAGACACAAAACAAAAAAGTCGCATGAGTGGGTAAAGCCCACCCCATGAGACAAGTGGTTAATCCGACAGCAAACAAGGCTTGTATCAGAATTTTTGATTTAAAGATGTTTATTTATTTATTCATGGCAAAAAATTGCAATACTTCAAAATTGTAGTAACACATAGTGCTCAGTAACCACAACATGTCTGGATGTCAATTATGCTGTACAGTATGTATGTTTTCCCCACAGAGAGCTGTTTTAAAATGGGGTATATGAACCTAACAATAATATTTAAATACAGCACCACAAGGCAGAGGCGTCCCCAGGGTTGGTGTCACCCGGTGCGGTAACACTTGGTGACAACCCCTCCGATGATCCCCGCAGAATGGATCGGATCTGAGGATTGAGCATAATGGATTGGACTCTGATCCATTATACTCAATCCGCAGATCCTATCCATCCTGCGGGGATCATTGGCTTTCTTTACAACTTACCTTTTCGGTGTCACCCCGTATAGGTTGCATGCCGACGATTCCCGCAAGATTGGTTCGGATCTGCGGATTGAGCATAATGGATCGGAGTCCAATTCATTATCCTCCCCAATCCGCAGATCACATCCATCCTACGGGGATCATCGGCATGCAACCTATACGGGGTGACACCGGACCCGCTCCACGAAAAGGTAAGTTGTAAAGAAAGCCGACGATCCTCGGCTTGCTTTACAACTTACCTTTTCATGGGGCGGGTCCGGTGTTACCCCGTGCAGTCGGTGTCACCCGGTGCGGGCCGCACCCCCGCACCTGCCTCGGGACACCACTGCCACAAGGTCTACTTACATAAAGACCCCAGGGCCTGTTTGCAATAGATGGATACAGTACTGGTGGTACTCATAATGGGAGGTTAGTCCCTAAATGGTAAAGTAATACTGAGACTATTGAATGGCAAACCCAGAGTCACTATTAGCAATCTAACAGGTGAAAACTAATGAGATAGTAAAAATATCTGTAGAGCGGTTATGCATATTGTCACAGATCCGCCACACGCCATGCCCACAGCAACTAGCTAACCGAGGCGCGCACATGCGTGACAGGGGGTACGAGGGAATAAAGGGGACTCAACTTTGAATATATAAAACCGTATATAAGATCAGCCGTGATATCCTTCCACAACCCGCACTACCTTCTGGCCACCACCAAATGGAGACTCCACTCCAATCCAGCTGGTCAACCACACACTGGCAGATACAAATCTTACATACAATCTGGTGCACTGATTAGAGTTGAGGACCAGCTTAGTAATTTCCCACCCTTCTAGAGTCCCTCCAGCTACCCTACAGCTTGAACCCCGGTGGTAATCACCCTTCCACTGTCCACACACACCAACGCACCAGACACTCGACAAAAGGTAGCCTGCCGCCACCCAACAGTTTATCCGCAGAACGGTCCGCTGGGACACCCCACACATACAGATCTCCGTCTGGCCGATCGGTTACCTTTTACAATCTGCACGCAATCTGCCCACACACAGTGCAATTGCATACAGATTGGCAATGAGCTTGACCGAGCTTTTAAAGGCACTAAAATAAGATACAATCTAATCCAATCTAATCTCTCCAATCTAATCTAATCCAATCTAATCTCTCTGAAGATATGCGCATGTGCTTAAATACACAGAAGTCACTAATTAATTTTAAGCTTTAATTTCCCGAAAGTGGGCAGTGCATAAAATATGTACAAAATATAAAAAAGTTACAGAAATACAAAAAATACAAGAAGTCACAAAAATGACTATTCACGATAAAATAAAAAGGGAATAAAACAGAATAAACCTTTTACCAAGATCTATCCTGCAACTGGAGCAAGCCAGAGTGTCAGCAATCCGTCAGTCAAATCGAACCGGCTCCATACAAATTACAAATGTTCCAATGCCCGGGTACTCCATTTATGGGGATATGGACGTAGGCGGGACATTAGTCCTCGGCCAATTGACCATGGGGGCTGCCCCTGTACCTGCCCACAGGATGTTCTGGGTGTTGACCTGCCCATGTTCAATCGGACTAAGACCGGCTTGAAAGACCAAGTCGGGGATTGGATTTCCGACACCAGTGCATCGGCCCGATCGCGACAGTACCAAACACCATTCGACTGTCGCAATCCAGCGCCACCTAGCCATTTCCTGCATTTTCCTGGCCTTCTACCTAATCCACAAATATGGCTTTTATGTGCCGATGTAGCCTACAGAGTGCCCAAACAGAAGGGAGTATGTTCATCTCTCTGCAACTAATATTTTAGCTTTTATGAGAGATGAAACATACCCCTTTTGATGTATGGATATACTCTTAGCTCCCTGCTGTCATGAAGCCGAAATGTCTGGAGCCCCTGCCTCCTAAAATGGTTTCCCCAGAAGGTGACAAAACCTTATTTAGTACTGTAGGCGTCACATCCAGGAAGCCGGGCTTTTCAGCCGCTAATTGATGCCTCTGTGTCTGAGTACCTCTGACTGAATATACATTTTTAATAAAAATGGAATGTCACTACAGTTACGATTACATATTGCTACTGATCACATCTTATCTACTCAAATCTGTACATTTATGTCACATGCACGTTACATCATGTCACATGTACGTTACACATATATATTGCAATACATTATCACAGGCACATTAGATCAAGGAATAAGGTTGCTGATTGACACGAACAGGGGCGGACTGACAACTCATGGGGCCCCTGGGCAATAGGGGATCATGGGGCCCCTGTGTCCTTGCCCAAACTCAAAAAAGCCTATGAAAAAGGTACCAGGGGCATCTCATGGGGCCCCTACTGACTCCAGGCCCTCGGGCAGTGCCCGAGTTTCCAAATGGTCAGTCCGCACCTGGACACGAACAGTATAGTCACATTGATGGTACCAACTGCGTTAATACAAAGCAGTTCAACAAATGCTGGGATAACGGTTGCCCATTAATACAGCAATAGATATCCAGAACAAGACGGCAAGTTCATCGCCAGCATGTAACATAAAGAGCACAGAACCTCTGCCTCAATATCCATCTGGTAAATGGAGCCAGGTCTGTAGCAAGAGTATAGTATATGTAAGCTCACTGACAATATGAGTATGTCCCAGGAGCTAAAGCAATCATCATCCACCTAACCGATGAATGGGCAGGTCTGTGCAATCTGGTAAATGAATTCCTTTGTAGTCCCAATGCTGTTCAGGGTAATATAAAGGAACAGTCTTGCCGCTCCACAGACGTCCCAATGTCAGTGCTTTATATGGCTAGCATCTGCTAGTCGCAGTGAAGTTTCAGGGCCATAGTTTACCAATTGTTCCTCCCTCCACGTTGATCCATCGGCATCATGATTAGGCTAGAGGGCGTAAAGATGTGGCGTCACCTGACACCTTATGATGTCAACGCATTTCATTTACATACAAGTGTAGCTATGACAGCTATGTCATTGGAGCTATGACATTGTTTTAAATTTTGTTTGTACATTTTATGTGTATGTTGTGGTTACTGAGCACTGTGTGTTACTACAATTTTGAAGTATTGCAATTTTTTGCCATTGGTGAAAACTGCATGCCAGAACATCCAAGAGGATCCACAGAAATACAGTAGGCAGCTCAGATGACATAAAAATCTCCATGCAAATGTCAGACATGCATCCACCCGTTTCATTACTGGCCTATCGGTTAAAAAAAAACAATATGGGAGCTCAATAGCCAGGAGGAGTTAGGGCCAAATTTAGCTTTTACAGGAGAAGTTATAAATCTTGCTGCCTACATCTCTAATTGTTAACATTTTTTCTTGAGTAGAGTGGGGAAAGGGTTGAGGTTCAGATTACCTTGATTGGGTTTTTGCCATTTTCACTAGGGTGATTCACCACCTCTATTTGTCTCAGTGACCACTGTCTTCCAGACAGAAAGCAGTGAGAAATCAAGTATACAGTTTACAGTTGTTATCAGGACAGGAAGTGAGGTGAATCTTCCAGTGACACACCAGTTCCAACTGTTCAAGAAGGGGCTTCCCCTCATGTTGGAGAAATTTCTTCTGATTTCCTGTTTCGGGAACAGGAAGTGGAAAAAAATCACTGCAAGAGAAACAAGCAAAAATCATCTAGCAGTGGTTATAACCATTCCATATTATACACACAACTGAAAAGAAATGTTCTGGTTAAAAATCCACCTTAACCAGCAGTACTGCACAAAAGCAATCATGGGTGCATTCAAAGAAGTTGCCTAGAAAATAAAGCACATTAGTCCATCACCTGATAACTTTATATGAGAACAAAACGTGATAATGTAATTTTTCTTGCCTGTAGTCATTTTTTTTTATTTGATGTTCTCACTAGGGACTACTTGGGTGAGTGAAATTGTAGACATGATATACTGTGGAGGAAATCATGAAAAATGTCGACGAGACACCATATATAATCGAGTACCTTACTTAGAATTTAGAATTCCTGACATGCCTACAGGTAATAAATTAAATGTTTATAAAAATAATGAAATCTTTGTTGAATTGTCACAAAATATGGCATAATGTATACATAGGCAAATTTGGTAAAACATGTCGATTTTCTATTTTGTTTGATTTCTCAGGTGTAGAAATACTTAAACGCACACCATCTCCTAGACGTGTGAAAACACATCTCCCTATTCAACTGATGCCAGAATCCTTCTGGGATAAAAAATCAAAGGTAGCTTCAGTTCCACTGAATACATATGTACAATAAAGTTACCCCAAATTATAGCGTATCCTAATTGCTTCTAGAGCCTGTCATTTACAATATGGACTTGCCTGTGTAACAGAATGGGTAATAGGCCAAATAATCAGAGAAGGAGTAACTGTAATTTGCAGGTGAAAAGTTAAATCAGTAAAACAGTAAACAGGGTAAAAATTGCAAAGAGCATGCATACATTACAAAATAATACAGATAAAACAGATTGTGAAAGCTGCACAAACATGAACACTCCACAGCAATGTATCTGTGGCTCAATGAGGGTAATATGGTTGTATAGCATAGTCTGTATAAGACTCTATAGTAACAGAGTCACGTTGAGAATTACTACCTCAGTAAAGCAGAACAGAACACAGCTATGTGTGATCATCCTTATAAACAACATCTCTCACAGCAAAGTCCAGGGTAGCTCTGGTAGCACAGACGAACAGCTGAAAAGATCCAAGGCCCATGGGCTGAGTGCCACCCCACTGGGATGGCAGTACTCTGTAATATACTGAATATATTATATTCAGTAATAATACTTTCTGAGATTAGTTTTGAACTTTACTCCAGTTAGTTTAAGGTCATGTCCCCGTGTTCTTGATTTTGGTTTCATGTTGAAAATACTGCCCTCCTGAACCTTATTCACCCCGTGATGTTTTTAAAGGTTTCAATCATGTCTCCCCTTTCCCTTCTTTCCTCCAAACTATACATGTTAAGTCGCTAAAGTCGCTCTTGATATGTTTTATCCCCCAGACCTTTCACAATTTTTTTACCCGTCTCTGGACTTGTTCTATCCTATCAATATTTTTTTGTAAGTGAGGTCTCCAGAACTGGACACAGTATTCTAAATGAGGTCTAACTAAAGATCTATATAGGGGAATCAGGACCTCCTTCCTCCTGCTGGTGACCCATCTAGTGATGCATCCTAGAATTCTATTTGCGTTCCCCACAGCCTGGCCAAACTGTTTGCTCATTATGCAATCATCTGAAATAAGCACCTTCCAGTTCTTTTTCCTCTGAACTGCTGGCCAACACTGTACCCCCAATGTTGTACTCTTGAGAAATTATTTTTCCCTAGGTGCATTATTTTACATTTAGAAAAATTGAACTGCAATTTCCACTTTTTGACCAATCTTCCATCAATGCCAAATCATGTTTCATCTTGCAGACACCTCCAGGGATATCAACCCTATTACACACCTTTGTGTCATCAGCAAAAAGACATACCTTACCCAACAAACCTTTTGTTATATCACTTACATATACAGTGCTCAACATAAATGAGTACACCCCTTTTGAAAAGTAAGATTTTAATTAATATCTCAATGAACACAAGAACAATTTCCAAAATTTTCACAAAACTGAGCTTTATAGAACATTTGTTTAGATCATTACATGAAAATAAGGCTAATAGTATAACTTATATTACAAAATCTTCCATTTTATTCAAATTAGTTGATGCAAAAATGAATACACCTCACAACAAAAAACCACCACATCTAGTATTTTGTATAACCTCCATGATTTGTAAGGATAGCACCAAGTCTTCTAGGCATGGAATGAATAAGTTGGTGACATATTGCAACATCTACAGTATCTTTTTCCATTCTTCAAGAATGACCTCTTTTAGAGCCTGGATGCTGGATGGAGAGTGATGCTCAACTTGTCGCTTCAGAATGCCCCATATGTGTTCAGTTGGGTTCAGATCAGGAGATCTACTTGGCCACTGAATCACTTTCACCCTGTTCTTCTTCAGAAATTCAACAGTGGCCTTAGATGTGTGTTTTGGATCATTGTCATGTTGGAAAAAGTGCACGGAGTGATGGTAGCATCTTCTCTTTCAATATAGAGTAGTACATCTGTGAATTCATGATACCATCAAAGAAATGCAGCTCCCTGACACCAGCTGCACTCATGCAGCCCTACAAAAGGACACTGCCACCACCAAGTTTCACTGTAGGCACCGTTTTTTCTTTGTACTCCTCACCTTTGTGATGCCATACGGTTTTGAAGCCATCAGTTCCAAGAATATTTATTTTGGTCTCATCACTCCAGAGTACAGAGTCCCAGTAGTCTTCTTTTTCAGCATGGGCCCTGGAAAATTCTAAGTGGGCTTTTTTGTGCATATGCTTTAGGAGAGGCTTCCTTCATGGACGACACTCATGCATGCCATTCCTCTGCAGTGTACGCCGTATTGTGTCAAGGAAAACAATCACCCCGTTTTGGCTTTCTACTTCTTTCGCTAACTGCAGTGAACTTGCATGGCAACTTTCTTCAACCTTTCTCATCATAAGACACTCCTGTGGAGGTGTTAACTTGGAATAACTTAATCCATCTTTGATACATTTTTGTATCACTTTTGCTACAGTATTTTGACTGAAAAGTAAAGTTTTACTGATCTTCTTGTAGCCTTCATCTTTCTTGTGTAAAAAAATTATTTTCTTTCTCAGGCCTTGTTACATTTCTCTTCCATGTGGTGCCATTGCTGACAGCATGAAATGGGAAGTTGTTTTCTTTGTTAAGGAATGTCCTTTTATAATCAACTGACTGCTGGACACCTGTTTAATGAAAAGTTAGACTCACCTGTCGTTCTAGTCTTGTTAATTTGGATTTCGTTGTCTAAAATATAGCTTTGCTCCTAAGACTTTCATTGGGGTGTATTCATTTTTACAACATGGTCTTGAATGAATTTGTTAGGAAAATACTTTTTTGTGTGTGCAAATTAAAAAATCTTGTTTACAATCAACAGCCCACATTTGTGGGAGTGTTTCATAGTAGCAGTGTAATGTCCCATAGAAAATGTTGATTCTGCAAGGAAAGGAAAGATTTCCTGACAAATCTGTTGAGGTGTACTCATTTATGCTGAGCAGTGTGTGTGCAAATTTTGTTTGTTTGCAATTACAGAGGTCAAACATTTCCTGTAGTTCTTGACCAGGATTGCACACACTGGAACAGGGATTTTGGCCCACTCCTCCACACAGATCTCTAGATCTGTCAGGTTTCGGGGCTGTCGCTGAGCAACACAGAGTTTCAGCTCCCTCCAAAGATGTTCTACTGGATTTAGGTCTGGAGACTGGCTAGGCCCCTCCAGAACCTTGATATGCTTCTTACAGAGCCACTCCTTGGTTATCCTGGCTGTGTGCTTCGGGTCGTTGTCATGTTGGAAGACCCAGCCATGACCCATCTTCAATGCTCTGACTGAGGGAAGGAGGTTGTTGCTCAAAATCTCACAACAAATGGCCCCATTCATCCTCTCCTTAATACAGTGCAGTCGTCCTGTCTCCTTTGCAGAAAAGCACCCCCAAAGCATGATGTTACCACCCTCATGCTTCACAGTAGGGATGGTGTTCTTGGGATGCAACTCATCCTTCTTTTTTCTCCAAACACGACGAGTGAAGTTTAGACCAAAAAGTTCTACTTTGGTCTCATCTGACCACATGACTTTCTCCCATGCCTCCTGTGGATCATCCAGATGGTCATTGGCAAACTTCAGACGGGCCTGGACATGTGATGACTTGAGCAGGGGAACCTTCCGTGCAATGCATGATTTGAAACCATGACGGCGTAGTGTTGTACCGATAGTGACCTTTGAAACTGTGGTCCCAGCTCTCTAAATGTCATTGACCAGCTCCTCCCTTGTAGTTCTGGGCTGATTCCTCACCTTTCTTATCATCAGTGATACCCCACGAGGTGAGATCTTGCATGGAGCCCCAGTCCGAGGGAGACTGACAGTCGTCTTTAGCCTCTTCCATTTTCTAACAATTGCTCCAACTGTTGATCTATTTTCACCAAGCTGCTTGGCAATTGCCCCGTAGCCCTTTCCAGCCTTGTGGAGGTCCACAATTTTGTCTTTGGTGTCTTTTGACAGCTCTTTGGTCTTGCCCATGGTAGTAGTTGGCGTCTGACTGACTGTGGGGTGGACAGGTGTCTTTAAAGAGCTCACACAGGTGCTACTAAGTTAGATTAATGAGTGGAGTAGAGGTGGACTTTTTAAAGGCACAGTAACAGGTCTTTGAGAGCCAGAATTCTTGCTGTTTCTTAGGTGTTCAAATACTTATGTTCAGCAGTGCAAGACAAATAAATTCTTTAAATATCATACAATGTGATTTCCTGAATTTTTTTTTAAATTCTGTCTTTCAGAGTGGGAATGCACCTACAATGTGATTTTCAGACCCCTCCATGATTTCTAAGTGGGAGAACTTGCAAAATCGTAGAGTGTTCAAATACATCTGTTCCTCACTGTATGTTTAGTAAAGCCATGCTGCTGTGGATCCAGCAAGTTGTGTGTTTTTAAGTGATCAATGATCCTTCTTTTCAAGAGTGATTCCATTAACTTGGCTACAACTGATGTTAAACTCACTGGCCTGTAATTGCCAGCTTCTACCTTGCTGCCCTTCTTGTAGATAGGTACAATATTAGCTGTCCGCCAGTCATGAGAAACTTCTTGTCAGGAAAGGGCTCACTGCTGGTGTGTCAGCAGAACAAGGGAGACAAAGCCAAGGCCTGGGGGTTGCTGAGGCCCCTGCCCAATCCTGATTGTCCCTGGGAGATGGTCTGATGCCAATCTAAAACTCCCGTGCCCGTCATGTAAGTTGGGTCCAAGGTACATTGGCCCTTTCCGGATCAAGAGGGAAATCAATCCAGTGGCATTTGAGCTTCCTTCTGGAATCATACAAAATCCATCCAGTTTTCCACGTCTCCCCACTCAAGCCAGCAGTTCCTGATCCTTTTTCAGTGAGAATAGAACCAGCTCCTCTGCCGATAACAGTTGGGGAGGAGACGGAATACGAGGTTGAAGCAATTCTGGACTGCAGAAGGTGGGGAAGACAAATCCAGCACCTGGTCAGATGGAAGGGGTACCCACCTGAAGAAAGTTCCTGGGAACCAAAGGACAATGTACATGCCCCCAGGCTTCTCCAAGAATTTTGTTCCAGGTATCCTGAAAAGATGGCCCAGGTGGGCATCCGGAGGCTGCCCTTTAGGGGGGGCACTGTCAGGGTCCTGTCCACGGCAGAAGTTCTGGAAAATCTGACATTTCTGCCAGTACCCTGCATGGCCGCAGAAGCACGCATCAGCCTCAGTTTGGTGCCAGGCGACCTTTATAAGGAGGCTCATCAATTTCTCAAGTTGCTGGATGATCTCTAGCTCCCCGTGCCTGGTTTC
This sequence comes from Staurois parvus, assembly GCF_062004578.1. Taxonomy (NCBI): domain Eukaryota; kingdom Metazoa; phylum Chordata; class Amphibia; order Anura; family Ranidae; genus Staurois; species Staurois parvus. The sequence continues at coordinate 11,341,042 of NW_028318511.1, forward strand.
TGTTTCCTGTGATTGTGACCTGTGATTCCCTGTGTCATGGTCTCCCCCCTCGCTCTGAATTTCTTCCTCCCCCCTCCCCTCCTGTCAGGGCTTCCCTCTCGCTCTCCCCTTTCATCCTCCCCCCTCCTTTCCCCTTGCAGATTCCTAATGTCCTGCACAAGCCTACATCAAAGGCTGTGTAGGATGGAAGGAAACGCCCCCTGTGGTGCGGTTAGCACCTCTCCTCAGCGAAGCCGCCAAGGAGTCGGACACCCCGCTATGCTTGAACATGGATTCTTCACATGCAGGCCACCGGGGTGTCTCCGCACGCCCCCCTCCTTGTCCGCTGCGCGGCCCCGAAGCTTCCCGCACTTGGTGCCCTGCCGGAAACAAAGGCCGCGCTCCCTGAGCATGGCCAGAGTGAGGGGGGCATGCCTCGTTGCCCCAGCAACCCGACACAGGGCAGGCCATTGCCAGAGCAACCAGGAAGCGTCCTGCTCTGGCATAAAAAGACCGGAGCAGGACCCAACTCATTGTTGGTCCCCTGCAAGAGAGAGAGAACAGCTGTGAAGGTCTGAGCTGAGGACAGACCCTGCTGAGCACTCTGCTGATCCCTGGGGCTAGGGTTGCCCGCTATCTGCTGTGTGTGCCAAGGAGTACTTTATCTGCTATCCACCGTGTGTGCCAAGAAGTACTTTATCTGATATCCGCTGGGTGCCAAGGAGTACCTTTGCCTGCTATCCGCTGTGTGTGCCAAGGAGTACTTTACCTGCTATCCGCTGTGAGCCAAGGAGTACTTTGCCTGCTGTCTGCTGGGTGCCAAGGAGTATGTTCGCCTGCTATCCACTGTGTGTGCCAGAGGTGACTCCTGCCTAAACCGTGAGTGCACATACCCTATTTTCCTTGTCTGGACTGTCCGTGAATCCCCCTATTTTCCCTGTCTGGACTGTCCGTGAATCCCCCTATTTTCCCTGCCTGGACTGCCCGTGGATCCCCTTATTGTCCCTGCCTGGACTGTCCGTGAATCCCCCTATTACCCTGCCTGGACTGTCCCCATTGAACACTCATACCTTTTATGCCTGGATTGCTCCCTGGAACCCCCCTATTGCCTTTGCCGGAACTGCCTGCTTGGATTAAAACTTGCTCGGGCCATCGCTACCCAAATTGCCCTATCGTGGGCTGGATTACAAGTATTTTGGGCTCCTCCCTTCTCTTCCCCTTTTTTGGGTACCTGGACGCTACCTTCCTACCCTGATTGAGTGCCTTCCATAGTTCAATAAAGCTTTGTGTGTTTATGATCCTCCATGTGTGTTCTGTCCTGCCTACGCTTCCGTCACACCCTGATACTGACTCAGCTTGCTCCTGGACCTGTCTACTCTGATTTACCCCTGATCTGACCTCGGCTTGGCTTACGGATACTCTCTGTGTTGCTACTCTGTGTATGACCTCAGCTATCCCATCTGATTATGTGTGCTCTGATTCCCACCGGGTACCTGACATTGGCTTGAACCGACTACCCAGTAAACATCTAAATCCCGGAAGGGCTTGCATACCATGCACAGGCACCTCCTGCCTGCAGACCTATCTCTGTGCACCAGCTGTGCTTCTGAGTGGACCACCAATCAGCACTCCTACAGGCGACCTGTGCAACTTTGGGCCTGACTCCCACTGTCCCACTCTCAGGGGAGTCCGGAACTTAGCCGCAAGGGAAGCCCTCTCTCCATTGGCCTCCATCACCAGGTACGTGATAGAAAGTGATTCAGTGGCCAAGTATATCTCCTGATCTGAATCCAATCGACCGCCTATGGGGAATTCTGAAAAGACAAGGTGAGCATCACTCTCCATCCAGCATCCGGACTCTAAAAGAGGTAGTTCTTGAAGAATGGAAAAAGATAAAAGTTGCAATATGTCGCAAACTTGTTCATTCCATTCCTAGAAGACTTGGTGCTGTCCAAATCATGGAGGTCATACAAAATACTAGATGTAGTAGTTTTGTTGTGGGGTGTATTCATTTTTGCATTAACTAATTTGAGTAAAATTGAAGATTTTGTAATCTAAGTTATATTATTAACCTTACTTTCATGTAATGAGCTAAACAGATGTTCTATAAAACTCAGTTTTGTCAAACTTTTGGAAATTGTTCTTGTGTTCATTGAGATATTAATTAAAATCTTAGTTTTCAAAGGGGTTGTACTTATTTATGCTGAGCACTGTATATACACTATATTGCCAAAAGTACTGGGACGCCTGCCTTTACACTCATATGAACTTTAATGGCATCCCAGTCTTAGTCAGTAGCGTTCTATATTGAGTTGGCCCACCATTTGCAGCTAGCAAGGTTTAGGGGAGTGTCTATGGGAATGTTGACCATTCTTCAAGAAACGCATTTGTGAGATCAAACACTGATGTCAGACAAGGAGGCCTGGCTCACAGTCTTTGCTCCAATTCATCCCAAAGTTGTTCTATCATTTTAGGTCAGGACTCTGTGCAGACCAGTCAAGTTCCTCCACCCCAAACTTGCTCATCCATGTCTTTATGGATGTCTTTATGCTTTGTGCACTGGTGCGCAGTCATGTTGGAACAGGAAAAGGGCAATCCCCAAACTATTCCCACAAAGTTATAAGCATGAAATTGTCCAAAATGTCTTAGTATGCTGATACCTTAAAAGTTTCCTTCACTGGAACTAAGAGGCCAAGCCCAAGCCCTGAAAAACAACCCCCCACCATAATCCCCCCTCCTCCAAACTTTACACTTGGCACAATGCAGACAGGAAAGTACTGTTCTCCTGGCAACCGCCAAACCCAGACACGTCCATTGGATTTCCAGACAGAGAAGGGTGATCCATCACTCCAGAGAACACATCTCTACTGCTCTAGAGTCCAGTGGCGGCGTGCTTTACACCACTGTATCCAACGCTTTGCATTGCACTTGGTGATGTAGACTTGGATGCAGTTGCTCGGCCATGGAAACCCATTCCATGGAGCTCTCTACACACTATTGTTGTGTTTATCTGAAGGCCACATGATGTTTGGAGGTCTATTGAAGCACTGTGCGCTTCAGCATGCGTGGACCCTGCTTTGTCATTTTACGTGGCCTACCACTTCATGGATCAGTTGCAGTTGTTCCCAGTTGATTCCACTTTGGTATAATACCACTAACAGCTGACCATGGAATATTTAATAGCAAGGAAATTTCACGGATGGAGTTATTGCACAGGTGGCAACCTATCACGGTACCACGCTGGAATTCACTGAGCTCCTGAGAGTGACCCATTCTTTCCCAAATGTTTGTAGAAGCAGTCTGCATGCCTAGGTGCTTGATTTTATACACCTGTGGCCATGGAGGTGATTAGAACACCTGAATCCAATGTTTGGAGGGTTGTCCCAATACTTTTGGCAATATAGTGTGTGTATATACAGTATTTCACAGAAGTGAGTACATCCCTCACGTTTATGTAAATATTTTACTATATCTTTTCATATGACAACACTGAAGAAATAACACTTTGCTACAATGTAAAGTAGTGAATGTACAGCTTGTATAACAGTGTAAATTTGCTGTCCCCTCAAAATAACTCAACACACAGCCATTAATGTCTAAACCGCTGGCAACAAAGTGTCAATATTTTGTGTGGCTACCATTGTTTTCCAGCACTGCCTTAACCCTCTTGGGCATGGAGTTCACCAGAGCTTCAAAGGTTGCCACTGGAGTCCTCTTCCACTTCTCCATGACAACATCATGGAGCTGGTGGATGTTAGAGACCTTGCGCTCCTCCACCTTCTGTTTGAGGATGCCCCACAGATGCTCAATAGGGTTTAGGTCTGGATACATGCTTAGCCAGTCCATCACCTCTACCCTCAGCTTCTTTAGCAAGGCAGTGGTTGTCTTGAAGGTGTGTTTGGGGTTGTTATCATGTTGGAATACTGCCCTGCGCTCCAGTCTCCAAAGGGAGGGGATCATGCTCTGCTACAGTATGTCACAGTACATGTTAGCATTCATGGTTCCCTCAATGAACTGTTGCTCCCCAGTGCCGGCAGCACTCATACAGCCCCAGGGGAGAGGAGAAAGGGGGTGTCCCTGCCAGGAGAACACAGTAGTTATTGCTAGCGGCTATAGCCAGTGGAAATAATCACATCGAAAATCTAACAAGCTGGTTGTACCCAAGTCGTACAACAAAGGAATTTCCTGCCCATCAATAGTTCGAATCTTGGCCAGTCCCTGCTGAACTGGCCGGGATTCAAACCATCTATGGTCAACTGAGAATAGTGATTAAAATTCCTGAGGAAATTGAAATATGGATTTAGATTTAACAGCATGCAATTGTGACTGAGAGTATGTTAGAGAGGTGGAAGTGCTGGACAGGTTGCATGGATTGAGGGAGCCTGCCAGACTCAGGAATAGGGTAAGTATTAAACCTTATCTTGCCACCCCTAGACTAAAGGAACATTTAACTCTTTCAGTGCACGAGTGGAGAGGCCTTCTATAAGGAGAAGGTAACACTTACTGCAACTGTCTTTAGAACTGCAAACAATTTAGTTGTATATACAAGACGCATTTTAAATATCTTTAACCTAGGTGATATACGTCGCCAGAAATGCAAAGGATGTGGCTGTTTCCTACTACTTCTTCCACACCATGGTGAAAGTTTTGCCTGATCCTGGACCGTGGGATACATTCTTGGATAGTTACATGAAAGGATATGGTAAAAGCACAAAGACAACTCAAATACAAAATTCATATTATACACTAAACATTCTTAAACTTGCACAATTTTTATTTTAGTGAGCTACGGTTCCTGGCATGATCATGTTAAAGGCTGGTGGGAAAAAAGATATGACCATAATATCCTTTATCTCTTCTATGAAGACTTGAAAGAGGTAAATATTTAATTACTTTAGTATGTTAATTTAGGCCATAAACAGCCCAATATTGCCAAATGCGTTGTCCTAAACTAGTGACTCTATTAGCTACCTCAATGAAATTGTAAATAACACTTTCTGTAAAATAAAATTTTTAATGCTTGGCTGACCACGCCACCAATCTTTGTTGTCTTTTGAAGAGACCCTCACAACAACTTAAATAATTGCAGGTAAATGCATAGAAAAATCAAGTACACTATAATAAATGTTTTCTTGCAGTATCATTTTTTCATGAATTTTTTTTTTTAGACTTCCAATGTGCCTCTGAACGTTCAAGGGATTTGACAATTCAGGAAGTTTCAATTACCTAGCACAGTTTCTTTCCTTATTGCTTGTTGCAGCCCTCTTCTCTTTTGGTGTCTAGTGACTGTGTTGCGCAGCTTTCCCACTCCTTCCCTCAACCTCTACACATAACATTTTATGTATAAGCTGGGAAGGAATAAAGGGAACTACAGAGCATCAACTGAGTGACAGCTCTGAGTCAACTGGGGCTAATGACATACCATCCAAGATGGCAGCATCCCACAGCAGTCTCAGGGCTTTTAGAGGTCTACACAAAGGAGCTTTTAACAGGCAAATGATATGCTTAAAATATATTAAATGAATGTTTAAAGTAACATTAAAGCTTCAGGTTTTTTTTTGTTTAAATTAAAATAATAAACATGTTATACTTACCTGCTCTGTGCAATGGTTTTGGACAGAGCAGCCCCATTCCTCCTCTTCTGGGTTCCCCCACCAACACTCCAGGCTACTTCTCTGCAGCAAGTGCCCCCCTAGAAAGCACTCATGTGGGCACGCTCCCGAGCCACCTGGTCTGTGTAAATTGACACAGATCAGGTGGATCGCCCCTGGCTCCTTCTTCTATCAGTCTGCCCAGTAATCAAGGAGAGAGTGGTAAAAGCTGCTGCTCTTGTGCACATCGCTGGATCGGGCTCAGGTAAGTATAAGGGGAGCTGGGGGGATCCTGCAGCACAGAAGTTTTTTTACCTTAATGCATAGAGTGCATTAACATTAAAAAAATCTTAGGCTTTAGAACTACTTTAATCTCCTAAAAAGATTGTTGGTAATATGAATGGTCTGGAAACAGGGTGTCTTTAATACGGCTGTGACGTACACTCACTCTTTACATAAATTTTTCCAGCCCAGGACACAACATTGTAAGCATCAGCAGACTGAGAGTGATTGTCATTAAGGCAGATTAATTGAGCAGTTAACCCTTTACACACACAGCTGCCACCACGGTTTAACAGAAACATGCACAGTTTACAGCATCCTCTGTGGTAGTTCTGACCAGGGGTGGACTGACCATTTGGAAACTCGGGCACTGCCAAGGGCCCGGGGTCAGTAGGGGGCCCCGTGGGATGCCCCTGGTACCTTTTTCATAGGCTTTTTTGAGTTTGGGCAAGGACACAGGGGCCCCATGATCCCCTATTGCCTGGGGGCCCCATGAGTTGTCAGTCCGCCCCTGGTTCTGACCTCCATAAAATGTCTGTTTCGCTCGTTGCCACATCCAGCTTCTTCACTGGAGGAGAGATCTTTAATTTCTAGTTGGAACATTCAGAGATTCAGCTTAATGTTTTTTTAAAATTTGGTTTATTGCTGGTTCACATACATGCGGATTGGATGTAGTTTGAACCGCATCCAATCCGCATGACATGTGAAAAAACATTGCTTCCTAGGGTGCCTGTTCACATATATGTCCGGTGCACTGGCAGTGCGGATTCAGTGCGGTTTGAAAAAGAGTCCTGTCCGATTTCTGAGCGGTGCGGTCTGGTTCAGGTGTGGATTACAGGTTATTGATATCTATCAGAACCATTTCTAAACCGCATATGTGTAAACAGGATAATACTGAGAGCTAATCCTATCCTGAACCTGATGTAAACCTGACATGAAGCGTTGAACAACTACTGTGTCAATTAGCTGTGAAACCTGAGCTTCAATCCGCACCACACATGAATCATCTCTAAATGAAAAAAAAAAGAAATATTTACAGAAAAGATATTACAAAACAGAAATAAGCAAAAGCAATATAAAAATGTTTAGGGCCATTTCTTTATTTTTTTTATGTGGTTCTAAAGGCAGAGTTTATTTTTTTTTAATCTTAATGCATTCTCTACATTAGGGTAAAATATCTTCTGCAAGGAGCTCACCCCCCCCCCCAGCACCCTCTTATACTTACCTGATCTCGATCTAGCGATGTGCACAAAAGCCTAGGCTTTCTCGGCTGTCTCCCTCCTCATTGGCTCAGACACACCAACGGGGGCCATTGGCTCCTGCTGCTGTCAATCACAGCCAGTGAGGTCAATGGCAGGGCAATCATGCTTAATAGCAAAAAGTCAAAAATATAGTTTTTTTTCTCAAAATTGTTTTTTTTTTTATATAGTGCAAAAAATAAAAAATGCACAGACAACCAAATACTACCAAAAAAAATCTCAATTCGTGGGAAAAAAAGGCAGCTCATTATTGCCAATTGAAGTAACGCAGTGCCGTAACGCAAAAAATTACCTGGTCAGGTCTATTGAAATAAAAAAGCATCAAAATGCTTGACTTGTGTCAATGATTGTTTTGTTTGTCCTGTGATTTTAATGCACGTTGCACCTTGTACTGAAGGTTCACCCACACTGACACATCACAACATATCAACGTCTATTGACATTTGTCCTAACACATGTATTGAGATATGTTTGGATGCCTTTCTATTGAATTCAATAGAAAACAGATCAAGCCAAAATGCAAGGTATGAATCCAGTCTCACAATGGTGAATAAATCTATGTTACTCAAAAACGCAGCTGTAAAGATTCCTCTCTGTGATTATCTGTCCAGCTCCTTAGAGTTTAGTCAAGGATGATTATTATTATACATAATTTTGTATAGCTCCAACAGTTTGTGCAGTGCTTTTCATTATAAAGGGCTTCCAAAACATATACTATATGTTCAATTGCATATTAAAATCCTGTAGGACGTAGATCTTAAAGGCAGTGATGCTCAAAGGAAGATCAAGTGAAATAAAATGTCAGTGTCTCAGCCAGTGGCAAAATGATGAGTAGTTGGTTATGTGGAAACACTGCTTTCAGTTTACAGTGAATACACAGAGGGTTCCTTATATCATGTTTTGTTAGTTGTATGCAAGAAGAAAGGCTTCAGAATAGGATAAATTCTAAACTGTAAACATACCCATAGAAAAAAGACAATGCTGGACAACTTTTGAATAATCTTTCCCTCAATAGCTTGTTCCATAAGCAGTAAATACATAATGGGTGAATATTACAGGATAAATTAATGCAGATTTTATATGATCATTTGATTATCCTAAAGTGGATGTAAACCCTATGTGAAATATTTCACATACTGCTCCAGGCCAGATCAGGCTCTATACTCCACAATCACAGTTCAGGTCCTGGCTTGGTTCATCTCCACCAGAGGGTGAAAGGCCGTGGAGCCACTAGAGCAACCATTGCTTCCACCAGAGGATCTCTGTATCTGGAGAGAAAACTGTTCAGTTTATTCTTTAACCTGTAGGCCAGGAGGTCCACACCTGGCACCTCCATTTGTGACACAGGACCAGTCTCTGGTGTCCAGGTGCTTCTGACTGATGTAGCCTGTCTGAAAATTCTCCACACCTGGAATGTGAACAGGGGATAAGCCTGGAATGGATTTCATGCAAAATATTTGAATTCAAACAAAGACATTTAAAGCCTTCAATTTGAAATGGGTTAAATGTCCCCTTCTAGAACAGTGAACATTTTAGAGAAAGAACCTTGTAATCTTTCTGCTTTAGGAACAAGGGCAAAAACTCCTTGGCTCAGAAGATCTCAGTGTAGAGGCAACGGGGCACAGATGCAGCATCGGACTGATGCTGCATTCACATAGGGAAATCTTTTTTTTTTTTTTATAAACCCCATACTTCTCTTTTAAGTTGGCATGCAGTAAATCAGCCAGAACCAATTTGGTATCTTTAATTCTGGGAGCTATGGGAGCTGCTTGCAGCTCCTCAGGAAATAAACCAGCCGGCAAGAATTTGTACCACTCTTTAACAGACAGAGCCTCCACAACAGAAGGCTTAGAGGCATCTATTTTGCAAGTATGTTCATAGCCCCTGTGTCCTGATTCAACAACCATAGTTGCACTTTGGCCAATAAATTCTAGCATAACTGTGGAGACCTCTTTCCTGGAAAAGGCAGATGAGGGAGTCACACTGTTAGTGGATTGTGACCTGGAGAGGCCTGATGCAGTGGGAATGCTCTCTATGCACTTGGTATCTGACATGTCGCGCTGCTAAATATAGATGACTTAATTGAGAAAACCAGGTGTATTTACAAATGGGATGAAAACATCAGAGATTGAAATGGCTGGAGGTGGTTTTCTGAGAGATTGAAATGGCTGGAGGTGGAGGTGAATTTCTGAATGTAATACCAGTAGACAATGCCTGCATAATGTACATTGAAATAACCGCTTGTAGTTTCCATTAGAAATCTGTATGACTGGCACAGCATTGGCAAAATATTTGTCAAGTTGTGTGCATTTGATGCAGCCTCTCCCCCTCAGCTTGCTGAAGTTTGTGCCACTTTGTTTGTATGTACCCTGCCACCAATTTGCTTACAAAACTGTACATTGCCTACTCCCTTTATAGATGTGGTGCCAGTAGATGCACCAAAGGAGATAAGGCAGCCCATGCACGAGTCTGGTTGAACAAAAAAAAAAGAAAAGAAAAAAGACCCCATTCCCCCATCCTCACACTTAAGGTGGATGTCTTTGTATTTGAACAGTGGAGAGACTAAAGCATGCAGCACTGGTCCACTGAAAATTTTCTATAAGGCTGGTTGAACAGAATTTGATAGGTAGATCGACTTCTGTTCAACCAAACTGTCCACGCATGAATTGAAATTTGGCCGGTACATGCTGAACCAGCTGAATTTAGATCCATGTATGGAGAGCTTAAGCAGGCATCTGTTTGTCCTTTCATTTGTCTGCTTGTTGTGATTTAACAATGAAATTCTCCTTTTAGCTGTCTTGTGTCCTCTAAAGCCCTCCTAGTTCTTATCTTGGACTACAGAAAAATCAGCCTTTATATTGTAAAGATCTGAGAGTGGGAGTGGCTGAGTTATTCAGCAAAACATGCTGGAAGGGCAACCTTCAGTACACAAAATTGCTGTGTGTTGTCAGCCCACAACAAAACTTAAGAGCGGAATGCATTTCTGGGAGATCAACAGGTACTTTACTTTAAAGCAGTGGTTCTCAACCTTCCTAATGCCGTGACCCTTTAATACAGTTCCTCATGTTGTGGTGATCCCCAACCATAAAATTATTTACCCAGTAATTATAATTCATGAGTGTCGTTTTACCTCCAATACTGCTGCTTTCAACACAGTAGCTGCTTTTAACACAGCAGCTGCTTTCTACACAGTAGCTGCTCTTTACACATCGGAAATATGTGTTTTCTGATGGTCTTAGGCGACCCCTGTGAAAGGGTCGTTCGACCCACAAAGGGGTCGCGACCCACAGGTTGAGAACCACTGCTTTAAAGGGACAAAACATGGGTAAACGTGCATATGTTGGAGAGATGTACTGAAAATGTGTTTTTGTTTTGTTTTGCCATGGCTTAAGTTTGAATCTAACAGCTCCATATTTGTAAAGGAAGGAGGTAATTGTCAGAGACAGGTGTAAAATGAAGAATGAAAGAATTTGTGGAAACAATGGGCCGCAAATGAATTGCTTTTTGCAAAACTGGGTTAGTCGAGTGTAGTAATATACGCAAAGTTGTGCTGCATATGGCTTTCTACACAACAATGGGAGTAGGGTTAGTGAGAAACTGCCTGCTACAATTCAGTTATGCCTTTATATCATTAAAGTGGAGTCCCAACTCTTTTTGTTTTTATTAAAAGTCAGCAACTGCAAAAACTGTACAGTAGCTTTTGACTTTTAATAAACACACACTTACCTGTCCCGGAGTCCAGCGATGTTCTCACCCGCGGCGTCCCTTCTCCCCTTCTCTCCTCCATGGCACCGGCATCTCTACTGTGGGCACCAGGCTGTGAAAGCTTGCCTACTGCGCATGCGCGAGTCGCGCTGCGCTTCCTAATTGGTCCGGCAGTCTGCTGGGACCTGTGAAAGTTCCCAGGAGACTACGGGAGGGAGCCAAACTTCTGGCTCACTTGACCGTGGCGAACTGAGCCGGAAGTGGGAGCAGGTACCTTTCAAAACCAAGTATCCGCTCCAGGGCCAGACTTACCATTTGGAAACTCGGGCACTGCCCGAGGGCCGGGGGTCAGTAGGGGGCCCCATGAGATGCCCCTGGTACCTTTTTCATAGGCTTTTTTGAGTTTGGGCAAGGACACAGGGGCCCCATGATCCACTATTACCCGGGGGTCCCATGAGTTGTCAGTCTGCCCCTGATCTGCTCTCCCCTTCCCCCAAAAGGTGCCAAATATTGCAGTGGAGGGGGGGAGGAGGCAAATAAGCGGAGCTTCCGCTTTTGAGTGAAACTTCACTTTAAGTATTGGATGCAGATTGGCTGTATGTGCTACTTAGAGAAGAAAAGATGAAACTTTAATGAACTTCTCTGCTCTAAGAAAAACATTATGGTACACCTTGAAAGATGCTTAATACATAATTATGATATAGAACATTACTTACAAATAGATTTTTTTAACAGAATCCCAGGAAAGAAATCAGAAAAATGTTACATTTCCTTGACATAGATTTGAGAGAAGATATTGTTGAGAAGATTGTTTACCACACCTCATTTGAAGAAATGAAAAACAATGATATGGTCAATTACAAAACATTTCCAAATGAAATACTTGACCAGACCACTACTACCTTCATGAGAAAAGGTAATGCTTTTTTTTTTACTATACTGTACAGTAGAATGAGAAAAGTAGTCCCTTTAAAAGACATGGCACAATATTTACTCATAGTTTAACCGTTCCAAAATTTTTGCTGTTAGAAAACTCTGAAGTATGAAAGGCTTTTTACTGGCTTCTTTCCTATTAGCCTCCAAAGAATCCATAAGCATTTTCCTATCTCATTATTCTATTTTTTTCCTAATCTGCTTTGCCAGACCTGTTACCTTAATGGTTTTGTCCTTTTTTTGGAGCAGTGACAGAATCCCATAAAGCAGTTACCTGAAAAAAAAAAGATAATCACAGTCTGGTAGGTTCTGAATCTCATGGTCAGCATTCAACACACTTCCCAAATGTAGCACCCTCCTAGTTTAGGTAGGGGGAGCTGAGCTCCAGTGGTTAGACAGGGGCTGAGCAGCAGCCCAGGTGTATTAGCCAGAGAGGGGTCAAATTGTGATCAGGGCTGAGAGTCTCTGCAAGCCAGCCGTTCTGGCATTTCCCCCTGCTCTAGGGCTTTTGGAGGAAGGCTTTACAAGCAATGAGTGGATCTGAGGAGTGGCTGGCTGCACTCTTGAGGAGTCCTAGCCCATTCCCAACAGGAGGCTGGCAAGGGGCTGGACACCCTGGACCCTGCTCAGTTGCAGGAGAGTTGGAGGGAGAGTTTGGGTGGAAGATGTGAGGCTGAAGGAAGGAGGCTGCGAGGAGGCCCAGTGGGATGGGGCCTACCTGCAGGCCTGGAGCTGGAATGGAAGAAAGCTCATAGCTCACCAGCCCCCTGAGAGAGGACAACCTGTATGGTAGGGAAGGAGCGGCCCAGCTGATAGGCCTGGTACCAGCCATCAATCCACAAACGGTACAGGAGATGATCTGAGTGAGTACACCTACACCACCTACACCCACCAGCACTCTGGTGGAAAACCAGATTACCCACCTACCAGTAACCATTCAACTCTTAAAGTGACAAGAAATGTATCCCTGTTCAGGGATACCTCCAGAAAGCTGGGTGAAGAGGAGACGTTCATCTTGGGTCTGGGGTGGTACACTAAGGAAATGATGACTAGCTCTCCAACAGAGATTGTCCTGCAGAGAAGACTTGCGTATAGTTCCAGCAAGTTGTCCTCAGTTTATCAGTACCCTTGGGCATCCTGTACACCCCCACCCCTATTCCAGTTCAAAATCCCCTAAAAAAACAACAAAACCAAAGCTCAAGGACTGATTTCTGACTCTGGAAGCAAGCTTTTGCAAAAATGTGTAATACCTGGCTGTGCAGGACTATAGGGGGACCTAAATCTTCTAGCGACTCCTAAAGGGGTAGTGCTACACAGAGTGCTAAATACCTGGTCTTCCACTGTGCTGTGTGCTTTCAACTGCCACCTCATACATCACTACTGTGTCCTGTAGTGATCTAATGGCCAGAAGGAGGAACCACACAGTAAAGTACAGGACCAGACATCTGACACAACTAGAAGTATTAATCATCTTCTTTTGCATGTAAATGCTTTTTAAAATCTCTTAGACAGTGTAATCTTTTGTAGATAATTAAAACTTATAATTAAAAGAAATCACAAATTAGACACAGTTCGGCAGGCAAAAAAAGCTTGCGAAATTTAACACTTACCAGTACTTTACAGTAGAGTTTTGGGCCACCTATGGTATGGAGCATATAGTATACAACACAGTGTACAGAGAGGCATGTTATACATACAGTACACCATACACAATGGAGAGGTATAAGTACAAAGGTGATAGATAAGCTTCACAGCTGATCTGTGATATTCTCCCTCAAAAGCCAGAGCCATTGGTGTTTGTATCTTACCTCCGCTTCCACTCCCATAGGCATAAAGCTGAACCCTAGCTATGAGAAGAATGTGTTGCGCTCCCAGTGAAAATATCTGTGATGTAAATAACTCTATTTACCCTTGGTAAACAAATATATAATCCAGTGATTGTGCAAGAAATAAAAAACATATATTGCTAAAAAATCATAAATATTTTCCACTGATATATGTGGAAATAGTATCTCCAGAAACAATAAGTGATAAAATAATGTGTACTATAACATATCTATAAATAAATCAATATGCATCATGATTAGTAAATATTCAAAAAAATATATAAATAACTTAAAACATATATATATATGATCTGCAGATTAATTAGTGATATAAATGTCCTTTAAATTCAGTGACTTTGTGCTTGATTAAATCTTGATTTGGTGACTTATTGTGAATCCGTGACTTTCTTTGAATCCTTAATTAGTGAAGATGTATGCTCACCTCCTTCTTAGCCTGCAATTAGGCTATACACACTTGTGGTTCACCTCCTATGGAACCTGCTTAGATGGAATTCCTCCTTTACAGATTGTGAAAACGTGGATATCCGTTATCCTCAATTAGCCCATATGCATTTTTCCATATGTGGGGAAAAAATTGCCAGACATAGTGTTTTATCCTTGTAGAAAGGTTTCTGCTTTATTGCTTTCCAATAGGTACACTCACATAAACAATATGCGGTATAGGATGAATTGCTCAGCTCAAGTAATCCGCCAGCCGTCTAGCCATGCACCCGCCGTCTGTCGAAACACTCCGGCTCTCTCCGAGTGACACCGCAGCCCCACCCCTACGCGTTACGCCACTGGTCACGTGGCTTCATCAGGGGGTTGTGATAGCTATCACAACCCCCTGATGAAGCCACGTGACCAGTGGCGTAACGCGTAGGGGTGGGGCTGCGGTGTCACTCGGAGAGAGCCGGAGTGTTTCGACAGACGGCGGGTGCATGGCTAGATGGCTGGCGGATTACTTGAGCTGAGCAATTCATCCTATACCGCATATTGTTTATGTGAGTGTACCTATTGGAAAGCAATAAAGCAGAAACCTTTCTACAAGGATAAAACACTATGTCTGGCAATTTTTTCCCCACATATGGAAAAATGCATATGGGCTAATTGAGGATAACGGATATCCACGTTTTCACAATCTGTAAAGGAGGAATTCCATCTAAGCAGGTTCCATAGGAGGTGAACCACAAGTGTGTATAGCCTAATTGCAGGCTAAGAAGGAGGTGAGCATACATCTTCACTAATTAAGGATTCAAAGAAAGTCACGGATTCACAATAAGTCACCAAATCAAGATTTAATCAAGCACAAAGTCACTGAATTTAAAGGACATTTATATCACTAATTAATTTGCAGATCATATATATATATGTTTTAAGTTATTTATATATTTTTTTGAATATTTACTAATCATGATGCATATTGATTTATTTATAGATATGTTATAGTACACATTATTTTATCACTTATTGTTTCTGGGGATACTATTTCCACATATATCAGTGGAAAATATTTATGATTTTTTAGCAATATATGTTTTTTATTTCTTGCACAATCACTGGATTATATATTTGTTTACCAAGGGTAAATAGAGTTATTTACATCACAGATATTTTCACTGGGAGCGCAACACAATATGAATTATTAACTTTAGGGACACAGAGGTAGTAGTGTGTTAAGTGTTTGCGATCCTATCAACATCTGGGACAGTGTGTGTCCATTATTTTGATGATCTTGGGGGATTAACATTGGGTGGATATAAATTGGCTCGCAAGTCACACAGATATCTGCTATGAGAAGAATGCATACTGGCCGATAGATGAGTTCATCACTGTGCTGCTTCTCTTTATACTGACAAGTCATGGGCTAAGGTGGGTCCATGACAGTCTGGGTTTAAAGGAAATTACTGGGACAATCAAATCACCTGGAGCTCTAGACGGTTGATGAAGAGATGAGATACCACTGGCAACTATGTCCCCTGAATTTATAAGGTGTCTAAGACTCCTCCTCAACCATTCACGCTGCAATTGTTAAGATCTGAAAAGACAATAGGAGAAAGGATTTCTCCAGAGTTGCATTATTCAGCCACCAGACCAGAGAGATAACATGGTTTTCAGTGTCAGGCAAGTCAATTTGTCTAGAGACTGAACTGACAACAGAATGCTGCATTTCAGGCATCTGGAGTGAAGCTGAGTGAATGGCACTGTCTTGAAGGAAGCTACCAAGCCAGGAATGCTGATACAGAATTGCAGAGAGCTCCTGGACTGTAGAGTTTGAGTTTGGGTGCGGAGAGTTAGAAGTTGGCTTCGGCTGTGTCTAGAATTAGTCTTAGATACGATAAAAGATATGTCGGTTTTTAAAGCTGACTTCTGAAGGTTGAGGATCCAGCTGAAACTTTTTAGGTCTGGGCTGCCTGCATCACATTGTCAGGCAGTTTCTAAGATGACTGTTCCCTCTATAGGAGATGGTTTAGCTATCAGACAATTGGAATACCCTGTGAGATTAGTAAGACTAGCATGGGTGACAATACCTTGGTGAATACTCAAGGAGTAGAAGACAGACCAAATATGTGGGCTACTAACTCCCCACAGCAGAACAAAGATAGCATCAATGTGCTGGAACAATGGGAACATGGAAGTATGCTCTCTTGAGTTCCACAACATTTTTGGACTCAAATGAAGACATTTAAAGTCTTCAGATCCAAGATTTGCCAGATGACTCCTTTTTGGTTTTGGAACAGAAGATTAATGTAAAACACCTGAAACCTTCCTGTTGTTGGGACAATGACAATACAGTGCCATGAAAAAGTATTCATACCCCTTGAAATTTTCCACATTTTGTCATGTTACAACCAAAAAGTCCAGACCTAAATCCAATTGAGAATCTGTGGCAAGACTTCAAAATTGCTGTTCACAGACGCTTTCCATCCAATCTGACAGAGCATTTGTGAATGGGCAAACATTTCACTTTCTAGATGTGTAAAGCTAAATAAATACATTTACATTTTTGGTTGTAACATGACAAAATGTGTAAAATTTCAAGGGGTATGAATACTTTTTCAAGGCACTGTACCTCCCTGGTTTAAAAGATCTGCAAAATCAACACTGATGTCTGCTATTCTATGAGGGGGCACAGAGGGCTTGATTAGTATGTAACAGGGAGGAGACAGAGAGCAGAACTCTAATGTGTAGCCCCTGAAAACCAATTTACTTTCCCAGCCATCTGAGATACTTTCTGATCAGGTGTCCACGAAACCCAAGGGATGTCCACAGAAGTCAAACACTCCAGCGCTCAAGCAGGACTACATACAGAGGTGACAAAACTAGTAAAGCTTTGTTAGGTGAAGCCCTCCTTAGACTTGGAAATTTCCAAAACTGTAAAAACAAACACAGGAGGGCGTAAACACCTTTAATATCAGTTACATTCATTCTCTTCGACAAACAACATTACAGCTCTCGCAGACTGTGTAGCAGGGCCTACTAGCAAAAACAATGTTTTAAAAGGGTTTTCCAAATGATTGTCAAAGGGAACCGTAAGTAATGGTGCATCCTCAATGGGTAGGGTTAGTTTTTTGAGGAACGCTATCACCAGTTCCACTGTGGGAACAGCTCACTAATTTATAAATGCCTACTCAAATGGGTATTGCTTTGTATAGCTTTAGGGAGGAATGAATATTTCAGTTTTCCAGTCACTCAAATGTTTTGTTAATCGGAGATTTGGATGTATCCAAATTTCAAAATTACAATAGTAACAAATTTAA
This sequence comes from Staurois parvus, assembly GCF_062004578.1. Taxonomy (NCBI): domain Eukaryota; kingdom Metazoa; phylum Chordata; class Amphibia; order Anura; family Ranidae; genus Staurois; species Staurois parvus. The sequence goes on from NW_028318511.1 coordinate 11,358,378, forward strand.
ACGAATCTAAATAATGAAAGGAATTTTTGTCCGAAATTTGAATCAAATTTGAAAACGAAATCAAAGTTTAAAACAAGAATAGAATAAAAAAGAATAGAAATTAAAGGATTAAAATACAAAAGAAAAGAATAGAATAAAATAGATAATAATAGAAAATAAATTAATAGAATAGAAAAGAGTAGAGTAAAACAGAACAGAACATAATAGAATAGAAAATGAAGGAATAGAATAAAATAGAAAATAATAGCATAGAAGAGAAAAGAATAGAGTAAAACAGAACAGAACATAAAAGAATAGAATAAAATAGAACAGAAAATAAGGGAATAGAATAGAAAATAAAAAAATAGAATAGAAAAAAACAATAGAATAGAATAAAATAGAAAGAATATAACCGCCTTCTGAAATTCGAATTTTGAATAGAATTAATTCAAATTTGAATAGAGAAGATTAGAATAGCATTTATACAGTGCCAACCAGGAAAAAGGTAGCAAGGGGCAGGACCAATTGGAACTACTGCATGTGCACCTGCAGCAGTGTCTAATGCACATTAAGGAGGTCCAATTGTTCCTGCCCCTTGTCACCGGCTTCCCTGGCCAGCAATGTGTAAATGCAGGCTGTTTGTCTATGCAGTGCTTGCTTAACAAAGGGGGCGAAGCCCCTGAAATGCTTATTGACCCCGCCCATCCCCAACATCACAGGTTGGACTTGACAGCTGCACACTTTCTCAAGCATGCACTGCATAGACAAACAGCCGGCATTTATACATTGCTGGGTAGGGAAGATGGTGACAAAGGGCAGGACCAATTGGAACTACTGCATGTGAACCCGCTGTGTATAATAAACCTGAATTATACACTGCTGCGGGGGCACATGCAGCAGTTCCAGTTGGTTCTGCCCCTTACCACCTTCTTCCTGTTTGGTACTGTATAAATACCGGCTGTTTCCCTATGAACGGGTTGCTTTTAAAAGGGGGCGGAGCCCCTGAAATGCATATTGGCCCCACCCATCCCCAACATCATAGCTTTGACTTGACAGCTGCACTCTCTCCTAATGCAGCTGTACCTCCACCGGCTTGTTCCCCAATTCTCAGCTGTGCTAGATGTTCACACTCATTTGTTATCCATCTAATGCCTGCATTCTTTCCTCGGCTCCTGAATGCTGTTAATCAAGATTTAGAGTATAATTTTATGTTTAATTGGTGTCTTTGCTGTTTAACTTCTCAACCTTGCACTCTGTACGTAACGCATTCCTGAATCCTGCACTCTGTACGTAACGCATTCCTGAATCCTGCACTCTGTACGAAACGCATTCCTGAATCCTGCACTCTGTATGTAACGCATTCCTGAATCCTGCACTCTGTACGTAACGCATTCCTGAATCCTGCACTCTGTACGAAACGCATTCCTGAATCCTGCACTCTGTACGTAACGCATTCCTGAATCCTGCACTCTGTACGAAACGCATTCCTGAATCCTGCACTCTGTACGTAACGCATTCCTGAATCCTGCACTCTGTACGAAACTCATTCCTGAATCCTGCACTCTGTACGAAACGCACTCCTGAATCCTGCACTCTGTACGTAACGCATTCCTGAATCCTGCACTCTGTACGTAACGCACTCCTGAATCCTGCACTCTGTACATAACGCATTCCTGAATCCTGCACTCTGTACGTAACGCATTCTTGAATCCTGCACTCTGTACATAACACATTCTTGAATCCTGCACTCTGTACGTAACGCATTCCTGAATCCTGCACTCTGTACATAACACATTCTTGAATCCTGCACTCTGTATGAAATGCACACCTGAATGCACTCTGTGCATAATGCATTCCTGAATCCTTCCACACTTTGTGTAACACACTCTTCCACAGTTTGTGCTGGGGTTTGTATCAGTGAGACTCTTGCGTGTGGCACATTAATCAAAGCATATTTTATAGGTATAAGGAAGCCCAGGTTTTGTTTAACCATGCCCCCTAGGCCCCTCCCACTGTTAAGCATTTGGCCACACAAATTTTTGCCATGCCGCGCTACGCATGCTGCAGGTCGCTTCCTCCCACAAATGTCCTTCATTCTGAAGTTCAAAAGTTGGGAGGTATGCCTAAGGATCCTCCATCATAGATTTGTGAAATAATTTGCCAGAAAGAACCCCTGAAAAAGAAGACTCAGAGGCTGCTACCCCTTCAGGTAAATCAGACACAAACTCTGGAGGGGAAGGCGTAGAAGTAGGTTTACTGCCTCTGTTTTCTGAGTCAGAAAGCATAGTTGCAATTTGGTCCATAAACCTAAGCATAATTGTTGAGAACTCATCTCTGGTTAGGGCAGATGAGGAGGCCACAATTAACAGAACTAAGGAAGACACTGAGGAGTATATAAGCAGGGATCAAGGATCTGGTCCTGTCAGTGTCAGGTTCCTAAACAGAGACACTGCAGGTTCCCTGGAACAGGTAATGGAAAGTGAGCTGGAGAGGCCCAATGTAGCAGAACTGCTTCCCTTGTGCTTGGGATCTGATATGTTCCACTGCTTAATGTTGGCAACTTAAATGAGGACACCAGGTAAATACTGTAGGTACTCACAAACCAGCTAATGAAAGTAGGAGAGACTGTAATGGTAGGAGGTGAAAAGAGAACAGACTGAAGTGTGCATGTGATGCTCCAGCTAGGCCCAAATTAGTTAAAGGGGATTTTCACCCTTATATGAATGATACATATATACATATATATATATATATATATATATATATATATATACACACATACACACACCAGTCAGACATAACATTATGACCACTGACAGGTAAAGTGAATAACGTTGATTACAATGGCTTCTGAAAGAGGTGGGATATATTAGGCAACAAGTAAACTTGTTGTCCCTGAAGTTAATGTGTTGAAAGCAGAAGAAACTGGGCAAGCCTAAAGATTTCAGATACTTTGACAAGGGCCAAATTATAATGGCTAGATGACTAGGTCACAAGCCACTCCAAAACTGCAGCTCTCATGGGTTGTTCTTGGTCTACAGTGGTCAGAACCAAAAAAAGTGGTCAAAGGAAAGAAAACCCGTAAACCAATGACAGGGTCATGGGTGGCCAAGGTTCAGTGACGCACATGGGGAGCAAAGGCTTGCCCTTATAGTCCGATCCAATAGAAGAGCTACTGTAGCATAGATTGCTGAAAACGTTAATGCTGATTCCGATAGAAAGGTGTCATCATGGAGCAATGGATAAAGGGGTCTTCAAGGTGTTGAGTTGGCCTCAAAATTCCCCAGATATCAATCCAATACAGCATCTGTGGGATGTGCTAGAAAAACAAGTTTGATCCATGGAGGCTCCACTTCATAACTTACAGGACTTAAAGGATCTGCTACTGAAGGCTTGGTTCCAGATATCACAGAGAAATCCAAATCAAATTAATATTTGGTGTGACTACCCTTTGCCTTCACTCTTCTAGGTACACTTGCACACAGATTTTGAAGTAACTCAGCAGGTAGGTTGTTCCAAACTTCTTGGAGAACTAAGTAAAGATCTTTTGTGGATGTAGACTGCATCAAATCCTTCTGTCTCTTCATGTAATCCCAGACAGAGTCTATGATGTTCTGATCAGGGTGCAATGGGGGGACTCCTTGTTCTTCTTTATGCTGAAGATAGTTCTTAAAGATATTTGGGGTTGTTGTCCTGCTGTGGAATAAATGTGGGGCCAATCACACAGCTTACTGATGGTATGGCGTGATTTGTTTGCCCTTTGGCCAACAAATTGCCCCCTGTAACAGCCAAATATTTAAAATTTTGACTAATCAGTCCAGAGCACATGCTGCCATTATTCTGTAACCCCGGTTCCTATATTTTCGTGCATAGTTGAGTCGTTTAGCCTTGTTTCCACGTTGGAGTCATGGCTTTTTGGCCACTATTCTTCCATGAAGCCCACTTCTGACCAGACTCCTCCAGGCAGTAGAATGGGTACCTGGTGTAGCAAACTAGCTCAACAGAGTTGGACGCGGAGTTCACCTTTTTCTTTTAGTGGAAGTATTCCTCAGCCCTCATTCCTTACCCCCCTCCCTTCCTGAGAGGCAAACGTTATCTCCTGAGTGACAGATGGTGGGGGGGTCAACACAGGTGAAGGCATCCCTGGTTTGGTGCCAGCAGTCTGGGGAAAATGTAACCTCTCTCACCTACATTCTGATAAGGCCAGCATTTCTCAGAGAATTGGGAAGCACTGACCCAAAACTGTGTAACCCCCACATCATAAAACTGACCAGCAGTAATTGAACATTCCTCAGGTCAACTGTATGTTTTATATCATGGAGTATGAAGCTGGTAGTTTAATTCAGAGTTCCCCTGACCCCTCCTAACACAGCGTAGTGAGAGCAACCCCCCTTTCAGAGGGATTTTTAAAAAAGGACAGGCTGCAAGCCTGAAAGTTTAGTTTTTAACACATCTCCTCAGCTGAACATCGTAATAAAAGGAGATCAAAGAATCATCCTGCTCTGTAACTTGGATCTGCAAACCAAGGCATATGGGCAAGTAACTTAACCCTGTAACTTTCTTCCTATTATCTCTTTGCTGTATCTTTATATACATATATATATATATTTTCGTGACATCTTTGTAAATATTGTATTGCACCTGTTTGACTCTTTTAGTAATAAATCTTTCTTTCTGAAAGTGTTAAACTGTTTTTAAGCGCTTACTTGCAATTCACAAATTCCTGCCTTTTGAAGAGACGCTACTGTGTTTGTTTACTCCCTGCCCAATTGGCCTGTAGTTGACCATATTGGACAGGTGACTTTCAATCATAGTGTATTTCTGACAGAGTTTCCGTCTCCTCTGTACCAAAGACGGTGGTGGCAGTTTGAAAGGGTTAGTTGTGTAATTAACCCGACCCAGTAACAAGCGCATTCAGGCTGCAGGCACCGATTGTAGCCAATTAGCTGGACAATCGCTGTGCAGGGTGCAGCTGGGTGGGGCCTTGTTACATGCGTCACACCGCGGATTTAGATCGGCCGGTCCTTCGGTCACAAGTTGGTAAGAAGGTCTGGGGTCTGACGCCGCGGGCGGGACGTATTACTGTTAGTCACGGTCGTGCGATTGTCGCATGTTGGTGGCGGCGACCGTGCGATCGTGACACCTGGGTCCCACTGGTTTCTGCCAGTTCTATGCTGATGACACTGCTAGACATATTCCACTGTCAAAAGGAAGTAAGCATGGTTTATCTTTTTGCTTACTGTATCATTTGCTGCATTAAGTCTGCATCTACAGTTCTCTGCTTTGCCCACTTTTTTGTGCTTTTTCAAAAGCGCTTGAACAGTACATCTTGAAACCCCAGCCTCTTTGAAATCTTTGCCTGGGAGAGACCTTGCTGATGCAGTATAACTACCTTGTGTCGTTTCTGTGCTCAATCTTGCCATGGTGTATGACCTGTGACATGAAACTCTTCCAAAGTCTCACCTTAGTAGCAGAGTTTGGCTGTTCCTCACCCAGTTTCAAGCATCCTACACATCTGCTTCTGTTTCAGTTAATGACTGTGTTTCAGCCTTCATATGAAATTGATTAATCATACACCTGACTCTAATTCTACAAAATCCTTGACTTTGTGCAAGTGTACAAAGTGTTCAAATGTAAGAACTGATGCTAGTTTGAAGCAAAAGGGTGGTCACACCTAATATACAGTTGACTTAGATTTTTCTTCTGGTCGCTCACTTTGCTTTTGGAAATTGTAAACAATCAAAATAAATATTTTTGAAAGCATTCTTACTTTATAGCTTTTTTTTCACACATGCTTAAAACTTTTGCACAGTACTATATATGAATGTACAGTGGGGATCGAACGTTTGGGCACCACAGCTAAAAATTTGTATTAATGTGCATAAAGAAGCCAAGGAAAGATGGATAAATCTCCAAAAGGCACCAAATTACAGATTAGACATTCTTATAATATGTCAACAAAAGTTAGATTTTATTTCCATCATTTACACTTTCCAAATAACAGAAAACAAAAAAATGGCGTCTGCAAAAGTTTGGGCACCCTGCAGAATTAATATCTTGTACTGCCCCCTTTGGCAAGTATCACAGCTTGTAAACGCTTTTTGTAGCCAGCCAAGAGTCTTTCATTTCTTGTGTGAGGTATCTTTACCCATTCTTCCTTATAAAAGTCTTCCAGTTCTTTGAGATTTCTGGGCTGTCTGTCACACACTGCTCTTTTAAGGTCTATCCATAGATTTTCAATTATGTTGAGGTCAGGAGATTGTGAAGGCCAAGGCAAAACCTTCAGTTTACGCCTCTTGATGTAATCCCCCGTGGATTTCGAGGTGTGTTTAATCTCATTATCCATTTGTAGAAGCCATCCTCTCTTTAACTTCAGCTTTTTCACAGATGGCATCAAGTTACCATCCAAAATTTGCTGAAATTTTATTTAATCCATCTTTCCTTCTACTCGTGAGATGTTCCCTGTGCCACTGGCTGCAACACAACCCCAAAGCATGATTGATCCAACCTCATGCTTAACAGTTGGACAGAGGTTCTTTTCATTAAATTCTGTGCCCCTTCTTCTTCAAACGTATCTTTGCTCATTCCGGCCAAAAAGTTCAATTTTAACCTCATCGATCCACAGAACTTGTTTCCAAAATGCATCAGGCTTGTCTATATGTTCATTTGCAAAGTTCAAACGATGATTTTTGTGGTGAGGACGTAGAAGAGGTTTTCTTCTGATGACTCTTCCATGAAGACCATATTTGTACAAGTATCTCTTTATAGTGGAATAGTGTACCACAACTCCAGTGTCTGCCAGATCTTTCTGGAGGGATCATGCAGTCAAACGGGGGTTTTGAATTGTTTTTCTCACAATTCTGCGAGCTGTTCTGTCTGATATTTTTCTTGGTCTTCCAGATCTTGCTTTAACTTCCACTGTTCCTAATGACTGCCATTTCTTAATTACATTCCGAACAGAGGATATTGACATCTGAAAACGCTTTGCTATCTTCTTATAGCCTTCTCCAGCTTTGTGAGCGTCATCTATTTTCATTTTCAGTTTTCTAGACCAGTGTTTTTCAACCTTTTTTGTGCAAAGGCACACTTTTTTCATGAAAAAAATCACGAGGCACACCACCATTAGAAAATGTTAAAAAAATTTATTGAAAAACTTTTTGACTTGAGGGCCGCAATGGGTTCATATATTGGACCCGGGGGCCGGACCAAGAGTAGATGAATGATGTGTATGTGTCATCCATAGTAAGTATAGTAATATTCCCCCATAGTAAGCATAGTAATTAATCCCCCATATAGTAATTCATCCCCCATAGTAATTCATCCCCCATATAGTAATTCATCCCCCATAGTAATTCATCCCCCATATAGTAATTCATCCCCCATAGTAATTAATCCCCCATATAGTAATTCATCCCCCATAGTAATTCATCCCCCATATAGTAATTCATCCCCCATAGTAATTAATCCCCCATATAGTAATTCATCCCCCATAGTAATTCATCCCCCATAGTAATTCATCCCCCATATAGTAATTCATCCCCCATAGTAATTCATCCCCCATATAGTAATTCATCCCCCATAGTAATTCATCCCCCATATAGTAATTCATCCCCCATAGTAATTCACCCCCCATATAGTAATTCATCCCCCCTATAGTAATTAATCCCCCATATAGTAATTCATCCCCCATAGTAATTCATCCCCCCTATAGTAATTCATCCCCCATAGTAATTCATCCCCCGTATTAAGTCCCCAAGCCCCCCCTGTGTCAATTCACTTACCTTTGCTCCGCGCGTTCCTCTCGCCATTCCGGTGTAGCATGAAAAACTGTCTCCTATGAGGATCTGTCCCCCTCGACGTATCTGCGCATGTGCCAGTTTCAGGTATTAGCAGCCGATCGCAGATACGTCGAGGGGGACAGATCATCCTGACAGTATCACGCTCCGCGGGCCGGATTAAAAGGTCCGCCGGGCCGTAGTTTGCCCATTGCTGTTCTAATGATTGGTCTATTTGTGAGCCGAGGCCACATGTTACGGATGAAATTGCAATTTTTCCCACGGCACACCAGACAATATCTCACGGCACACTAGTGTGCCACGGCACAGTGGTTGAAAAACGCTGTTCTAGACAACTGTTTAGAAGAACCCATGGTGCTGATTGTTGGGGCTAGGTCAGATGAGTCTGGGCATTTAAAACCTTTGAGATTGACATCACCTGGTCTTCCCAGACGATGATTGAGAACAATCCATGACACTGGCAGGTCTCAGCTTTGGAAAGGGGGCAGTGCATGCTATAAATTCTGCAGGGTGCCCAAACTTTTGCAGATGCCATTTTTTTGTTTTCTGTTATTTTGAAAGTGTAAATGATGGAAATAAAATCTAACTTTTGTTGACATATTATAAGAATGTCTAATCTGTAATTTGATGCCTTTTGGAGATTTTTCCATCTTTCCTTGGCTTCTTTATGCACATTAATACAAATTTTTAGCTGGGGTGCCCAAACTTTCGATCCCCACTGTATATATATGTATACAGAAAGTATCCTTTCTACTTACAGGTAAGCTTTATTATAAGCTTACTTGTAGATACATGTGAGCAAGTGGTGTTTACTACCGCTTTAAGTAGATGTGGCCCTAAATAGAGACTATTTGGCCCCTTGAGGATTAGTTACATTCAGTTTGGCATGTTTCATTCATCAAAAAGATCTTTTTATCTTTTAGGTTTAGCTGGTGACTGGAAGAACTATTTTACTGTTGCACAGAATGAGAAGTTTGATGAACACTACAAGAAACATATGTCAGACACGAACTTACACTTCAGGACTGAGATCTAATGCATTGTCCTATTGTCTGTATAATACATTTCTGACATGTCATAATATACAGTAACAATATAATTTAAAAAATAAAGTTTTCTTACATGCCAAATGTGTCACATAATATCTTCATCTTAATTAAAGAATTTTCAAAAAAAAAACTTTTTTCTGTGTAATGTATACTGAAGGAGTGCAGATGTAATGATAGCGAGCAGTATGGGCAGGGAGGCATGCAGAAGAAATGAGAGTAAGCAGAATGTGCAGGAGAATATTGCAAAGGATATGTATGTGTAGGAAAGGAATGACAAGGGGTATGACAATGTGCAGTGGGTGAAGGAGAGGAATGCCAAAATACATGACAGCAGGTAGTATGTGGAGTAGAAGTGGTGTAAGTATGACAGCTGGTGGCATGTGGAAAAGAGTGCCAAAAGTATGTCAGTGGGCAGTAACTTGCAGGGAGATGTGCAGAGGGTATGAAAAAGGGCAGTATATGCAGAAGAGTGGCAGAGGATACAACAGTAGGCAGTGTTCGTATGTCATCCTTGTGTTGAGTAGGGAGCCATCTATTGGATGTTCACTGCAACTGCACCTGGTTTTATTATTCCCTTCAACAAGAACAGAAAGCGTTTCATGCTTGTTAAGAATAAAGATTTCACATAAACCACTGCAGCATTTTTAGCTTCCTGAAGAACACCAGTGAAGGTCTCCTTCTTCCTTTGATACACATATGTCCTTTTACAGAACTATTCATTGAAGTAAACTCAGTTTTGGAATTAAACACAACACTGCTTCTGTCAGTTGTGTTAGATACCTGTGGGCTAACCGTTAGTAGGACAGCACAGTAAAAAGGCATCTGTATACAAGCGAAGATAGAGAAGCTTCACAGTAAAAAGGCATTTGTATACAGGCGAAGATAGAGAACTTTCACAGTAAAAAGGCATACTGTATGTATAACAGGTGAAGATATAGGAGCTTTACAGTAAAAAGGCATCTGTATACAGGTGAAGATAGAGAAGTTTCACAGTAAAAAGGCATTTGTATACAAGCAAAGATAGAGAAGCATCACAGTAAAAAGGCATCTGTGTAGAAGCAAAAATAGAGAAGCTTCACAGCAAAAAGGCTCTATATACAGGCGAAGATATAGGAGCTTAACAGTAAAAAAAAAAGCATATATATACAGGCAAAGATAAAGGAGCTTCCTTTAAAAGTGAAAGAATTCACATGAAAAAAAACTGTACTTGGGACTGTATTCCACTTTAACCACTTGCCCTCAAGAGGAATTACCTCCCTTCCTGACCAGGCCATTTTTTGCATTATGGCTCTGTGTTACTTTAGCTGACAATTGCACGGTCATGCAACACTGTACATAAATGAAATTTACGTCCTTTTTTCCCACGAATTGAGCTTTCTTTGGGTGGTATTTGATTGCCTGTGCATTTTTATTTTTTATGATATAAAAAAAAAAGACCGACAATTTTCAGAAAAAAAACAATATTTTTGACTTTTTGCTATTAAACATGTCCAGGAGCGAAGGACAAGGTAAGTGAAGAAGAGATCCCGGAGCAACGCTGCAGGGTATTCCTGAGTGTAGCTCGGGGTTACCGCTTGTGGTGCTGAAACTTTACCCCAAGCTACACTGGGGAATACCTCCAGGGAGGTTAACAACTCTGAAAAGAAATCCATGGACCCACACAGTTCATGCTCAAAACAAAAAAACCACACCCAAAGTGTCATGGATTCCAAAGCAAGCACAACGTAAAGCTTACCTGAAAGAAAATGCTACCTACTTCAGATTCTGTGCATCCACCAAAAAACACTGCTAAAGACTACAAGGTCAATATAAGATGCAGGGAGTGTAGTGGTGACCAGCATACCTTGGCACTGCATCCAGGTCCAGCTTCTTGGGCAAAGAGACTCCGGTAACCAACAAAGAGCAAGGAGGGGAGGATGATGAACTTACCACATAAACTGTTGCATACAAGTGTATGGAAGGGATGAGGCCCAGTTCACGTTCCAAGATTTGTTTAGTGACTGTATTCCCCTCTAAAAAACCTTTTATGAAAATGTATGCAGTGTTAGATGTTCAAAGTAATCGCTCATTAGCCAAGTCAGAGTTCTTTAATGTGTTTAGCATTACTGGTGAAACATTTTTTACACACTAAAAACATTCTCAGGTACTATGGTAAAAACAGGGAGTAGGGTATCTAACTTCACTGTTCAGTCTATTGATGGGAAAACACACATAAATCTTCCCACTCTTATTGAATGTGACACGCTGCTGGATGACAGGTCAGAAATACCAACCCCTTATCTGAAATCCTTAACAGATAAGATCTCTGTAATTGACCCTAATGCCCAAATATTCCTCTTGCTAGGGAGAGATATTCTCAGGGTGCACAAGGTGCGTAAGCAGATTAATGGACCCCATAATGCTCCTTATGCACGTTTAGATTTAGGTTGGGACATAGTTGAAAAAGTATGTTTAGTTGGGGCTCACACACCAGCAGATGTGAACTCATTTAAGAAAAACGTGCTGCCTAATGGGGGACATTTCTCTATTCAGTCCATACACCAGCTATATGTGAGTAAAAGAGACATTTAAAGCTTGCAAACTATAGCCACACACTCCCTCATTATGCCATTCAGGGACTACTGCTCGTAACGTGGACAGTTTAGGTGACAACGTGTTCAGTAGAATACAACATTATGAAAGACCTGCTATGTCCATCAAAATTCCTTGATGTAGTTGAAAAGGAGATGTTTGTAGACGAAGCATATCACTGGGTAGCACCCCTACCATTCCGCTCACCACACCCTACACTACCAAACAAAAGGGAGCAAGTACAGAAGAGACTCATTGCTCTACATTGCTCTACAGTGCTCCTTTGCAAGAAAACCTGAAATGAAAGAACATTTTGTTAATTTTATGCAAAAGATCTTTGACCATATCCAAGCAGAACATGCCCCTGGGTGAAGAGAGTTGGCACCCACCAATCTTTGGCAACTATCATTTTAAAAAACCAGGGCAGATCAGAGTAGTTTTTGATTCTAATGCTCAGTATGACAGCATCTCATTGAATGACGTACAGTAGCCCTGATTTGAATAATACTCCGCTTGGTGTCCTTATACAATTCCTCAAAGAGAAATTTGCAGTTACTACTGATGTGCAGCAAAAGTTTCCTGGTTAGAGACGATCAGTTACTTGAGGTTCCTTTGGTTTAAAGATAATGACCTCAACAAAGAAATTAGAGTTCAGGATAAAACTACATGTCTTTTGAAATAGCCCTTCACCTTGCTTAAGGCTTTGCCATAATAGGGACCCATCATCTTTGAGATTTATGGGGATAGACATTGTACACCAACATTGGAGGGGTACAAATAAAAGGAGGGCGGTATCTCAACTAGAGACGAAATGGATTTTCGAAATTGGATCTATGTATCCCTGAGGATTGAATGTGGACATAGATATTAATTGTTTTACTGACAATAGTTAATCCTACCTTTTAAAGTCCCATTAGTTTTAGTGTATTCATCAGAAGAATTTTTACCATTTTACCATTTTGTCTGAGTGCTATGCGTTTTTATCCTTAACTCTTGGCATACCTATTTAGCACATTTGATTTTTGATCATTGCAAATTTATTATATTTTATTTTTACTTTATTTTTTATTTTATTTTATTCTTATTTGCTTCTTGTTACTATATTTTAATCTATACATATTAATAAAGTTTTTATACATTTTTATATGTTATAAGGTATTTAAGAATATTTTATAGTACATGACTATGTTATACTTATAATTTCCACACATTTGTCTATTTATACTGATATAAATTGGAGTGATGTGTAACATATCATTGTTTACCTATTGTATGATGTGTCACTAACCATCACCAGTTTATTCATTTGTATATGTGGATATTCATATATCCATTATGAAACATAACTGATATGTCAACAGACGCATGACAGGTATCTTTACATGCATGCATGATAAACATCTAGCGCGCATGCGCTGTGGTTGGTGTGGAAAGGGTCCAGATAATATTTTTAGTTACGGACAGTTCTATTTGAATAATGATCATTATTAATATCGTCCGTAGCGTTTCACCACATCATTTTGCATGATTTAATGACATTATTCATCCCCTTTTTCCTCTGGTGATCTAGTGATACTGACTGGTAATTTTTGGTCTACAAAATGGCGCTTGCGCATGCGCTGCTTTAGGGATCTCCAACAAAATGGCACCGGATATGGAGACATTTTTTTCAACAAAATGGCGCACGCGTAATGCGCATGCGCCATTTTCAGTATATATTGACGCTGGTTGATGTCAGATGCTGAAGCATACCCTCTATGATTATGTGCGGTTAGCATGAAACACGTCAGTGAGGAGCTACAGCGTCGTGATGTCACGCCGCCGTCACCACGTGGGTCCCAGCGGCCATCTTGGAAATCATCTTATGGTCAGTGAATTTGTTTCTTCCCTTGTATAACTGCTTTCTTTCGAATAAATATATACCATAAGCAAAAACGGTATCACGCTATTGGCCTCCTCTTTTCTGGGCTCTTTGTGAGCTATCAACAACCCACAGAGCTGTATGAAAGGGGGAACGAGCCATATTACCAGCAGGAGGGAGCAGTGAGGGGGAATACCTGACCAGATCAGATCCATCCACACAGATGCCTTAAGTGTATCCATAGAGAATATTGTCTTTAAATGTGCAGAGTAACTGTGCATCTGGTGAGTGCACAGTCTTTTCTTAACTCCGGTCATCTCACCATTCTCTGGATGGAGCACCTATTACTGGAGATAATTTGATCTCCCATATTCACATTGGGACAATTACTCTAGCACCTATACACACTACTGGTCACTCTAACAGTGACGGACTATATTATACCACGGAAGTCACTGAATTCATATGCATTTTTAGCACTTTGTCACAAGTCACTTTATTTTTGATGAATTTTATGATTTTATTTTTCTTGGCATAATTTATACTATAATCATTGCTATTTGTTGATTAATTATTTGGCGCCACACCTTATTTATATTTTTACTTTGAGGGGTTATTTGGTATCCTTTTGGTGCTTTGGCTGCTTTGATTGCTTTTAGCGCTAACTTTGTCCTCTTTTTACGATTTTAGCTCCAAGAGCAGCTCACACAGTGCCGCGTTAAAAGTTATGTGCAGCCGTTTTGTCAGCTGAGCTAGCAGAAGTGATTCTTGCAAAAATGGACTTTGAAGCCAATGCAGTAAATCATTACACTGACATAAAAAGTACTTCCAGAAGATTTTATGTGCATGTCTCAAACAGGGTAATCCACATTGGAAAATCCACGGAGTCAGGTCAGTGGCATTATGTTACCACTAGTCAGAACGCAGCAGATCACAGTACAAGACTAATTCAAGCAGCTCACCTGAAACATACCAGTTGATTCTCAGGCCCAGATTTCTGAAGTCATGCAGGCACGAGCAAGCCACTGAAAGCCGAGGTATTTCACCCTATTGAACCAAATTTTGACTGTGACATCAGACCTGAAGTTATAGCCATAAGCAAATGCTAGGCTGTTAGTTTCCATTTCAATGGACCCCAAGAGACCTGAATTCATACAGCAGCAATGCAGCTTGTGCAGTATTAGCATCACCTGGTGAGTTCACCTTAAAAGATCTTTACAAGTGCCAGTGGTAGCAGCTTCAGAACCTTGCTGATGCCTTTTAGAATTGCTGGAAACAATAATATATGTCATCCTTCCAAACAAAGTGGAGGAGAAACCAAGTGTTCAAGTAGATTTTGTTTTGTCAAAAGACCCTCAAGCAAAGTGCAATGTATGGCCAATGGGTCTCATTATGAAAGCCATTCCCAGTGGTGATGGTAAAGTTCGCAAAGTAGATGATAAATCAGGAGATTGCTAAAGTATACCGCCGACCTGTCTCAGATTTAGTAGTCCTTTACAAAATAAGGTTACTAGTTACCTATTTAAACGTTACAGTAATTCAAAGATATATAGCAGTGATATATATTTATACCAGGTGGGGAAGTGCTCTGTAGGGAGCCATCTATTGGGTGTTTAATGCAACTGCACCTGTTTTTATTATTTCCTTCAACAAGAACAGGAAGTGTTTTATGCTTGTTAAGACTAAACATTTTCCCTAAACCTCTGCAGCCTGTTTAGCTTCCTAAAGAACACCAGTGAAGGTCTCCTCCATTCTCCTCTTGATACACATATGCCTGTAAGTTCTTTGATTGTGTTTGTTAAAGTCACATACATAGCTAGATTGCATTTCAATGTATTCACTGTGATTTGTAGGTAGCAGTTTGTAAGAAATGTGTTCATTGCATGCATTTGTAAACAGACATGTGTACAAGCTTATTGTAACTTCAGTTTATGTGATTATATTGCAGTTTTACAGAACTATTCACAGAAGTAAATTCAGTTTTGGAATGAAAACAACACTGCTTCTGTCAGTTTTGTTAGCTAGCTGTCGGCTGACTGTTAGTAGGACAGCATAGGCAGTATAAGCAGGAGAGTAAGCAGAGAGTCCAAGTATGTGAAAGAGAAAATTGAGGAGGGGGTATGATGGTTATTCTGTTCAGTAAAGAAGTGAAAAGGGTTTGATAAGAGTCTCTTATGTAGCTTCAAAACACACATAAATGCACATTACATGCATCAGTGCAATTCTACGAAACCCAAAATGCCCCAAATTGCTGCAATCTGCCCGATACGAGCTACAAAAGAAGCTTCAGAACTTTTTTGAGCTACAGGCAATGGCACATTCAGGTGTGAATAAGCACCATACAGATTAATAGTTTTTTTTTATGTTTGAGTGTTTTGTATCTTCAAGCTACAAATGCTCAGGTGTGAATGCCACCTTAGTTCAGGTGTCCAAACATTCAACAGTGAAATGTTACAATCTCTGTTCATAATGCATGGGGGAGGGGGAGGATTAAAACTCACCTGTACTGTGAGCAGCTGGTCGGGGCTGATCATTTAGATATTTGTATTGAAAACTAACATAAACCACTGACAGAATATCAGCTTTTAATATACAGTATATTATCAATAAATATACAATAAAATAATACTATAGTGTAGGATTTGTTGAAGGTAGCATTCATAATTTCTATAACCAATCTACCATAGTGGGCAAAAAATAAAATATAAGTAATTCAAGTAAGTGTATCCTTGTAATCAAAAGGAGAATTTATTTTTGTTGTCCAAACATTTAATGTTATCTACGATATACGGATTATAAGTAAACACTCTCACACGAAAAAGCATCAAAATGAATCTTTACAAGCAGTCTGGGGACCTACCAATGCTGAATATTTAAACAGTTGAAATGAGTTATTCAGTTTTTCAATGACATTTGATTTTTTTTTAATGTTTGTCTTATCACTTTGTACCAGTTTTTGTTTATTGTACTAGGTTTTTTTTAGCCTAATGGCTGCACTTCATGAAATGGATAAAATGGTATATCAAACCAATGTAGAAGCCTCATTTCTCCTATTTATTGCCCTAGGAACACTCCCATAGCAGGTCTTCAAGGTACAATATGACCTATAAAGCCCTGTAATCTCACAGAGTGATATCCTGCTAAAACTAGTTATCAACCTTTGCCCCAAGTCATTACATCATCGCAAATCTTTTACAAGCATTTCAAAGCATGCATAAATGCACAGCTCCACAAAACTGAAGCTACTTGTACCATATTGTTATTTCCTACTCACTTCATAAACTATTATTACTAGCTATAGTATAGAACTTTATTCCAAACTCAGCTACAACATAATGCTGTACAACACTGCTTTTCACATTTATATTTGATACCTTTTGTATTTCTCCATCTGCGTTTAATGAAAATATTAGATGATCATATCTTCAAGCTACATTAGTTCTTGTCCTTGACAGTTCTCATTGCAGCTTTACCCCTAGTATATGCAGAAATCTGTAAGGATGGATTCTCACTTGAGCATTTTTTTGTGCTTTTTTGTGCATTTTCATGCAGTATTTTTAGCTTTTCCATTAGCTATTTTTAAATTATTATTATTATTATTAATTTCTTATTTTTTGTTGTTAGGGTAAGGGGTTAGAGTTAGGTTAGGTGTTAGGGTTAGGATTAGGTTTTGGAGTTAGGTGTTAACATTTTATTTATTGTCTTCTTATTAAATATTTGTTTTTGTTAGGGTGTTACTTATAATAATAAATGAATGAACAAAATGTAAAATAAATACACAAATTATTATAAATAAATACCAAATAAAATAAATGAATAATATGTAATAAATAAATAATTAACCCCCTAACCCCCCCAAAAAAAAAAAATATTTTAAAAGTGCAAAGTGCTTGTTTCTATTTATTTCCATGGAATTAAAAATGCTCAAAGTGGAGATATGAACCATCTCCATTGAAAATAATTACTTTTTTCTCCTCAAGCATTTTTGAAGCTTCGAGCTACAAATTGCTCAGGTGTGAATGGGGCCTAAGTGTGAATCCAATCTCCAGGAATCGTGTGTCAGGGAAGAACAAAAAAAAAAAAAAAGCAGGGACAAAACAAGTGATTTTAGGCCAAGCTCTGCAGAGAAGCTAGGTTTAAACTGAAGTTTAGTTTATAATTTTTTTTGAGACGGCACCAAACACATGCGATATGTAATATGTGTGTAGTGCTATCCCCATGGAAGCCACTGGATTTTTACTGGTTCTTCCCCAAACAGTACAGAGGAAGCCAGGGACACAGCAACAGTCCACTCACGGAGGCTAGGTCAACAGTCTAGGGCAGGGGTAGGCAACCTGTGGAGGTCTTTTTAAAGTTTTTTTTGCTTATAGAACTTGTAACAAGAGAGGACAGAGGGGTGTGGGATACTCAAAAACATCTTTGTTTGTAAACCCTTACATAAACCCAATGAAGTGACTGGCCTCAGCTGGCCACAGAGATTAACAAAATCTTTCTATATAAACGATACCGTTTATTTACAGCTGTCTTTCCCCTATATCCATTCAAAGTGCAAAATTTACACAGGATCTCTCAGCTCTGAAAAGCAGGGGCCGGGGAGCTCAAGTTACATCAGGAGAGCTCTGAGAGCTGATTGGAGGGAAGAGACCCCCCCCCCCTCACACACACACAGACACAAAGAGCTAAAGCTGTCAATCTGCTAGAGCTCCCTCCCCGTCACCATTTTTCCCTAGGGATCAGGAAAACTTGTCAGAAGTGACTCGTGCTGATAGCAAAGGAACAAAACAGCGGACAGAAATGACACTTAGGCTAGGTTCACACCTATGCAGTTTGAGTTTGATCCGCTTCTGCAATGCTTTTTGTGTTTTGTGCTTTTGCACATTGATGAGTTTTGCATTTTTTATTTTTAATGTTTTTCTTGTTGCTAGGCAGATTAAAATGCATAAAAAATGCACTACATGCTTTTATGCAGCGTTTCCATTGAAGTTTATAGAACCAAAAACACAACTTTTTGCTTTTAAAAAAGTCCCTGACCCTTTACAGAAACCACACCAGGTGAAAACAAGGAGATGTGAACGTGTCCCATGGGAAATCATGTTAAATGGACTGCTGTGCGTTTCTGCAAAACTCTTAAGTGTGAACCTAGACTTTGTGCTCTAAATTGAGACAAGTACATACTATAGAGGGATATGCTTTGTTCACATTTCATGTCTCAGATTTACAAAGACTTTAAGCCCAGTCAACAGAGGACACTTATCTCTACAACAGCAACTTTTACTCACAGTTGTAAACCATGAAGCAGAATTTGGCACAGGTAAAAGGTAGACTGGAACAGGGGCGGACTGACAACTCATGGGGCCCCCGGGCAATAGAGGATCATGGGCCCCTATGTCCTTGCCCACACTCAATAAAGCCTATAAAAAAGGTACCAGGGGCATTTCATGGGGCCCCCTACTGACCCCGGGCCCTTGGGCAGTGCCCGAGTGCTCAAATGGTCAGCCCGCCCCTGGACTGGAACATTCCATGCCCTCATGACTGGGAACCATAAGGTAACTTGAAGCAAACTAATGGTAGACTGGAACAGTCTGCAGGTTCATAGCTGGGGACCATGAAGAAATTTGTAACACCAGATCCTGAGGCAGGAAAAGTCTATTGGTTTGGTTTCTTGGAGAGTAGTTCAGTGTCCAGTCCAGAGGAGCCTCAGGGGCAGGCAGCGTCCTGAAATTCACAGATCCATTCTATTCACTTAACAGGGGAAAAAGATAATCTCTGCAGGGCTCTACACTATTTAAAGTGATTGTAAAGATTAAGGGTTTTTTTAATTATAAACATGTCATACATACTTGCTCTGTGCAGGTGGTTTTGCACAGAGCAATCCTCTTCTTCTGGCGCTCTTGGCTCCTCCTCTTCAGTTAGTGCCTCATAGAAAGTCACTTCCTATGGGGGCTCTCTTGCAAGCTAAATCCCAAGCCACCCTGTCTCTATCTATGGATACAGAATGTGAATGGTGGAGAAGGTAGAAGGGGGTGGGTGGGCGGTTGGCACAACTTCTCCATATAGCAGTGGTTGTTGTTAACATTCAATATTGGAAGACAGCCGTTCAGGGCAATATCTGGAGACTGTGAAAGAGACATTGCAAAAATGATTATTACAAGAAAAAGATGTCTGAAGGTATACACCCCCCAATAACAAAAATACTATACTTCAGCCTACATACATTTACACATGTATGCTAGTTCCTGCAGTCTTTTTTTTTAAACTAGGAATATCTAGTAACTTTGCAAACATAACCTATATGTGACAGCTGTTAGGTGCTACTATACTGCCAATTGAAAAGTGATCCACCACAATTTGCTTTTCAGAGGACAACAAGCAGTACCACCAATGTGAAATAAACCTTAAAGAGTATGTAAACCCAACATTTCATATTCCTGACATGTGCCTGTTGTACTACGTACTTGTATGAAAAAGTATCCATTTATCTTTGTATTGCTTCTTTTGTGCAAAATCCCTGGTATTCCTGCCAGCCCCTCTGCTTTCCTATTAAAAAACTGACCACACTAGTCATGAGAGCACAACATGGCTAGTTTCTAGCTGTGCTGACAACTGAACCTGCTCTCCCCCAATGATCAGACTTCTGCTGACACTCCCCCCACTGCACAGCCATTCACTGGGATGATCATTGAGCTGCTGTTTCTTCCCCCCCCCCCAGCTCTGTAAGAGCCTGCTGCACCTGAGAATAGAGGGTATGTGATCACTTATAAAAAAAAGGGGGGGGGGGGAGGTATTAATATTCTTTTTATATCTATACACAAATGTTTTGTCTTTCATTTTAAACTGAATGGGCTGTTTTAAAATGTGAGGGTTTAAAACATCAACAGGCTGAGAGCGATTGTCATTAGGACAGGTTAATGCGGAACTTTACTCTCTCAATCAACATTGACTCTTTTTATTGATTGTGCACATTGAAAGAGTACAAAACAGTACGACACAATAAAAACAGTACGACACAATAAAAACAGTACAACACAACAAAATGAACAGTTAGGCACTGGCACAGCCAGACAGACCAAACCCTCAGCCTAGCCACACAGTATACAGAATTAACACAGGACACACGAGATCCACGCTGTGTCTAGCGGGATCCCATTCTGCTACTGGGAGTGAGGTAACAGAGGTACGCTGACTGATGGAGAAGGTGCAGCACAGTGCACCATCCCGAATGCAACAAGTAGAAGTGTGTAGAGGTATGGGACATCACTAAGCAGAGGAACTCCACTTTATTACTACATGCAGTGAAAGCGCATCTCAGGGAACTGCCTTAATGTTAGGCTTTGCACATGACCGCAGTCCCCACCTAGTGTCAGGCATTGGTGAGCATGCCCTCAAAGGTACTCCTAGTGCATGGGCATGATAGGCCCTGCCCATATGTATGCCTGACATTATTCACAATGTAATGATATCTCCACTGCTGCTACTTTTTTTTTTTTACCATTTCTGGTGCCTTTACATCATATGGAATGTGAAACTTTCCCAGCCATCACAAGTATTTGTTGCTTCTCTGCATTTCCCTGATTAGCCTCTTTGCCCTTTGGAAAGCCTCTGCCACAGCACACACACACAGCAAAGACAGTATGTCCACTGTTAGCTGCCTAGGACTTGTACTTACAGTGGTTGTAAAACTCTGACGTGAAATATGAACAAAGCATACCCCTCTATAGCGTGTACTTGTCTCAATCAAGAGCATTGAGTGTTATTTCTGTCTGCTGGACACCCATGGTGGAAGGAAAGAAGATTGCATAATCCAAGGCCTGCCTTACTCTATCTTCCAACCTTGTATACCTTTATCTCCCTTTTCCTAATTTCAAAACACAATGGAAAAGGTAACTAAAACAATAAAACTTTTATCTTTCACAGACTGAAGCTGGCCATAGACAATGCCATTTTTTTCCGATCAGCCAGCAGGCTGAACAGGTTCCCCAAGCCACACAAAGGTAGATGGAGGAATCCTGCACTACTGTATTTTGACAGCGGGACTCCTCAGCTATCAGAATACACTGATCAGCACTGCAGCGCTGATCAAACAAAAACTTAACAACAGTCCAGTTCGAAAGGAGTCATTATCTAGAACGACTCCTCCCAAACAGAAATGGCCATAAATTAAATTCTGTCATTCCCTGCTTAACATACAAGATCTGGAGCGTAAGGCCTCTTGCACACATCCAGGCATTCTTCTTTACTGATTGAACAGCAGCCCATTGTTGTCAATAGGCTTGTATACATTTGTAGATCAGCAAAAAAAAGAATTACAAAAATCTGCATTTCCAGTCAGTAGTTTTACACGCAAATGTGCACATAAATGCACAAATGTGCGCATACGTCACCTTCCCTTGATTTAAAAAAGCTAGAAGAATGTATATGCATGTGTACACATATGCACGAATACATACACATACGCACAGGTGCTATACAGCCCATTCTAGCATTTTTCTTTTCTGCCAGGAATATCTAATGTTCATACATCAGTATTGCGTGCATGTACCCCAATAGTTTCTGGGTTGGTTTACACCAGAATTCTTGCGCATTCTCCTGCAGTGCGATTTTGCAGCACATTCATTTGGATGGGTTGTTAATTGCACTGGCCCGCACAATAAGTGGTGCATACATCACTTTTGAAACATGTGCTGCACTAAATTGCAAGGTACCACTGTAACATGCAATCTGATGCCGAAAGCACCCCAAGCACAGTGCTTGGGGTGCCATTACCAAAGTATTGGCACTTGCAGCAGATCGCAATGCATGTTTATTGCATACCGCTCTCTGGTGTAAACCAACCCTCCATATGACCAAGCACATACAAGCCTTGGGAACCATTTAGATCAGAATTAGCTAAGCCAAACTCCAGGCAACAATCAAACGTAACACTGTACTACCACTATTGTTACTTTTTCCTCTGTGCCTTCTGCCAAAGCATATTCAAAACACATACAGCAATATTCTCCATGACACTACCACCACCATGCTTCACTGATGAGGTGGTATTGCTTAGGATCATGAGCAGTTCCTTTCCTTCTCCATATTCTTCTCTTCCCATCACTCTGGTACAAGTTGATGTTGGTCTCATCTGTCCATAGGATGTTGTTCCAGAACTGTGAAGGCTTTTTTTGGTGTCGTTTAGCAAACTCTAATCTGGCCTTCCTGTTTATGAGGCTCACCAGTGGTTTACATCTTGTGGTGAACCCTCTGTATTCACTCTGGTGAAGTCTTCTCTTGATTGTTGACTTTGACACACATACACCTACCTCCTGGAGAGTGTTCTTGATCTGGCCAACTGTTGTGAAGGGTGTTTTCTTCACCAGGGAAAGAATTCTTCGGTCATCCACCACAGTTGTTTTCCGTGGTCTTCCGGGTCTTTTGGTGTTGCTGAGCTCACCGATGCGTTCCTTCTTTTTTAGACTGTTCCAAACAGTTGTTTTGGCCACGCCTAATGTTTTTGCTATCTCTCTGATGGGTTTGTTTTGTTTTTTCAGCCTAATGATGGCTTGCTTCACTGATAGTGACAGCTCTTTGGATCTCATCTTGAAAGTTGACAGCAACAGATTCCAAATGCAAATAGCACACTTGAAATGAACTCTGGACCTATTATCTGCTCATTGTAATTGGGATAATGAGGGAATAACACACACCTGGCCATGGAACAGCTGAGAAGCCAATTGTCCCATTACTTTTGGTCCCTTAACAAGTGGGAGGCACATATGCAAACTGTTGTAATTCCTACACCGTTCACCTGATTTGGATGTAAATACCCTCAAAATAAAGCTGACAGTCTGCAGTTAGAGCACATCATGTAAGTTTCATTTCAAATCCATTGTGGTGGTGTATAGAGCCAAAAATGTTAGAATTGTGTCAATGTCCCAATATTTATGGACCTGACTGTAAGTCAGCATGAATAGTCTGGTGGACAGAATTATTACAATACCGATGTATTCAGCACACCATTCTGCCCATGACTCTGCCTGCTATTCCCCCCAATGGCAGGAAACAGTGGCCAGAAATCATGTAGTCCAATAAAACAGGAGGAAATGATGTGAAGTAGCACAGATCTTCCTTCAGGCTTTGGTGGAAACTTTAGTTTAGAAAGCAGAGACTAACTTATGACATCAAAGGCAAATATTTGCTTTTCTCTAAAACTAGTAATTACCTGTATAAAAATATATATGCCCCTAATTCGTGAAAACGCGGTGCGATGTGCAGAATCGGATCGCATGGGTGTTCACACCCATGCGATCCAGTTCTGGTGAGGACTAAAAAAGGGTCCTACACTTTTTTGGTGTGGATGCGGTGTGATTTGAGCCATAAAAAAATGAATGGCTCAAATTGCACTGCACAGAAATCACACGATTTGCACGGGAATACGGTGCGGTTCCTGTGCAAATCACATGCTAAATGTTTGTAGGCTGATAGCAGCTTTCACCCTGGGTTCACACTGATGTGGTGCGGAATTTGCACTGGTTTCTGTGCGATTTCCACATCGCATTTTAATTGCACCCCATTCATACGAACCAATGCAAATGTGTACTTTAAGTTAACGACACCCCAAAATCAGTTCACAAAACGTGGCACGATGTGCAGAATTGGATCGCATGTGATCAGATTCTGTTGAGGACTAAAAAAAGGGTCCTGCACTTTTTTGGTGTGGATGCAGTACGATTTGAGCCATACAAAATGTATGACTCAAATTGCACCGCACATAAATTGCATGTGATTTGCACAGGAATGCGGTGCGGTTCCTGTGCGAATCACATGCGATGTGCCGCACTGCATCAGTGTGAACCCAGGCTTAAAGTCCTATGGTGCTGTACATCTTACTAGTAGCACTAAATTAAATATTTCAAAATTTGTGAAATGAAACAAATATACACTATATCATCAAAATAAACAAACGATTCTGTGATAAATAGTCCTTCAAGCCTTCAACATAGATAAGTGAGATATATACTGTAGTTTAACACCCAAAACACAGTGCAATATTGTGACCAACAATCTTTGTTCTTCCAGTGACTTGTGCAACTCCACCAAACGGGTGAAAATCCTGCTCACCTCCAATAACGTAATACAGGCTCATCAATATAATCCACGTGGCAATGATCCCGACCTCTACACTCCCTCCTTATCTCTCCTCAGATGCTGGATGGATGCACCTTCTGCCTCCGCATGTACTCATGTTTTATTACATACACATCATATGGAACAGAAAGGCAAAAACAGTGCTCTCCGTTTTTAAAACATTTATTAAGACACCAACAGATACCAGACACTCAGGACAAAAATTACAATGCGCTTTGTATATATCCTGTATAGTCATACGCTCCCTCACCACTGCACCCTCATATGGCGACGGCATGACTGTACAAGCACAGCTCTTCCCTCCTAGATGCATTTTGTCCTGTAATTGGGCTTCTTCAGTAGAGCTTTAACACCCATGGCTGATTTGACAAATGATAGTGCTATTAAAACGGTATTAACATCCCCAAAAATACATATTATATTGTACCTTGTCAATTCTTAGATGTGGTTCCTACATTAGTTTTAGGCTGTTTTCCTGTATGTTCACTTTGTGATTCTGTCAGTAGTATTTTTAACTGACTTTAGCAGAACAAGCAGTCCAGATAAACCATGTAACACTGACAGGGGTACTTACAATGGTTGGCTTTATTCATTTATGTAAAACATTTATTACAAAAGGGAAAAAAAACCTGTTTTCTGTAACAACTTATAAAGTCTTAGGTGGAGTTCATCTTTAAATTGTTAGTCAAGTCCATCTACATGTGCTAATCTCACACTACCCACTCCCCAGACTGACAATGGTGCTGTCCAGGGGTGTCTGCTCTACTACTTCAGAATTGCTAGGTTCACTTATATGCAGTTTCTGCATGTCGCACCTTTTTCAAATCGCAGCCGTATGGAAATCTCATGGTGCTTTTGCACCAATGCGATCTCCCTTACCCAAAAGTGTGCTGTATTTTCAGATGCATGGGGGTGCCATTAAGAATCATTGGCACCCCCACACATCTTCTAATAGCAGCGTGTTTTGCCTGCAGGTGTGGGAATGCATGAGATTTACATACAGTCCTACACCCACATATACAGTCATGGCCAAATATATTGACACCCCTGCATTTCTGTCAGATAAATGTATAGGCATTCTCATATTTATTACTCCACAAAAAAGTGGAGAAAGAAAAAGCAAAATCAGACACATTCCACACAAAACTCCAAAAATTAACTGGACGAAACTATTGGCCCCTTCTCAAAATTGTAAGAAATAATTGCATTCCAAGGATGTGGGGGGCGTAAGGGAACCTCCTGATTCCCTAGCCTTAGTCTTACATTGTGCGCAGTCACGCTCTCTTCCAGGTCTAGAATCCCAGAGGTTCGCTAAGCCTAATCGGTCCTTCCCTACTGATAACATTTCACAAACTACAGCCCCATTTGGGATAACCCTACGTACCCTGAGCTTGCTAAACTGCCTTATGCGAGGAAGCGGCTGTCCCATGGTAGATCACATTTGAAGCATATTTTTAGGGGTGGTACTCTGTAACCATTTTCCACTTTACAATCACAATACAGATTACAGCAGTCTATGCACTTTTATTATTTACAGCTGCATCATGCTATTCAAGCGCAACATTTAGCACCAGGATTTTCTTTTATCCACCCCCATTTTCAATGTGATGCAGCAGGGCACTATTCAGAAAGGTTTTACTTCTCATTGCTATGCAATGCTGCTGTCCATATACGTAGCTTCTTACCCCTGTAGGGTGGCAGAAAAATGGAGATGATGTGGATGCTCTACTTGGTGAGCAATGGGAAATGGCACTGGAAGCGGTCAACTCCATCTCCTTGAGTACCTCCCAACAATATATCTTGAGAGTACACTACACCCCACTAAGATTATTAAAAATGGGCCTTCTGACTGACCAGATTTGCCCTAATTATAGCAGGGAACATGGTACGTTGATTCATATATTGTGGCAGTGTCCAAAGCTGCATAGGAGGCAGTACTTAATACCATTAATCAAGTATATTCTACTAATCTCACTCTAAATCCTAAACATTGTGTTTTGGGCATCATTGATGATGTGGAGACAGATCAGTTTATGGGGGAGGACCTCTCCAGACCCATAAAATGATACTGTTACATTGGAAAAGTACCTCCCCTCCAACTCTCAAAGAGTGGGTGGAGCATATGGGCATTAATCTCACGTTTGAGCGGGTTTTTTTTCAGCATCGGGCATGCTCAACCAAGTTTAATAGAGTGTAGGGTGGCTGGTTAGATGTTCCAGGCCTTGTACTGGTAGATCTGGTTATGGATAAAAAAAACAATATTGGTGAAGCGCTTCACATGAAAAACTAAATAAGTAGGTGCAATGATATAAAAATACATATAAAGTGACCACACTGTATTGAAAAGGTATTGATAACTAATGCTAAATAATCCCCCCAAAAAATATATAAGTGCCAAGTGCTGAAAGTGCAAAACAGGTCATGCATTTGCTGACTAGATCGTGCCAAAATAAAATATATGCACAGTAAACAGAATAAAGAATAACATTACACACTCTAACTGAAAGTGGAAAGTGCTCAGTATGGGTATGAATATTGGTTAAAAGTAAAATCCACAATAAAGTGCAAAACAGGTCATGCGTTTGCTGACTAAATCATGCCAAAATACAATATATGCACAGTGAATTAATACACAATAACATAGCACACTCTAACTGAAAGTGACAGGTGCTCAGTAGGAGTATGAATAATGGTAAAAAGTAAAATCCACAATAAAGTGCAATAACAAAGTGCTTGACATTTCATGTGCAAACAAACACCGCAATGTCAGTGCTTCAATTCTTCACTCCAAACATGATGCGTGTTACCATGCCACACGTGTATATCGTAATCCAAAAATGGCTAAAGTGCCTCCTCACCTTAACCATGCGACCACTAAGGGCCACAATGCTTTAGGTAATATAGCTCCACCAGACTGGGGATCTCTGTAATAATACTCCTGTAGTACCACTCGATCTCCTCTGCCAGGTCACTTATGCTCTCAGATGGTAATACCCCCGGGATAATCACAAGGCCATAGAGAGGTAGACAAAGAGAGCCTCCATAGTGAAATGCCGTTTATTCCATATAGCAGATAAAAACAAGCCAAAAGAGAACACTCACAGTATAGCAGATCTCATACAGCTGGTCTCCCATGTGCTGTGGGTGTACTGCAAGGTGCTGGGTGTTCAATGATGGCGTCTGCTGGAAGTGCTTAACCAGAAGTACGTCACTGCGCTCTACGCGTTACTCCGAGATATCATGTGGCTTCATCAGGGTTATGGATAGGCATTTTGGCTGAAATTTCATATACTGTACCTAGTGTCAGAATTGTAGGATTCCTTTTTACTTTTATTATCTTGTACAATTGTAAGGAGAATTGTTGGATCTTGGTAATGTGCTGTGTATGTCCTGAGTTGATTTCAGACATTCTATTGTGTAAAAACTCGAACGTTTGGTCTTCTCTTTGTTAACTTAACTTCTGTCTGTCCTTTTTCTGACAAAAAAAAAAAAAGAAGAAGAGGAAGAACGGAGTGCGGTCCCTACAGTCAAACAAGGTGGAGGTTCTCTGATGTTTTAGGGTTGCTTTGCTGCTTCAGGCACTGGATGTCTTGACTGTGTGCATGGCATTGTGAAATCTTAAGACAGGAAGGGATTGATTTCAGTTATGTTTTCCAAGGGATGTGCTACGAAATAATAAATTGAAGGTGCCAATACTTTTGTCCATGCCATTTTTGGAGTTTTGCGTGGAATGTGTCAGATTTGGCTTTTTGTTTCTTCACTTTTTACATCATACCAATACAAAAAAATAAACATGAGAATGCCTAAACATTCTCCACTGGTCTAGAGTTTAGCTATTGACTCTACAGACAGTTGGTGACTTCTGCACACTGTGCGCTTCAGCATGTGCTGATCCCGCTCTGTCATTTTACATGGCCTACCACTTTGAGGCTGAGTTGTTGTTGTTCCCAGTTGCTTCCACTTTGCTACAATACCACTAACAGTTGACTGTGGAATATTTAGTAGCAAGGAAATTTAATGGATAAACTTATTGCAGAGGTGGCAACCTATCATGGTACCATGCTAGAATTCACTGAGCTCCTGAGAGTGACCTATTCTTTCACAAATGATTGTAGAAGTTGTCTGCATGCCTAGGTGCTTGATTTTATACACCTGTGGCCATGGAGGTGATTGGAACACCAGAATCCAATGATTTGGAGGGTTGGCCCAATACTTTTGGCAATTTAGTGTAAGTGCATGAATGTGAAGCTGAAACAACAAGAAAACAGGAGGCGCCACCATCTAAGTGCATTGATTTATTAAAACCAGTAAAAGAAAGGGTTAAAATACACTCACAAAAGTAGAAAGATACAAGCACATCATCAGTCCTTAATCGCTTACAGAGCGACAGCCAGGAAGCTGACAAAGTGAGCAGGCCGACCCTGGAACATAATGCAGAGCATAGCAAAGCAAGGATGGATACAAAAACAGGAGCCGTAACCACATTGGAGCAGAACAGAAACCAAAGTGACGCTGGACATCATGTCATACTTTGTTAGAATAGCTGCAGCCATCAAACAAGTGGTCTTCTTAATACTTGCACTCCTTTTTCCAACCCCATACTGAGTTAAGGTTGTTTCTGGGGCTTTACCACTCTCCCGTTTGCACTATTGAGCTTTTTTCTTTCTAATATGAATGTGAAGCGGTGTCGTGTTATTGCTCCCCACCTGAGAAAGAAGTAAAAAAAAAAAAAAAAGTGCACTTTAAACAATATCACAGCTCTACTAGAAACAGGTGTGACTTCATCAATGCTTCTGTACTACAAGAATGGCGATAAGCAGTCTTAGTACTATAATAAAGCACAAAATAATTGCATGAAACATAAAACAATACTGTAGTTAAGCACTACTTAGCATTTTCATACTCCATTGTTTTTGAATGTTAAACGAATAACAAAAATACATTGTGAGAATATGCATACTGTTTTTCATCCACACCAATATGTTACCAAAACAATCGTGGTTACCAAAACATAAATAGTAGCACTGACGTTGGGCGCAGTATTTCTTTCCATGTTCTGTTGCAGCAGCTGTTCCTATTACCATCAGTAACTAACTGCTAAAGAGCATGTAAATATTGGTTGCCATGAGTTGCTTACTACGAAGATCTAATCAGGAGATCAAACATAAAATGCTCTTACAGTGCTGGTATTTTATTATTTTTGTGCCCGTTAATCTTAAAAAACAGCTTCAAAACATACTGTATAATCTATTTAGACAAACTGAATAAATGGTTTATCTTCGCCACTACACATTTTAAAATAACATGAACACCTGTTTCCTATAATTCCTTTTCTTTCCATTAGAAGCCTACTGAATGACAAACATCATGTCCTCTGGACTTCTACAGACCTAACTTCTAATATAACAACCAAAAAATATAAAGATGGGGTGTGAATCACATAAAAGGTTTGTTTATTCATACAAAATTAAAATCTAATACCATGGTACATAAAAACATTCTGGAGGGCTGGAAAACTGGTTACTGAGACAATCCCATGTGTATTTCTATCAACTTAATAGAACAACCTGCCAAGGAGCCCATATCATCAATGTACAGTATAAATGATCAACTTGACCCAATATTAAGAGCCATAAATGGGTACTGTACAGAGAGGTGCATTAAGAACCTGAACCTCCGTTTGGTACTCCAGCACCTCTCCCCCTCCCATTTACAGGGACATGTGCATGTCTTGGTGTGTTTAATAAAAGCTTAGTTGAAGGATATATAATGAAAAGATGGCCCACAAACACAGCTCCACAAAACAGTAGGAACAGATCTTATAACATTGGGCACTATATATTGACTAATGGAAAGCAGATTCTCCTTAACCGCTTGTGGACCTGCCGCAGTGTTTTTACTGCGGCAGGGCAGCACCTGTACGCACAGCGCCGTCTTTTAATGTCGCTGTGCAAAACAGGTAGGGGGCGTGCGTGCGAGGCACGTACCCGCCCTACTCGTCCCGCCGATCGTGGCTGCGGGAGTCCATCACCGGCTCCCGGCAGGTCATTTCCCGCCGGGTGCTGGTGATTACAAGTAATCACTGACAGATAGCAGAGCTGCAATGTAAACAATGCAGCCATGCTGTCAGTTCAGAGCACGCTAAACCTGAGAGAAGACTTTATCTCTCAGTATCAGCATGTTCCTGTGAAGTACACACCCCCGCCCCTAGTAAAACACTCCCCTCACACAGTTAACCCTCTCATTACCTAATAAAAGTTAACCCCTTCCTCCCCACTGCCATTAGTACAGTGTCAGTGGTTTTTTTTTTTGCACTGATCACTGTATTGGTGTCACTGGGGATGTCAGTGACCCCAAGTCAGTTCCCCCCCAGTGTCAAAATGTCCGCCATAAGTCGCTGATCACTGTCATAAATCGCTGATCACCGCCATAAGTCGCTGATTATTAGTATAATTAAAAAAAAATCCCAGTATCTTTCCCGCCATTAGTAGACGCTATAACGTTCACGTAAACCAATTAATTTACACGTATTGGGATTTTTTTCAAGCAAAGACATGTCGCAGAATACATTTTGGCAGAAATTTATGACTAAATTTGATTTTTACATTTTTTTTTTACTGGACATGTTTCATAGCAAAAAGTCCAAAATATTGTTTTTTTTCTCAAAATTGTCAGTCTTTTTTTTCTATAGTGCAAAAAAAAAAAAACAAAAAACAAAAAACACACAGGCGATCAAATACCACCGAAAGAAAGCTCAATTTGTGGGAAAAAATGATGTACATTTCATTTATGTGCCGTATTGCATGACCGCGCAATTGTTCGTTAAACTAGCGCAGCGCTGTATAGCAAAAAAATGGCGTAAATTGCAGTATCTATACCAGGGGTCTGCAACTTTTAAGACATAAAGAGCCACTTGGACCCGTTTCCGAAGGGAAAAAAAAGACTGGGAGCCGCAAAACCATTGCAACATTTAAAACAAATCCGACACTGCATATATTGTTTCTTACCTTAATGCTATATACAGGATCGTGCAGTTAGCTTCATCCCCCATATAGTAATTCATCCCCCATAGTAATTCATCCCCCCTATAGTAATTCATCCTCCATAGTAATTCATCCCCCATATAGTAATTCATCCTCCATATAGTAATTCATCCCCCATATAGTAATTCATCCCCCATATAGTAATTCATCCCCCATAGTAATTCATCCCCCCTATAGTAATTAATTCCCCATATTGTCTCAATTCACTTACCTTTGCTCCGCGCGTTCCTCTCGCTGTGTTCCCGCGCTGTGTTCCGGTCTTCAGGGCGGACTGTGAGAGGAGTTCGTCACGCTGCCCCGCCTACATCCTGGCTGCCCCGCCTACATCCTGACAGCTAATGTTCCACGCTCCGCGGGCCGGATTAAAAGAGTCCTGACTTTTGAGGCGGCCGCCCGAGAGGAGGGAGGGGAGCGGGCGCCCGGCACACAGAAGAGCCGCATGTGGCTTGCGATCCGTGGCTTGCCGACCACTGAAACCCTATTGCCTGTCACCTGGTGGGCAGTGTGCTCCGGAGCCGCAGCAAAGATGAAAAAGAGCCGCATGCGGCTCTGGAGCCGCGGGTTGCCGACACCCGATCTATACCATAGTTTGTAGACACTATAACTGTCACACAAATCAATCAATATACACTTTTTTTTTACCAAAAACATGTAGCAGAATACATTTTGTCCTAAATTTATAACTAACTTTGTGTTTACTATATATTTTTTATATCTGAAAGTAAAAAATATTGTTTTCCTTCAAAATTTTTGGTCTTTTTTTGTTTATAGCGTGAAAAATAAAAAGCGCACAGCTGATCAAATACCACCGAAAGAAAGCTCTATTTGTGTGAAAAAAAAGGCCGTAAATTTCGTTTGGGTGCAGCATTGCTTGACCACGCAATTATCAGTTGAATTAGTGCAGCGCCGAGTAGCAAAAAGAGACCTGGTCAGGAAGGGGGGTAAATCCTCAGGATGGCAAGTGGTTAAAAGGTCTTTTTCAAGGGATACCTCTCCATAATAAACTATACAACAAAGCATTAGTTCCTGCTCACAGTCCCCCATATAAACACAGGTTGAGCAACAGCCATATATTCATAGAGGAAACCATAATAGCATTCAATGTTTGTTACAGTGCTCCTCCACCTTTTGGCCTCTTTCACACTGCTATGGTTTGCCCACAGTGCGAATGCAGCGCAGTGTACCCGTGGTTTTTGCGCAGGTTACCTGCAGTTTCCCATACGCTCTCTATTATGTCCCACGTTTTTGATGCATTTTCTGAAGTGAGCCAAAGATGCAATTTGCAGGACATTTCATTTCAGAAAAAGGACCAAAAACACGGGGCATAATAGAAAGTTTATGTGAAAACACGCATACACTGAGCTGCACCAATGGACACAGAGAGCTAGCTGGAGAGCTAGCATGCACAAGTGCCTTGCTATGGGGGCACTCTGCAAGGGGGAGAAGGAGACAGCACCAGTGAGGGATTCCAGAAGAGGATCGGTGCTGCTCTGTGCCTAAACTTTGACTGCCTCTCGCTTGACATTCCTCAATTTGAGTAATTGAAGGAGGCAGGTGGAAATTGTCAGCTGTTTGGATATTTTACAATTGGCACAGCAGAAGATTTGAGTATGTGCGCTGTGTAGTGTAAACGATTGACTCTGGGAAAAATTAATCAGTGTATGGCCACCTTAAGGAGACAAGAGCAGAACAAAAATTGAGAGGTGTGCTTGTAACATGCACTAGAACAATAAAAGGTGACCTTTTTTCCCCAGACTTACTATAGCTCTAAGAACCCACTCACACCAGATGTGTTGGACTGCACTGGGCAGCCTTGCCAAACACAGTCCCTACACACAGACCAGGCAAAAAGCCTTGTTCCTTTTCAAGTCAGTTCACCCCAATTCATGTCTATTTTTTCATTGCAGTGTGGTGCAATGTAATTTACTGGCTCGGTGACCACTAGACACTAAAATGTCAGTTTGTGACAATTTAATAAAGTTCGACACAAAAAGTAAATAGTGCAGAGCATCAGCACCCCTGACTGATGTAAACAAGCCACACTGTCTGCATTTAAGGACACGCATCCGCATAGATGTCAAACTGGAGCAGTAGCTGTGTCTGTGCATGAATAGAACTGCCTGCATGGAATATCTGTGCATCCCGTGTGGGCAAACGCAGGCCTCACGTGGGTGTACACATGATATGCCTTGTGTGAACAAGGCCTTACAAAAGATGGCCAATCTTTCGTTCTCCTAGAAGTCATGATTTATGCTATATAGAAATTTTGGTCTGTCTTGTAGTAATGGTGTCAATTCAGTTTTATGGTTATTCAGTTCTGGCCGTATCTGACCCACATTGACCTTTGAAAGTTGTGACATCTTTCACAGTTATTTCATCTCTTTAGTAAAATGCATCACTCAGATTCCATAAAATCAATGGAATATTATGTAAGATTCAAATGCAGTGTTCTGTGTCAAAAGAATGTTTGTGTTCTATACATTGTTTGTACAACAGCTGCTCAGCATCAGAGATTTTGCCCATTTTCAAATCATTGGATTTCAATTGTGTACTTACAGCAGTTGCTGGTATGGAATTCAGTTTTAGAGAACAGTTGTCAGAAGAGAAATATGTTTACTACCGTTGCTGACCTTCTTCTAAAAAACTTTGACTATTTATGGTTCTAATATTTGGAGTCAATGACCTGGAAGCCTGCAGCAAGTAAAGTCAGAACTAGTAATCTGCAATTTTGTTTCAAGTCAGAATGTACTGTAGTTGCAAGATAAGTATGACAGCCAAGCAACCCCTATTTTCAGAAGGACATCAGCAAGAGCATCCTGTACATCCCTGATATGTCAGCTTTATTTGTAATGCCATAGTTAGTGCAAGTGAATGGGACATAAGAGGCTTAGTGGGTTTTGTCTTTTCAGAAAACTTCTATCTGGTCTGTGCCCTGCTTTTGACCCACGACTGAACTCTTGCTGTGCCTCAATTCCTACCAACACATTCTGATGTTTGGGCTTCAATACATCACTGACCCAGAGCAAGTAAGGAGATATAAACTTCTGACTTTTCTTTGAATTCCCTGTTCTGAATACTTTTTCCTGATAAAGGCCAGTGGATCAGTATAAAGGGCAGGCAACCATAGTTTTTAGAAGAGCATCAACAAGGGCTACCTGCACATTTCTCCTCTGACAGGTTTACTTTAAGGCCAGATTTACATATACAGTATGTGTAGCAGTAGCACATTCGTTTTGATCGACAGCTTAAACTACACAGCACTGTACCTACTTCTTACTGTGGTTTACGGTGTTGGTAAAAGGATAACTTTTAATTTCTAGAGGTGCGTTAGCTACCTTAACGCCAATTAATGCATGACATGACACACACTTAGATGCATATGTAGTGCTAACCCCTTGAGAGACGCTGGATTTGGGTCCTCCTATTTCCTGCACATCCAGACAACTTTCATTTTCCAACTTCCATTCAGAGTCAGCAACCTGTCCATGAACTTGTTTTTGTGTTGTGTTATTTAGGGGAAACAACTTGGATCGGTTCTAGGGATATATGGGATGCCCATCTTCACTTGAAACAATCACTCTGACGACAAACTTCCTAAATTCTGTACAAAAAGGATGGATCCTGGACTTTCTACTCCCTCTGGAGTGGCATCAGTCTCTTGACGGATCTCGAACAGTCTCTATAAGGCGCACTTGATCCCCTCTTTACATGAACCTCTCCAGACCCCAGCTAGAAACTGCCCATCCACCTGGCTGTCTTGAAGAGCATCAAAGAGCAAGAGATTCCAGAACAGACATGCAGCACTGTACCAGGGAGAACTGGTTGTGTCCTGTAGCTTTGGATTAACAGCTTTCAGGCCTTTCGCTGAGCTAGTTCCCTTCCAGGCTAGCAGGCTGTCCTTCCAGTCTACTTTCTTCTCCCGTTCTTCCCACCTCCAGCCTGGAGGCACAACCCCCCTTCTCCGGGGGTCCCCTCCCAGGATTCACAGCACCACACCTCAGCACTCCATCTTTCACCCGACTCTCATGCTGGCCAGGCTCTCTCACATTTATGGGCTGATTAGGCCGCCTTGCCAGGCCTCCTGCCCGGGGATTGGCCAGTTTCCCATAAATATGCAGATTAGTACCTTCTGGCCTCTGTCTATAAACTTCAACAAGCTTTTAGGATCAGGGGGAGGTCACAGAGGCCTGACCTGTAGAGCCCTCCAGCCTGACCTAAAGTAAACCCACTGACTCACACCCAGGCTTCTAACAAGCCTCTAACTACACTGTACAAACTATGTACACAGAGGGCGCTACACATGCATTGCATCAAACTATGCAGATGGGAGGCCTTAAAGTGGTATTAAACCCAAAACACAATATATATTAGAGCTTACCAATCTTTAGATGTGGTGACTGCATTAGCTTTGTTCTTTTACGCTTTTTCTCCTGTTTTCACCTGGTGATCTGACCAGTAACACACCTCCTGTATGAGATTGCCCCCACTCTGGATGAATGAGCACAGGGGGCACCTTTGGCCAGCATAATTGTCAGTCTGGGGGAAGGGGAGCGTTAGATGTACTAGTAGAGTTAACACTATATGTGCGTTTTAAGAGTCAGCATTTTGAGTCAAGTGTGGACAAGCTCTAATAGGTGCATTTGACTCGCTTGGTCAATCATCCGCAGGTAATTGCTACATGAGAGATTACATGTGATCATCCACGAATAGCTGCGGGAGCTGTTAGCCTTCCACTGTTTTCAATGGGGAATCTTGACTGCAGCTAACTGCTGGGTACCCCTACTGTGTCTCCCACAGCTAAGGCCCTATTTGAAAATGTGATTGGGCCCTTAGTTTCAAAAGAAGTAGTGTTAATATAAATAAAACATATACAATATAGTCTGACACCATAATGATTTCTCTGGCACAAAACTTGGCAAAGTCATTTGAACATTTTCCAATTTTGCATAGAATGCGTTAAAGTAAAAAATAATCTTTTTGACTTTAAAACCACGTTAAAATTTTAAAGTAGAACTATAGACAAACCTTTTTCCATTTTGGATAGAGTAAGGGAGGGTTATAACCCATCGGTTTATTTTTTGTCATCTGTGTTGCATTGGGGAGATTTCCTTTCATTTCCTGCCCTATAGCCAAACAACAAGCAAGAAAAAATTCCTTAAAATTAAAGGAATTCCTTAGAGACCCCCAGGTCACCAAAACTAGTGTCCCCTTTGGAAGATTTCACCTCTATTACTTTTCTGGGGGACAACCCAGAATATAAGGTTTCTTTTACTTTCAATGATAATGGTAAACAGGACAAATAGGAGAGGGTGAATCCCCCTAACAGGGACACAAACAGCAATAAACACCTGACAAGTGTTCTAATTCCTCTCCACTCTCTAAAAAGTTTTGCCTTTAGTTATACTTAAATGATAAAACAGAAAAAAAAATCATCTGGGAAATAATAGCCAAAGGGGGAAAGGGGGAGGAAGCAGTTGTTTAGGGTTAACTAGCAATTAATAAAGTGTAAAATAGGAACACATTTTAAAGGCCACACCCTACATATGAATTAAACAGCAAACTAAATGAAACAGTTCATTGTTTCAGTGCATAACTCAATGATGCTTCCAAACCAGTGCAAGTGTCATTTTACAGAAAAGGGCTTACATTTTGACAGCAGTAAGGGAAATTTCCTTAGGGCCCGTTCACATGGGCAGCCAGGGGTTGGTAAAAGCAGGTGGTTGAGCTGCGGTTTGACTGCTCACCTAAAAAAGGATGTGCAGCCTCTCAGAGGTATATACAGGTTGCAGTTACAATACTTTGCTTCGTGGAAACAGCAAAAATTTATCATAACAAAAGGCAAAACTTTTTTTTTTTTTTTTTAATTAGTGGAGAGTTTCACGGACACTGAACTGCCCATCTAAAACTTACCATGCAGCTGGAGGGATTGTATATATGCTGCAGCTGCAATGCTTTACATTGTGTAAAATTTCATGCAGCTTGTTGAGTTGTCAGACGACACTGCCTGTCAAAATTTCCCATTTGAGTCAACGGGGCTGTGCCAAAACTGTAAGGCAAAGGCTTGGCTTGCAGTTGCAGGAGC
Source organism: Staurois parvus (assembly GCF_062004578.1). NCBI lineage: Eukaryota > Metazoa > Chordata > Amphibia > Anura > Ranidae > Staurois > Staurois parvus. The sequence goes on from NW_028318511.1 coordinate 11,395,883, forward strand.
TAGTCCTTTTAAAATTTGTCATTTCAAAAAAGTAAAAGCCATTGAGGAAGTGGCAGGATCCACCACAGATCACTTTTCAGAAACTGCCCAATTGTAAACATAACCTATGACACTCTGGCCATTGGACACACACTGATTTCACCACATACAATACAGAACCAATAGTCCTATCATGTATGTGAGGATTGCGAGAACTCGCCCACAACCTGAAGCATCAGAGAACAGAGCAGCAGATCAAGGAGTAAAGTAGGTACACCTTATTCCTCTACCCATAGACCAAGGGTCTCCAAACCTTTTAAACAAAGGGACAATTTACTGTCCTTCATAGTTTAGGAGGGCCAGTGGCGCAATATGGCCGGTGGATGTGTAAAATGCTTCAAGCTTGGTTGTCAGTTGGATTAAAAAAAAAAACCTACATAGTGCCTATGGTCAGTAGGAGGAGGAATAGGGTCCCATCGTTGGTGTCAGTGAAAGCAATAATGCCTCATCATAGGTGTCAGTGGAAGAAATAATGCCTCATCATAGGTGGCAGTGGAAGGAATAGTGCCTCATCACTGCTGTTAGTGGAAGGAATAGTGCCCCTTCAATGGTGTCAGTGAAATGAATAGCACCTAATCATTGGTGTCAGTGGAAGAAATAATGCCTCGTCATTGGTGTCAGTGGAAAGAATAGTGCCTAATCACTGGTGTCAGTGGAAAGAATAGTGCCCAATCATTGGTGTCAGTGGAAGGAATAGTGTCCCTTCAATGGTGTCAGTGGAAGGAATAGTGTCCCTTCAATGGTGTCAGTGGAAGGAATAGTGTCCCTTCAATGGTGTCAGTGGAAGGAATGGCGCCTCATCACTGGTGTCAGTGGAAGGAATGGCGCCTCATCACTGGTGTCAGTGGAAGGAATGGCGCCTCATCACTGGTGTCAGTGGAAGGAATGGCGCCTCATCACTGGTGTCAGTGGAAGGAATGGCGCCTCATCACTGGTGTCAGTGGAAGGAATGGCGCCTCATCACTGGTGTCAGTGGAAGGAATGGCGCCTCATCACTGGTGTCAGTGGAAGGAATGGCGCCTCATCACTGGTGTCAGTGGAAGGAATGGCGCCTCATCACTGGTGTCAGTGGAAGGAATGGCGCCTCATCACTGGTGTCAGTGGAAAGAATGGCGCCTCATCACTGGTGTCAGTGGAAGGAATGGCGCCTCATCACTGGTGTCAGTGGAAGGAATGGCGCCTCATCACTGGTGTCAGTGGAAGGAATGGCGCCTCATCACTGGTGTCAGTGGAAGGAATGGCGCCTCATCACTGGTGTCAGTGGAAGGAATGGCGCCTCATCACTGGTGTCAGTGGAAGGAATGGCGCCTCATCACTGGTGTCAGTGGAAGGAATGGCGCCTCATCACTGGTGTCAGTGGAAGGAATGGCGCCCCATCATTGGTGTCAGTGGAAAGAATAGCTCATCACTGGTGTCAGTGGAAAGAATAGCTCATCACTGGTGTCAGTGGAAGGAATAGTGTCCCTTCAGTGGGATAGGGCCCCAGTGTTGTCATCAATTAGCAGAATTGCGCCTCAATGTCGGTGTCAGACACAAACGGTGACCAATCTGTGTACCGGCCCGTTGCTGGTATCATGTGATTAATCACAGCAGGTCACCTGACAATTGTAAACATTGGATGGCTTCCTTTCATGCATTCATTTTATTCAATTGTGTTGCTATCTGTGATTGGTCACAGTAATCACATGGTACAGACTGGGCCAATCACAGCCCATCTGTGTCATGTGATTAGCTGTAGCAAATTGCAGCTAATCACAACAAAAAACACAGGATGAATCGATTTAATTCAGTTAAATGCTTGCCTATAGCAGTGAAATTCAGTTATAGGCAATCACAATGTGTTAAACAAAATACTGATCACTTCCCCAGAGCAGTACAATGTTACTATGGTGACACTAGATTACTTTGGCCACAGTGTTTTATAAAAAGAAAAAAAACAAAACATAAAAATAAAGGAATAAGTATAATTAAAAAATTCTAAAAACAATTTTTAAAAATATATATTTTTTCCCACTCACTCACCAGTCAGTGTCCCTGATCACTGCCACACCAGTTATATAACAAAAACAAAAAAAAAACGAAAACATTTTTTTTTTCAATTTTTTCATTTTCCAAAAATTGTGACAAAAAATGTCAAAAACTTCGCCATGACTCTTATGAAATACCTCAGACGGTCTACTTTCCAATAAGGGGTCATTGGGGGATATCTGTACTGTTCTGATATTTTTGGGCCTCAAGAAATGAGATTTGTCGGTCAGTACTTCAGGACTGATCAATATTCAGATATATCCCATAGTGTGTGAACTCTATAACTTTCCTACAGACTAAATAATAAACACTGATTTGGGTTATTTTCACCAAAGACATGTAGCAGAATACATCTCGGCCTAAATTTATGAAGAACAATTATTTATTTGCTAAATTTTAGAACCTGTAGGATTTTTTTTAACAAATATAAAACCACAGCGGTGATTAAATACCAGCAAAAGAAAGCTCTAGTTGTGCGAATAAAGTGATACAAAAAGTTTGGGTAGTGTTGCATGACCGCGCAATTGTCACTCAAACTACAAGTGCGGGCAGGAAGGGAGTAAACCTGCCCGGTAGTGAAGTGGTTAACTAGCATTCCGCTGGAGCTGAATCCATGAGTTCTAAATAAACCCTTGTTAGTCATTTGTAGTACTCGCAGTGACTGCTCCTTTAACTGAAGCCATTCCGCTATAAACTAAGCATGACCTGTCCGGGCGCCTGTCATATTTTCCTCTCGGCCTCATCCTCCTGGAAGCTTTCCACATTCCAGTCAGCCAAGGCGGGAAAGCGGCTGGAAAACCACTCGGGCGGTCTACAGAAGTAGAACTCGTCCTGACGTCACCGCCGGCTCCTCCGCAAAGTTTGGTATCCAAACAGACCGCGCATTCCATAAAGCAATTGGATACCAGTCGGAAAATAGGAGGTGACATCTACGTGATTGGTTGGTTTCTGGCTGGTTGTACATCCAGAGCGAGGCGTGGAACGCAGTCCTCATGCTGCTATTGGACAATAGTTTTCATGGGGCGGTGAGTCAGCTTCCTGATTGTGCCAGAGCCGAGGAGCGAGAAGACGGCTGGTGGAATCGTGTCTTCTGGGGTGAGCTCTACAGCTTTGGGGCTGGAATGATATTTGTACCCTGTGTGAGGTGGAACATTGTACTGGCGGCCATACCCTGCGCATAGTCCTCATGACTCCTCTTCCTTAAAGAGAACCGGTCATTGTTGGGCTTGTGGAAGAATTGTTCTATGTTCAGGCTTAAAGGGTTGCTTCACCTTTGTGTTAACAATTCAAGTGCAGCCAAGGGGCCCCAGAACATTACAAATGGAGGTGTAGAGAAGATAGATTGGGCTTTGTATAAATGACATACCTGTGTGCTGCCACAAAGCACAGTCCTCCATATCAGCCAGGATGGATGGTATATAAGGTCCCCCCACCCTCATCATTACTGGAAGGGGCATGGAGCCTGTGCTCGCCCTCCGCCACATAACCGCACATGCTGGAAGTCATGGCTGAGTGACTCACTAGGTAATGAAGCCCAGATCAGCATAATAGCTCCGGAGGACACATATCTGTAAGCTCAAAGGCTCAACTCCAAAGATTCCACGGGCAGAGGCAAAGAGATTCCACGGGCAGAGGCAAAGAGATTCCACGGGCAGAGGCAAAAAGATTCCACGGGCAGAGGCAAAAAGATTCCATGCAGACCCAAATATATTTATTTTTAGCTATGTTTCTGTTATTTTTTAACCTAACTGGACTCCAGGGGTCTATTTTATTAAAAAAGAAAATTGTTAGATGAATGTGACAAGCGGTAGCTTACCCATCACAAATTCTGTGTTTGGAAAAGCTATATGTAATATATGTGTTTGCATGTGTGTGTGTGTATATATATATATATATACACACACACACACACACACACACACACACGTCCATATATATTTGGACACAGGCATAATTTTAGTTTTTTTTTTCCAGTACTGACCAAAACGTATTCAAGCTATAGTTATATAATGGATATGGGCTGAAAGTGCACACTCCCAGGTTTAATTTGAGGGAATGTACATCCAAATTGGAGGAAGGGTTTAGGAATTACAGCTCTTAAGAGTAGCCATCCACCCTTTTTCAGGAGCTCAAATGTGATTGAACAAATGAATGTAATAAAATGTTAATTTTTAATATTTTGTTGGGAATCCTTTACTGGCCATGACTGCCTGAAGTCTGGAACCCATGGACATTACCAAAGACTGGGCTTCCTCCTTTGTGATGCTTTGCCAGGCTCTAACTGCAGCTGTCTTCAGTTGTTTGTCTTTGTTGGTCTTTCTGCCTTTAGTTTTGCCTTCAGCAAGTGAAATGCATGCTCAATTGGGTTGAGATCAGATGATTGACTCGGTCATTGCAGAATATTCCACTTAATTTCCTTCAAAAGTTCCTGGGTTGTTTTTGCAGTGTGTTTTGGATCATTGTCCTGTGACGCACTATCCAATCAACTTTGCTGCATTTGGCTGAATCTGGGCTGACAGTATATCTCTAAACACTGCAGAATTCATCCGGCTGCTTCTGTCTTCTGTCACATCTTCAATAAACACCAATGACCCAGTTGATGTTGTGTTTTGGATCATGAGCTGTTCCAAGCCTTCTCCACACTTTTTTCTTCACGTCATTCTGGTACAGATTAATCAATGCAGCTTGAATATGTTTTGGTAAATATCTGAAAAAAAACTAAAATGCCTGCGTCCAAATATATACGGACCTAACTGCGTGTGTGTATATAATATATATTGGTTTTTCAGCCAAGTGCAACCTGAGCTTTCGGTGCACCACTATTTTTTACCTTAATACAGGTAATGCAAAGTGGTTCCAAAGGTAGAAGATGTGTGTGTGTGTGTTTTTTTTTTTTTTTAATTGAAAAAAAAATGTTTATACTTGCCTGCCCTGTGCAATAGTAGTGCACCAAAATTAAAATCCTGGTGCCAAAACCGATACCAAAAAATGAACTGAAAAGTCTGTGTATGTGGGGAGGCTCCAGTTGTTTTAAATTATGATTTTATTGCTATCACATAGGGGACCAATAGTCCCTTATGTGATGGCATGTGAGTGACAGGCCATCTTTGTAGGGTAGGCAGTGTGTGCAAGGAGGGGGCAGGAGAGGAGCAATGTATACAGTGAGGGAGCAGTGTAAACAGAGAGGCTCCCTCACTGGCTTTCACTGTATGTCAGTGCCGGTTTTTAAATGCAATTGCCAGCTTTTTTTTTCACTATAGCTCAGAGAAAAACTTTGTTTCTTTTAACGCAGGGAAAGAAACTAAAATTAAACTTTGTTTCTTTTAGCTTGGGGAAAGTGACAGGTCATTCTCAGAGCTATAGTAAAGTAAAAAAATAGCCGGTAATTATTACATTTAAAAACTGGCACTGACATATACTGACAGCCAGTCACTGTATACACTGCTCCTCCCCTGCCTTTCTGATTTCTGTATTAGTTTCCTTTTTTTAGGCTTTCTTCTATTTCATCTGGTAATTCAGCCTGAAACTCTGCAAACTTTTAGACAATCCAGCTAGCATATATTAGTTTACATGGATGAGACAAACCATTTACCACTGACAGGGGTGATTAAAATGGTCAACGTTTATTCATGTAAAAACTTTTATCCCAAAAAAAAAAAAAAAACTGCTCTAATTGATTATAAAGTGTGAGCTGGAGTTTGGCTTCAATTTGGTTTTTGTATCCAAATCTGCTAATGCATTTAACACTCCCATCCCCCCAGACTGAGAATGCTGCTTTGTCCTGTGCTCCTTCCTCCACAGTGGTGTCACACGAATCACACGAGGTTTGTTACTGGTCAGATCACCAGGTAAAAACAGCGGGATAAAAGCCAAAGAAAAGAAAAGAAAATGAATGCAGCCACCACACGATTGTTAAGCTGCAATATATGACATTCTTGGTTTTGGGTTTAATGCCGCTTTTAAAGTAAAAAAAAAAAAAAACCTTTTGGCTTTAGAACTGGTTTAATACACTGATTTCCTGTGGTTGTCCACTCCATCTAGTGGCCCTAATGCTGCAGTTTTTCTGATTGCAGTGTTTCAGAAAAAATTACTTTATGGCCTCTAGATGGAGGTGACAATCATGGGAAATCAGTGTATAAGGCCTCATTCACACAGGCGTACTGATCTATGCATTGGTGGAAAGGGCCATCCTCACCCACATAGGATGCACAGGTGTTTCGTGTAGGCAGCCTGTTCTTACCAATGACAGGTGGCCAGTTGCACAGACCTGCACCTGGATCTCCAAGCGCGTGTGTATATCCATGCAGGTCATGATCCAGCGATGTGCACAAGAGCCTCGTTTCTCAGGGGACTCTCCCTCCTCATTGGCTGAGACAGCAGCAGTAGCTATTGGTTCCCACTACTGTCAATCACAGCCAATGAAGAGAGAGTGGGGGTGGGGCTGAGCCTTTCTCCAAGTGTGAATGGACACACACAGCAGCTGCTCGGAATCGAGCCTGCTCAGGTGCCCTTATAGCAAGCTGCTTGCCATGGGGGCAATAGGCAGGAGGGAGCTGGGGAGCCGAGAAGAGGAGGATTGGGCTGCTGTGTGCAAAATCACTGCACAGAGCATGTAAGTATAACGTGTTTGTTATTAAAAATAATATATATTCTGATTTTTTTTTTTTTATATATTTAGACTTCTGTTTTGTCCTGGCAGTCAAAGGGTTTAAACATGCAACCGCAGCTGTGAACCTGTTTTGGAATTCTTCGTCAACCTCTGCTCTTTGTTGTATAAGTGGTCACTTCTATGGGGCAGCATTCTGAGCTGTAAAGGCTTTTAAAGAATTAGCTGTGTAGAATTTTGGATATCCTAATTTTTGCCAATTCGAGGCTTGACGTATTTGGTGTCTATTTACTAGAACCGTTGTCTGCCTTTTCCAAAACAAAAGAAAATGTTTAGGTACAGACCTAAAAATAAAACTGACCCCCCCACCCCCATGTTAGTTTCCCTTTAATATACCTTGGCTTAAAAGTTTGTATTTATTTATTTTGTGCATAGATGGATGGAAGTGGAGCGTCACCACCATCATTGATGAATGAATATATGATGCAAGGCAGTGTCTCCTCTTCAGGAACACGATGTATGTATTAAAGGGGTGTGGGTGTGTTTAATGTCTAATTAAAGTGGTACTAAATAGAGATGTGTTAATTGCCATAATTAATTCACATAAATCATGTATATCATGCCACTGCATATATATATTTTTTTATTAATTTTTTTTTTTGTAGTACCTCATTTCTGCAGCAGCGTTGTGTGGTCACATGATCATTCCCCATTCTTTGGCATCTACAGGGAAAGAGCCTTGGGAGGGGCTTATATTACTCTATCTGTATGATGCTTTCTACAGTATGTCTACAGTCTGTGCCTGTATAGCCCTGATTGGTGCTGTGTTGGTCACATAACTAAAGAAAGTTTCAGAAAAGCAATTAAATCAAATTACAAATATCAAAAACTGGATTCACAGCTCCCTATAAATCTTTATTGAACATCAAATTGTGTTTTTGTGCATTAATGTGGTGTAGGTGCAGTCATGATTGATATTGGCTTTGGTTTTGTTCAGACAGCATCTGCATCCAAGGCTCTTTTTTACTTTACAGGTATTCTCAATTACATTTGAGCTATTTAATACTGATTTGTTTTAAAACTAAGCTTTTTGGTGAGTATTTTTAGTGAATGCAATCAATCAGCATATTCTTTCCCACCTCCATAGTGTTTAGCAATAGGAGGACACGGAGGAGGAGGGAAGGAGGTTAGTATCATTTACCACTGTGTATACACCCACATATGTGACTCTATATTCCTGTGGGCTGCACAGATAAGAAAAAGGAGGAAATGAAGCACTTAGAAGGGAACTGAAATATGAGCATCCTCAGTGCAGGACACAGGCTGGTGTACTCAGTCTCAGGCTGTAGTCGGGACACAGAGAAGATTGCTCTGTTATAGCATGTAATGAGAGTTTTTCATAGTCTGGGTTTAAAGACACTTTAAAGCAGTGGTCTCCGAACTGCAGCCCTGGGGCCAGATGTGGCCCTTTGCTTGCCTTTATGCGGCCCTTGGGACACTATTCCTCCCACTGATACAAGACACTATTCGGCCAACTGACGCCAACAATGGGGAACCATTTCTCCCACTGACACCAATAGTGGGCACTATTCCTCCCAATGATACCAACAATGGGGCACTATTCCTCCTCCTAATACCAAATGAGGTGTGGTGACTGTGGCTGGCCACAGTCTGCCCCCTCTGAAGTCTGAAGGACAATAAACTGGCCCTTTATTAGAAAGTTTGGAGACCCCTGCTTTAAAGCAAGGAACATTTAGTACAATCCATTAAAGTGAAAGTTGAGCAATTTTTTTTTTGTTTTTTATTTATCTATTTATTTATTTTTATATAATGTATTTTCATTTGAGTAGCCACTGGGGAGATTCCCTTCATATCCTTTCTCAGTGATAGTTGACAGGAAATCTACCCTAAAAGGAAAGAACTGAACTCTGGGAGCCGTTCCCCAAAAAAGGCAGGCAGCTAGTATAGAGCTAGTCACCAGTGTTTCCAGTGGTCTCCCTGAAGCTGATATTTTCTCAATTACTGACTTGCAATGCCTTGTTTTACACAGTTTCTTGTCTGGGGGAGGCCATCTTGGTAGAGGCAGGGCTTTTACTTTCACATATCAGAACTTCCTGCTGGAACAGTGAGCAGCACTGTGGTAACATTACCAAATCTTCTTAGACCAGCAGTCAGAGACAGCAGTTCCTTAAACCTCACACTGCAAATATACAGCTCTGAGGTTGTAGGCACATGTACTGCTATTTTTCAGGAGAAATTCCAGACAAAAAGTTAATTGTCTAAGTAATGCCCTGAAAATATACAGTCCATTGTTCCTATAACAAAGCAAATCTTCACTTTTTTGGTTTCTGTTACACTTTAACATGGCACAGGCAGCAGTAAATTCCAAAAGAGAGGTTTTGGCTGGAATTCCACTTAAAGTCACTTTACACCTTTTAAATGTTTGTTATTTTGGTTAAGTATTAGTGTAGATATATTCCCTGTGTTATTTGTTTGTCTTACATTGTAATGATAGGCTCATATGTTGTGGGTGCAGTTTGTAGTGTCATGGCCAATCAATTCCCCTATGTTCATGTATTCATTCCTCTAAGTTTGTATTCAATGTTTTAATTAATATGAATTTAGGAGTGAATTTTTTTTTTCAGCACCCTTTGGCCAAATGGCTGCTTTCACACAGTTTTTGCAGCGCTTTTGCATTTAAAAAAAAAAAAGTAACGCTCAAGAAAAATGCATCCCATCAAATTCAATGTATGTCTTCACACTGGTCCATTGCGGTGTTAAAAATCCTGCTTGCCGCATTTTTGGTGCATATTTGGCAGGTAAAAAAAGAGAAAAATGCACCTAAAACGCCTCCCCATTGAGGCCTGGCTCACACCAATGCGTTTTAGGGCTTTTTGCAGAAATGCACTACAGTGAGCTGCTGCATTTTTGGAAAGGGTCAGGGACTTTTTCAAATGCAAAATGTTGCATTTTTGGTTCAATAGACTTCAATGGAGATGCAGCAAACGCATGTAGTGCGTTTTTCACGCTTTGGTGCTTTTTTTATGCGTTTTGCATTTTTAATCTGCCCAGCAACAAGTTGGCCCAAAAAAAAAAAATTTAACAAAACGTGCATGAAAAAATGCAAACTGCATTGGTGTGAACCAGGCCTGAAATGTATTGAAAAAAAGCATTAAAAATGTGCATGCAAAAAACGTAAAATTCACAGCAAAAAGCAAACTGCATTTCTGTGAAGCAGGCCTGAAATGCATTGAAAATGCATCAAAAATGGACATGTGTTGCGTTTTTGATGCTTTTTTTTGTTTTAACCTGCCCAGCATCAAGTTGGCAAAAAAAAATCAAAAACCGCGTGTGCAAAAAGGTCAAAACAAACTGCATTGGTGTGAACCAGACATGAAATGCATTGAAAACTCATCAAAAAACGCACATGTGTTGTGGTTTGATGTGGATTTTTGTGTCGCTTGACATGGAAAAACGCACCCTAACCGTGGTAATATTGCGGCAAAATCGTGCATTTTCAGCTGCCATTATCGGCACCTTTTTTTCCTATCGGCAAAATGCTGATAACACTATTTTCGGCCGATACATTTCGGTCGCTGGTATATCGGTGCATCCTGTTTACTTACTAAAACTGGAGAATGCAAAATCTGGTGAAACTCTGGATAGAAACCAATCCGCTTCCAGGGTTTATTGCCAAAGCCTAATTGAACAAGCTGAAGTTGGAAGCTGATTGGCTACCATGTACAGCTGTACCAGATTCTGAGTGCTCCAGTTTCAGTAAGGCTAGGTTCACGCCTATGCCGTTTGCGTTTGAGCCATTTCTGCAGTGTGTTTTGCGCTTTTGTACAAGCGTTTTTGCCATGTTTTTGATGCCTTTTGCGTTTTTTTTTTTTTTTTTTTTTTTGATAGGCAGATTTAAAACGCATCAAAACTGCACTACATGCTTTTCTGCAGCATTTCCATTGAAGTTTATAGACACACAAACTCAACTTTTTGTGTTTTTTTAAAAATAGTCTTTGACCCTTTCCAGAAAACGCAGAGATGTGAACCTGTCACAGGAAATAATGTTAAAAGGTCAATTTTAAAAAACGCTTAGGTGTGAACCTAGGGTAAATTAACCCCATTGCTCTGCCTGCTTGTGTCTGTGCCATATCTAAGTACTAGCGTTCATCTGCACAAGTACCTGATTCAGAATCCCAGGTATTGTCAAATATGTAATTTCTTGACAGGAAGGGGAGATTTACTAAAATTGGAGCACTCCGGATCTGGTACAGCTGTGCATGGTAGCCAGTTCGCTTGTAACTTCAGCTCGTTCAATTAAGCTGCTTTCACACTGATCCGTGACAGAAACGCATATGCATTTTATTGTGTTTGTAGTGCGTTTTTAACATGACGTGACTCATAAACCATGCCAAAAACCGCACCACGGTTTTCCATTGATCTCAATGGGGAGGTGCGTTTTTTTTTTTTTTTTTTTACTGCACCAAAAATTCAGCATGCAGGATTTTTAAAAACACACCTGAACTTGTGTTTTCATTACAAGTTCAGCGCTTCTATGGCTATTTTTACTGAGAGAATTAAAAAATAAAAAAAATAAAAAAGTAGCTGAATTATACAAATGGAAGCACATGTGTTGAGATCTAGAATGGCAACATGTGAGATGTTAGTTTTTATTTTACATACAAAAAGCTACAAAAACACTAGCAGTCTGAGGCCTGATTCACTTTTATTCTATGACATCTGCAGCTGCAGGAGAACCTTTATTCCCCTCTCAAGGTAACTGAGGTTGATTTATGTGGTTTAAGTCCTTGCTTGGACATGAATTGCATACAACTGTGTCCCTGCCCTGTGTGAATTTAAACTGTTTACATAATAGTTTCTGTTCCTGTTGGATGTCAAGGGTACAAACTGTTGTGTATTTATCCCATATCCGTTAAGCTTTAGATAAATGACATTTTTAGTAGGATGCTATAATCCTCTATAATGACATCTGTTACCATTTTCTCTATTGTTCTGTCCTCAGCAATGGATGTGATTGTATATTTTATGAATGATGAGGCGGTTCCGCTGACAGTGGATGGCCTTTCTGTCATGACAGCACATGAGTTGCACAGAATCATCCGTGAAGTCCTTGTGCTCCCTGACATTGCTCAAGAAGTCTTTGCTCTGTGGCTTGCCTCTCCATTATTGGGTAATAAACATGCATTTTACATTGCTAAACATCCATACAGTTATAATAAAATGACTCTGTCATATAAAGTTGTTTTTTTTTTTTTGTTTTCTTTTTGTTTTGTTGTTTTTTTTGTTTATAGAGGTGCAACTGAAGCCAAAACATCAACCTTACAAAGTCTGCAGACAGTGGCATGACCTGTTGGCACGGTTCACAAATAATTCGGCTGAAGACATTCATCAAGGCAAGTAGAAAATAATCTTTACTTTATCATTCTGGATATGAGATGGAGACACCGATGACAGGACATTTTCTTTAAAGCTGAACTGAAGTTCCACTGTGAGAAACAGCAAGCAGGCAATCTTTTATTGCTGTATAGACATGCATGGTCCCTGCTGCAATAAAATGCCCCTCACTGAGTGCTCACTCTTCTCCAGCACTGTAAACTGAGCTGCGCAGCTCAGCTTACAACACTAGGCAGGTCTCTGAGTGCCAGGATGATGGCCTCCTATGCATGTACAGGAATGACGTCCTCCTCCTCCAGCCAACGAAGAGACCCAAAGACCTGCACTCAGAAGAAGATGCCTGCACAGGACCGTTGGACGGGTAGGTTTTAAGCCTTTAGTTCCCCCTGTAATATTTGGATAGCAGCAGATGGGCAGTTATCTGCCAGAGAATGGGGAGTGGGAAGATTTCTTTCTATCCTTTTCACCTAAGCAGTACTTCACTGACTGATGCATAGCAAAGGCAACGTTTGAGTCAGCTCACAAGCAAATTATTTAAATCAACTACTTAGAATTATCCCTATTTTAGAACCCCAATAGCAAAACAGTTGGGACACTGTAAAATCTGCATAAAAACAAAATAATGTTCACAATAGAAAATAGAAAACATTAGTTTAAGCTGGAAAAAATTTACCATTTTAAGAAAAAAATAAGGTAATTTTGAAATTGATGGCAGCAATACGTCTCAAAAAAAGTTGAGACAGGACAACAAAATGGCAAAGTAAATGGTACAAACAAGGAAGAGCTGGAAGAACATTTTTAAACTAATCAGGTTTTTTTGCAACAGGTCAGTAATATGAGTGGGTGTAAAAAGAGCATCTTGGAGAGTCAGAGTGTCTCAGAAGTGAAGATGGGCAGAGGCTCATCAATCTATGAAAAGCTGCATCTAAAAAGTGTCAATTTCAGAATAATGTCCATCAATATAAAATTGCAAAGCCTTTAAATATATCATCATGTACAATACTTAATATCATCAAAAGATTCAGAGAATCTGGGGAAATCTGCATGCAAGGGACAAGACTGAAATGCAATATTGGATGCCTGTGATTTTTTTTTTTTTTTTGGCCTTCAGACGGCACTGCTTTAAAAACAGGCATGATTCTGTGATGAACATCACTGCATGGGCTCAGGGATACATTAAAAAATTATAGTCTATGAACACAGTTTGCCGTGCCATCCAAAAATGCAAGTTAAAGCTGTATCATGCAAAGAAGTCCTATCTGAACATGATCCAAAATCATTGCTGTCTTCTCTGGGCCAAAGCTCATTAAAAATGGTTTGTTGCAATGTGGAAAATTGTTCTGTGGTCTGAAGAATCGAAATTTGACATTCTTTTTGGCAACTATGGGCGCCACGTCCTCTGTATGGGGGTACATTGGTGTGTATGGAGTGGGCAGCTTGCACATATGGGAAGGCACCATCAGTGCTGCAAGATACTTACTTCTGCATCAAGTATCTGTCTGCAGCTTGCTGAGATGTGGAAAGATCAGTAGTTCGAGTTCGGCAATTAATCAGATTTTAGGTTTTTCCCATTACGAATAGTCACAACCCTAAATGCAGTTTCTGCATCCAGTCTGTTACATTGCTTGCCCTCCAGAGGATTTACCCCCCTTTCTGACCAGGCCATTTTTTGCGATACGGCGCTGCGTTACTGTACCTGACAATTGAGCGGTCATGAAATGCTACACCCAAATGAAATTTGTCCTTTTTTTCCCACAAATGTAGCTTTCTTTTGGTGGTATTTGATCACCTCTATGTTTATTTTTTGCACTATAAACAAAAAGACCGACAATTTTGAGAGAAAAAAAACAATATTTTTGACTTTTTGCTATTAAACAGGGGTGTGAAAATTTTTGAATAGCTACTTGTCCAGGGAGACTTGGGGGCATTCACATGGGGGGGGGCAGTACACGGCTAGCACCGTGGGCTGTGTGGAAGCAAGCTGTCGCCCGAATGCTTCCACCTGACAGGTGAGCCCTGCTGCTTGCCCGCAGCAGGGCTAAAGGTTGAAAAAAAGCTACCTGTCTGAGGCCTAAAACTACATGTCCCGGGCGTCTGGTGATGCAAATGCAATGTCCCCGAAACATGTCCAGTAAAAAAGTTTAAAAATCAAATTTCATCATAAATGTAGGCCAAAATTTATTCTGCTACATGTCTTTGCTAAACAAAAAAAAATCCCAATATATGTAAATTAATAGGTTTACGTGAAAGTTATAGCGTCTACAAATGGCGGTGTATATATACAGTAATATCAGCGACTTATAGCGGGACTGTGGCGGGGATTCTGACACTGGGGGAACTGACTAACTGCCGCTAACATCCTCAGTGACACTAAATATACAGTGATCAGTGCTAATATAAAGCACTGACACTGTACTAATGACACTGGGCTGGAAGGGGTTAACATCTGGGCGATCAAAGGGTTAACTGTGTGCTGTTTCACTGTGTAAGTACTCTGCTTTGTATGGGTCTGCTACGCAGAGCAATACAAAGCAGTGTGCAGGAGCTGACGGGAGAGATCTGTATTGTTTACATACAGACCTCTCCCTGTCAGTGATACTCGGCGATTGCCGGGTGCCGGCGGGGAATCACTGACCGGCACCCAGTGATCCACCACTGAGGCCGCCATTTCCCCTACCCAGAAATGCAAAATCACGTGTATATATACGTAATTTTGTGCAGCCCTGCCACGCTGTAGCAGTATTTCTGCTATATGGCGTCGGGAAAGGGGTTAAGGCAGTGTTTCTCAACTTTATTTTTTTTTTTTTCTTTCAGTCAAGGCACCCTTTAAAATCATGGACAGTCTCAAGGCCCTCCATTCTAGAATGTAAAAAAACTATTCTAATAGTCTTACATAATATAGCGACACCCACACATGTAGGACACCCAATGTTAGAGGGGATTTATTCTTCAAATACACTTTTGCACACTGAACCGAATAGTATTCCAATGTTTCTCTTCTCCCTCCGTTTTCTCAGGTCACTCAGCTAATTTGACCCAACTACTGACAGAGCGGGTCAGGGGGTCAAAGAAGGATTTCGTGCAGGCGACCGTCATCCTCAATATCAACTGATGGCTTCATTGGTTATTAGGAGGCCAGCAGCTAGGTTGTAGTGGTGCACAATGAAAACCTTTTGTCTTTGTGTAACTAAAAGGCAGGCTTGATTCACCTGCTGGCTTGTATACAATTTTTAGACATTTTGCCAAGGCACCCCTAAAGAAACTTCAAGGCACTCCAGGGTGCCTGGGCACCCTGGTTTAAAAAGGCTGGCTTAAGGAACTTCACATTGCAACATAAAATTGGATATACAATACTTCTTGTTTAAACACTAGCTACAATGTTAACACCTAGCAAAGATATAAAAATTTGCTGACAATTTTGCTGTTAAACTGGTGCTTCTCCTGTCTACATTTTCTATGACTGTTATTAACTTGTGTTTTATTTGGGGTGTGGTTGAATAAAATGAATTTATAGACATGACTATAAGGCATGATGGCATAGCTAAATTTTATGCTTCCTGTTCTTTACATAGATGAACCTTGTCTGCAGTTCCGCAGAAACATTTTCTTTCCTAAATGTCGAGAACTTCAGGTGAGATAAAACTAAGTTATTCAGATCATAAACTGACAACCAAAATCGTATTCACAGTCTTATTACAGTAGTCAGAGTGCCAGAGATGCCCCCTAAAGTAACCTGAAGGGGAGAACAGGCACACCTACTCCTGCGTCTTACCATACACTGTTTAACACCAGTGCATTGAATCCTTATGTGAGCTGAGCTTCCCAACTGGAAAAGTAAATATATGATCTGCTGTATTATGCTGCTTGCAGTCTTAACAGCAACCTTAGTTCTAAATTGGTGTACTACAGTGAATGTTAAACCTGAACTCTGTCTTATGGTACAATTTTACTCCCCCAAAACAACTATACATTGCACCCTCACTACTTCCATCTCCCCACTACGGCTCTCACCACCTCCTCCTGATACTCCACTCTCCCACCGACCCACACGCCACCACTAACAGACCCACACGTCTGCACATCCCGCTCCCATGCCACCTTTCTCACCCTTCTTGTTCTCCTAACCGCCAGGGACATCTCCCCAAACCCTGGCCCCTCACTCACCCACTAGGCACCCTCCTACTCCCACAAACCGCCACAACCCCCTCAACCGTATACCTGTCCCCTTCCTCCCCGCATCCACCCCTCCACTCTTGGTTGCACTCCTGAACGCCCGATCGGTTTGCAACAAGCTCACCGCCATCCATGACCTCTTTATCTCCCACTCCCTCAACCTCCTAGCGGTCACCGAAACCTGGATCCAAGCCACTGATTCCACCTCCCCTGCGGCACTCTCCTATGGAGGTCTCGTCTGGTCCCATTCACCCAGACCGAGCGGTCGTAGAGGTGGTGGGGTCAGCATGCTCTTGTCACCGCTGAGCACCTTCCTGGTCCTCCCAAACCCCCCCTCTCTATCCTTCTCCTCCTTCGAGGCCCACTGCATCCGGCTCTTCTCTCCCACACCTCTGAGGATTGCAGTAATCTATCGGACTCCTGGACCCGTATCCCGCTTCCTCGACGACTTTTCTGCCTGGCTACCCTTCTTCCTCTCCTCTGAGCTACCCACCATCATCCTTGGTGACTTCAGTATCCCTATCAATGTCAAAAACCCAGCTACATCTTAACTCCTCCACTTAACCTCTTCTTTTGCACTCACACAGTGCACGCAGCCCTCCACCCACACCGACAGGAACACCCTGGACCTCGTTTTCTCTCATCTCTGCACCCTCCACAACCTCACAAACACCCCTCTTCCTCTCTCTGACCACAACCGCATTACGTTCTCCGTCTCCCTGTCCTCTAACACCCCCCCCCCCTTCCTTAAACGTCAAACCATCACCAGCCGCAACCTGAACCCGGCCCCTCTCCACTCTGCAGCTGACCGTCTGTACGACAGTATCCTTCCACTTTCATGCCCTGACCTGGCCACTACTGCATATAACGACTCGCTGTCAGCTGCCTTAGACTCCTTAGCACCCCTAACCACACGCAGCATTAGACCCCAACCGCTTCAACCCTGGCAGAACGACAACACTAAAAAACGTAAACGATGCAGTCGCACACTGGAGCGATTATGGCGCAAAACCAGATCCCCTTGAGTGTTCTCCCTCTGCAAATCCTCCTTCCTCACCTACTCCTCCTCCCTCCACGCCGCCAAACAAGCCTACTTCGTAGCCCTCATCAACACCCTCTCCACCTGTCCTCACCGGCTCTTCTCCACTTTCAACTCCCTACTCTCTCCCCCCACCTCCACCCAGTACCTCACTCACCGGCCACGAGATTGCCAATCACTTCCAAAACAAGATCGACGCAATCCGTAAGGACATCGCCAATGCTAAATCTACCTCCCCACCTAGCCTCCCTCCCATTATAACCCCTTCAACTCTCCCCTCCTCTGACCTCGCAACCGCCCTGCCCCCCACCACACCTAACATCCCGCACACTATAACCTCCCCAACACTCTGCTCCTTCAGCCTCGCTACCACTTAGGAGGTCACTAAGGTCTTCTCAGAAGCCCGCCTCACCACTTGCCCCCTTGACCCTGTCCCCACACAACTCGTCCGGTCACCCTCCTCCTCCATCCTACGCTCCCTCACCCACATCTTCAATCTCTCCCTCTCTACTGGCGCATTCCCCTCAACCCTAAAGCACGCGCACATCACCCCTATACTCAAAAAACCCTCCCTGGACCCCACCGACCTGAACAACCTTAGACCCATCTCCCTGCTGCCATTTACATCCAAGCTCCTTGAGCGCTTAGTCTATAATCGCCTAAGCTCCCACCTCACTGACAACAACCTCCTCGATCCACTACAGTCTGGCTTCCGTCCCCTACACTCCACTGAAACTGCCCTACTCAAAATCACTAATGACCTGCTAACCGCCAAAGCTAATGGCCACTACTCAGTCCTCCCTACTCCTCGACCTTTCCGCGGCCTTCGACACAGTTGACCACCCCCTCCTCAATAAATTACACTCCCTTGGAATCAGAGACTCCGCTCTCTCCTGGCTCTCCTATCTATCCCAACGCTCCTTCAGTGTTACCTATAACGCTACCACCTCCCCCTCTCTCCCCCTCTCTGTTGGGGTCCCCCAAGGCTCTGTCCTTGGGCCCCTTCTCTTCTCCATCTACACCTCCTCCCTCGACAAACTGATACACTCCCACAGCTTCAACTATCGATGACACGCAAATTTACTTCTCCAGACCTCACCCCTTCAGTCTCCGCCCGTATCACCCACCTACTGAACGACATATCAGACTGGATGTCGCTCCATTTCCTCAAATTGAACCTTTCCAAAACCGAGTTCCTAATTTCCCCCCAGCCCGCACCCCCCTCCCATCCTCTCCATCACGACCAACAATGCCAACATCAGTCCCACCCCACAAGCCAAAGTCCTAGGTGTCACTCTAGACTCAAACCTGTCCTTCCAACCCCATGTCCAAACGCTGGCAAACTCATGCAGGCTCCACCTCCGCAACATCTCCAAAATACGTACGTTCCTAACCCCAGACACTACTAAACAACTCATTCACTCCCTCATTATCTCACATCTGGACTACTGCAACTCCCTTCTCACCGGCCTACCCCAACACAGGTTATCCCCGCTTCAGTCTATCCTGAACTCAGCAGCCAGACTCATCCAGCTTACCAACCGCTCCGCTTCTGCCACCCCCCTCTCATTCCCTCCACTGGCTTCCGATTGCCCAACGCATTAAATTCAAACTACTAACATTGACATACAAAGCCATTCATAACGCTGCTCCAAACTACCTCACCGACCTGATACCCAAATACCACCCAACCCGTACTCTTCGCTCCTCACAAGACCTCCTACTTTCTAGCTCCCTGGTCTCCGCCTCCCACGCCCGACTGCAGGATTTCTCCAGGACTTCCCCCATCCTCTGGAACTCACTACCCCAATCCATCAGACTGTCACCTACCCTCCTCACCTTTAGGTGCACCCTGAAAACCCATCTCTTCAGGGAAGCCTACCCCACTCTCACCTAACAGCCGATCTTCTCCTACCACTCCATCCCCCACAGCCACTATCCCCTCCCTCCTAGATTGTAAGCTCGAAAGAGCAGGGCCCTCGAACCAATCGTGTATTGTTTTGTTACTGTATTGTCTCATATACTGTCCCCGACTATAATGTACAGCGCTGAGCAAACCTTTTGGCGCTATATAAATACTGTATAATAATAATAATAATTTTTACATCGTTCGTTTGGGCCTAAACAAACTATGTCCCTCACTAACACGTGAGGCCACTGGGTGTGCTGTATAAACTGTATCTAGCTGAGTTCATGAAAATACAGTTAGACTTTTCTCCTAAATGGTAAGGATTTTCAAAATGTTATTAACTGTTTAGTGTATTGTGTAGGGGGGTGTACTAATGGGTAATTTTTTTCCATATCTTGGAGTTCTTAAAGCCTAAGTCTAGCTAAAACCAAAAACATAATCAGCACGAGTGACATAACATGATTCGTATGTGTCCCTTGTGCTGATTCTATATATTTTTTTTTTATTTTTTTTTTTTAGGAGACATTTTCCTCCATCCTTTATAATAAAGGGATATTAGCAGCTAGTACTCAATAGTTAGAGAACTTGTTGCCTGACCATTCTTTTCATCAAAACTCTTACCACAAGATTATAGGTGCATTTAATATATGCATGTTATTTACCAGCAAAAGACTCCCATGCTCAGAAGTTGCTGCTGCATGCTGCCATCTTCGATGTGATGTCAGCAGCCCCAGTAGACTGAAAGCTGTCACTCTAGTAACACTTATTCTCTTTTGCTCCTTCCTTTGGCTGCTACATAAGGGTTTTCTTGATTTTATAAAAATACAAATAAGAGAAATGACTACACACAGGAAGAAAAGTAAAACCTCTCCACATTTCCTGACAGCTATATGTATAGTAAGACCAGGAAATGTAGGTTTTGTCATAGAAAGGACTGTGGTCTTTCTAAAGTAGTAGAACTATACTTTGTTTTCACTTTATTGCTTCGCATTCTTCTTTACTTATCACCAAAAATGAAATACAACAGAAGCTTTGATACTACTTTTATCACAGTTCTAGAAGCACACTCTAAAATTTGTAAGAAGCCAGTAAACCTATCTACATGGCAAGCTCCCAAAGGAGTTTACAGTCTAATGTACTTACTGTAGTCCTATTGCAAATGCCTTCTAGTTCCAAAGTAGAAGTTAATCCTGCTATTATCCTGTATTATAATTATACAGGATTTATATAGCACTAACAGTTTACACAGCATTTTACAAAGTAGACAGAACAGTAAGGAAGACAGTACAGTCACAATACAATTTTAATGCAAGAGGATTAAGGGGGCTATTTTTGCTGCACAACAATTCATTATTGTTAGTTTGCAGGTGGTGGTTTAGTCACAGAACGAGCATAGAGAACATTGAATTTGCAATTTTTTGACATGGATATGTTGATTTTGCATTTAGATTGCTAATGAGGAAGTTTTGCGTCTGCTATATGAAGAGGCCAAATCTAACGTCCTAGAGGGCAGGTACCCCTGTGACTTAGAAGACTGTGAACTGTTGGGCGGCCTAGCTTGCCGCTTAGAACTGGGTCCTTATAACCAAGAAAAGCATACACCTTCCACATTAAGGTATGAGTATACTTTTCCATGCTTATATATTCATATTTTTCTTTATTCTTTCTTGTGGGGATCGTCATTAATTTACAAATATCTATACATTTAAATACTTTGCCTCACTGACATGCGAGTTGTTCACAGTAAAGACTACTTTCTACTTAAAATGACAAAAACAGATGATTACTGCTTTTCTCTAAAAACATTCCTTCAAAGCTGTATTAAATCCAAAAGCATACCTTTTATTATATTGCAGCTTACAAATTCTTAGATGTAATGGCTACGTTCATTTACTTTTTTAGGCTTTCTTTGTTCTATTTAATTTGGTGATCTGGTCAGCAAACCTCTAACCTCAGTTACAGATGAAACACACCATTTAACACTAGCAGGGATGCTTATAATGTTATGTTTTATTTATGTAATATCTTTATCAAAAAACCGTTTGCTGTAACTACCTATAAAGTTTTAGATGGAGTTTGGCTTCAGTTTTTTAGTGTATTTAAAGTGTAATTCCAGTCAAAACCTAACTAAGCTAAAATCTCCTCCTACCCCCATTATAAGCCAATTTTGTCTACCATATAAAAGAATAGAAGTCTATATTGGCCTGTTGTGAATTTGCTCCAGCCCAGTCATATCACAGGGTCCCAGTCCGGCCTCAGTGTAGAGGATGGACAGCAGACTATGGCTGCCCCAGAGTAAGTCTATTGGTGACACAATTGCCCTGGCTCTGCAGTCATTGTCACTGCTCTCTACAGTGAAGCTGCCACTGGAGATCTAATGTGACCGGACCAGAGCAGCCTCAGCATAAGTAAGTATACTGATCTTTCCTTTTACAGGGTAGATATAACTGGTTTAGAATGAAGTAGGAGTAAATTTAGGCTTAGTTAGGTTTTGACTGGAATTGCACTTTAAATCTGCTAGCATTTCTAACATTTCTTCCTCTGGACTGACAATGCTGCTGTCTAAAGGCGCCCCTGTGTTCAATTGTCCAGAGTGGGGCACTCTAATACAGGAGGTGTGTATTTGGCCAGATCACCAGATGAAAACAGAGAGCAAAAAAGCCTAAGAAAAGAAAACTGAGTCAGCCACTACATTTAATGATTGGTAAGCTGCAACATATTACATTTTTGGTTTTCAGTTTAATACTGATTTACAACTAATCACCAGATACTTTTTCTATTCAAACAGTGTTACGCTCTGGTAAGCAATATTATCCTATTAGAAATGCACAGGGCTGTGAGAAGAAGTCTAGGGATTTTAAATAATAATTGAAAACGCAACATTGGATGTGTTACTTGTGTCCTTCAAACCCTTATTGGGCCTGGTTCACATCTGATGCATTTTTAAATGCGCTGCAAAACACACATAAAAGTGCAGTGTATGAATATACATTACTTCCAATGAGGCCATTCACATCTGCACTCTGCGTTGTACAAAATGTGGCATGTCCAATATTATATGCATTTACCTGCATTTTTCAGGCCTATTGAAGTTTATGTAAGCACATGAAAAAAACACATGTAAAACTCACTAAAAAAGCATGTTGAAGAACAGAACACACAAGGAAAAATGCATGGAAGCAGAAAGATGTGCACCCATCTTAAAAACTAGTACTATAACGAGTCCTTTAATGTTTTGGCTTCATTAATTGTTCTTATTTTTACCTGGTGATCCTGCCAGTAACATCCTTATTCTCCTAGGGTGACCATGCTCACCACTGTAATGTATCTATGTAGGCATATAGTATTGTTGGCACAGGTCAGAATGTGCGTTAGGACCACAATCACCCCTACCCCGCTTCTCCTCATCCTCTTAACATGGGGAGGGGAAGGTTTTCTGTAGGCCTGCAAAGAGGATTGGCAACAATGCAAACTGATAACTTCCTGTAATCTGCTGATTTATTAGTTCACTGTATTTTTGGCAGGATCAGCAGGTATTATTTATTATTAATATTTTTTTTTTTTTTTGATGCACTTATTGACCATATTTAAAACCCTTTCCAAGGTATGTTTAGAGCAAAATTGAGCATTTAAGTGATGTACATTATTATGGCTTGCATACATTTTAACTCTTTCGCTGCCATGCCTTGCTCTCCACTTTTAAACTCAGATGACCAGGCCGTTTTTTGCATTTTGTTTTTTTTGTCTTACAGCTTTCAAAGTTTGTGTAAGACCCCCCAAACCATATATTTTCTGAAAGCATAGGACCAGTAGAATAAAAGGAATGTACTATTAATTTTTTTTAGACCCCGCAGTAGTTAAGCAAATGTTCATCAAATAGCTTTTTAACTAAAAATATACTAAAATAATTTTTAGTGCACACAACACAACTTTTTTAATTCCTGCTATATTGCTGCTAAGGCCTTGTTCAAATGGAGCGTACTAAAATGTAGAGTCACGGAGGGCCATGTTTACCCGCATGGGGATGCCCAGGTGTTTCATGCATTCCCATGTAGGCAGTCCCATGCGTGTCAATTGGCATACATAGCCGCTGCTCCCAATCTGACATCTGTGTGGGTTTGATTGCACGAACCCGGACACAGACAGCATGAGGTCAGGGATATGCACCCGGACCTACATGAGTGTCAAATGGGGAGCAACAGCTGTGTTTGTGCAGTTGCTACATCCCAAATAACATAAATGGGGCTGCTTGCACAGGGATGCACAGAACATCTGTGCATCCCTTTATGGGAAATTACGACCCTGCAGGAGAATACACTGTGTATGCCCTGTGTGAACAAGACCTTACTATTAGGGATACACTGATACCGGTATTGATAGAAGTGCCAATACCTATTATTTTCATGATTACTTGAAACCGATACTTTGTGGTGCCAAAATGACTGGGTGCAAATTGCACTGCAAAGAATGGCATGTGGTTTATACAGAAATACGGTGCGATTCCTGTCCAAATCGCACGCGGTTTCCTGCACCGTTCCTGTATGAACCCAGGCTGAAATCACCATGACAAGCCTGGGTTTACACAGGAGTGATTGCACTGCATTCCTGTTCAAATTGTATGCCATTTTTTGCAATGGGATTTCCTGCCATTCATTTTTTATGGACGTAAATCGTGCCGCAAAGAAGTATCGATACTTAGTATCGGTGAGTACTTGAAAGTATCGTTACTCATACACGCCAATAAATAAGTGCATCCCTATTTTATTTATATATATATATATATATATATATATATATATATACTTTTTTTTTTTTTTTTGTTTTTTTACATTTTTAAATATTTTGTAATTTTTTGGGGGGTGGAGGGGGCTTTGGCGAGATATCAGTGGTCAAAA
This sequence comes from Staurois parvus, assembly GCF_062004578.1. Lineage (NCBI taxonomy): Eukaryota > Metazoa > Chordata > Amphibia > Anura > Ranidae > Staurois > Staurois parvus. The sequence goes on from NW_028318511.1 coordinate 11,419,987, forward strand.
AAAGACCCCTGATGTCTCTCTTTTGAGACGGAGAAAAGGATTGAAGACAGTCCCTTTTCTCTGCAGTCTAAGCTGCAACTTACATGACTGAATGAGGAGTCTGTATAGAGCCTCCTTTTCATCCATAAACTGACATAGTGAACACAGATTACTATGCTCCGTTATCAGTGGATATAGGAGTGATCAATTGTGCTCACTCACTGTATTCACTGAAGGAAAGGGAAAGGCATGTTTACCAAGCTCCCTGTTCTCCATTCTGAGAGCTTGGAGCCAGAGTAGCAGGTGGCAGGAGGGAGAGGAGGGAACGCTGCCTAGCAGCAGAGGATCGGGGAGTCAGGCACCAGCAGCAGGGGCATCAGAGAAGAGGTTGGAGTGGCGGGGGGATATTTTATTTCCTTTTGCTCCAAAGCCCCTGCAGCAAGCTGGCGGGAGAGGCAGAGGAGGGAAGCAGGCGGCTGTAGGGAAACTGGTTTGCTATTTTGGGGGAGGAATCTCTGCTGGGGAGGGTGAAAGTAGAGGGTGGGGGGACGTTTACTATAAACAAAAAAAAAAAAAAACGGTGGCGGCAGGGCGGGACCTTACGTTCCAGGTGAATAGTTCTAATCAGCGGCTTGTTACCCACTGATCAGAGCTATCTGTTTGTTCAGCAAAGTCTGCTGAACAATTCTGCTATAAGTTTATGGTCCCCTGAAGTGACCATGAGCTTATAGCAGAGGAGGAATTTTATCTTGCTGCAGCTTGCAACATAGCAACACATGTTTACATTCCAGCTGTTAATGATCTAAAGAACAGTAATGAGAAGTGAAGGGTTAACGAGAGTTTGTCTTAGCAAGAGTTTTACAAAACCCACATTCTTTTCCCACACCATTACATTACAAAACCCACATTCTTTTCCCACACCAGTACATCACAGATAATGTTTCTTGGGTTACCTTTTGTTTCCTCACTGCAGTTAGATTACTCATGTACCAGTTGGCATTTATATCTTTGCAAATATTGGGTTACTTCTCTTCTCTGGTACACACATATATAACTTATTCTTACCATACATCTTCAGTATTAATGACATTTTAATGGCTGTATTTATGCACACAATAGCACCATTTACCACCTTAAAAATATTACATATGTTTTTAGACTATAAAACTGTGGTATTGCAAGAAGTTTCTCACATTTTAAAGTGACCTTACTTTTTGATCTACCAAAACCTACATAGGGTCTGCATAACTGGATAGTTTAGTTAGGCCCTCTCTTTACATGGTTGTGTTAAATTTAAAGGAGATTATTCAGTCAGAAAGGGTCACGATTAAAGAAGGCGATCTAATAAAAAAAACCCCTAAGATCTGGGTTGTGGCCAGCCCATCACGTCATTAACCTGTCTTGCCTTACTTTTTACAGGGTATAGTTTGTTAAACACACTCCCTATGCTCATCTTTCATTGCTTCTTTTACTTTGAGTTACTGGGCAAGCAGCAAATAAAACCAGTAATTGTTTTACATCAACAAGAATTTAGGTTCCTTGTAACTTACTGTCATATAGCATCACCAGCATCTGGTACTACATTTCGTTTCAATGCTCAAGATTGGACTTGACGCGGATTCCGCAAATGCACAAACTGACCTTAATTGGCCAGTTCACCCACCCAAATCTCTGGCTGATGTTTGTAAACAAAAGTAGCACTACCACCACTAAATGACAGATCCCTAGCTGGCTTGGCATCATGTTCAAAAAATGAAGTCACACAGGATCCTTGGCCGGTTTCGTTTATGTACAGCCACCCAGAATACATGTATGAAAAATGGCCTGGTTGACATTTTAGGGGGAGTCCAATTCTGTGTATTTTTTGACTGTACATCAAAAAATGGGGTATACTTCCTTTTAAGATTTATACCAGGCCCTTCTCTAAGCATGCAGCCTTGGTGCCAGGAAAGGAAGAGCAACGAGAGTGCTCACCCATCCCCTGAACCATATCATCAAACCACATTCCTCTAGCATTGGGAGGGTACCTTGCAAAGTATGGCAAAGCAAGACACCTTGTCCCAATTTTGCCCCCTGACCCCCCCCCCCCCCCCCCCAAAAAAAGAGAAAAGTAAAATGTGTCAGTTAAAGTAAATCCAAGACCACATGCGATCTCCAGCTAGGTGAATCCTTGTCAATCACAATTGACCAGACTTGGCACAGGACAGTGCTTCCCTGCTGTACTATTGAAAGTTTCCAGACTAATGTTTGTAAATGTACCATGTCGGGCTCAAAAAGTATTGTTCCATTATTTCACATGCAGCTTTAAGGTATCACCCCCCGATGTATATATTCCAATGCTGCCCTTTAAGCCACACTCCCTGCTAAACAGTTTTTTTTATTAATTTTTGTGGGTTTTTTTAATTATTTTTGCATTGGAATGATAAAATAATCTAACTGGGCTGTCTGGAGTAACAGCCAGAGTTAGATTTTATAGTAGTGGTATGCAATGACTTCAAAAGAACAATCCCATGGAACTGGAACGGGAAGGAGGATAAGATGGGGGAGGGATGGGGGGAGAAATCCTGGGGTTTAGCACCTATGCATTATAAAGGAGATTCACAATTTAAGAACTTTACAGAACAGGGTTCAGGGTTCCTGGAGGAAGGTTAAATTTTTTATTACTTTATGTATCTTTTTATTTAGATCAAATATTGTTACAAAACATTTTTTTTCTAAACAGGGAGGCTAGTAAGTTTCCGTGGAAATTAAAAGGTCTCTTTCCTGTACTTTACACTGATCAGCCAAAACATTATGACCATTAACCTAATATTAAGTCCCCCTTTTACCCCCCAAAACAGCCCTAACCTGTTGAAGCATGGACTCTAGTAGACCTCTGAAGGTGTATCTTGTACAATAGTTACTGAACATTCCCTGACATAAAGGTAGACCATTTTTCAGTGTACAGTTTGAAGATAGCAGTTTAAAACCATGGCCTGTTCTATTAGCTGTATTTTGTAACACCCTGGTATTTTTTATATCTTGACTTGTGTCTGACAAGCATCACCTTCAGAATGCAGATTTTTAGAAGACCTTTTACTTCTGCTCAACCTGTCTAGCTGGTTGTGAATATGGCTCAGGGATGTTGTTGGACTGAGTATTTAATAATGCCTAGGCTGGGTACTTACGAGAGCACTATTTGGGCATTTTCTGTGCATTTCTACAGACTAGTAAGTATTAAAAGGGCTAACTATTGCAGTTTTCTCAAATATCTGGTCATGGGTTTTGAGTATTGCGTGACTGTTGCATACTGTAATGAAGGGAAGTTCTCAGACAAATGTCACGCATTGCATCATGGGATGCATTTGAAGTGTTTCTTGGTGTTCCCTTTCCTCAAAGTTGTCTCTTATATAATTCAGGTTCCAAGAAACTAGGGGGCTCCCAGGGAGCCTTGCTTCTAAGGTTTGGCAAGACAGAGGGTCTGTTGGTGGTCAGTCTTCCCTTGAAAAGTCAGTTTATTGTACTTGGCGTCAGTTTTAACAAGGCAAGAGTACAGACAGAGATGCTTGCTGCATACTGAGCAAACCACAATAAACTCAACTGAATTTTGTTACAATGTAGCATATTTATTGTTCAAGGTACACAAATCTTTACAGCCCATTCACACTGCCTGCACACTAAATGCTCCGTTGAAGCAGGTGGGCAGCTGTCAGTTTTTGGCTGCATTGAGCCATGGTGAGGGGGTGGTGTGGTACATCACAAAGTTTCCTTTTTTTCCCCCATTCATGTCTCCACACAGCAGTACAGTGACATGCAGTGCCCGCCTGTGTCCTGCAGTAAAAAAAAGTCTCCATTTTACTACAGCTCACTGCATCGGACCACGGGGCTGTGTTGCAGTGCGAATGGGGAACATAAAAAACAATTCTCCCGTGCAGAAAAATGTCAATCACTTATGTGAATGAGCACTTACTGAGATGGATTCACTGTTGTTTATTAGAAAAAAAAACAAAAAAACACAAGTCTTATAGGTAGGATATTGTTTTAAAATGGGGAGCATTTTAAATTATTTTGTGCAAACAAAAATTTGACAAACTTGAAGCATGGCACCGATCACCTTTTGACAACATCGTATCTGCATCCTGCCTCTCCAGTACCTACATACTGCATGGCATTGCAGCTTCTGCATAGCAAAGCATTAAAAGTTATCCTTATCTTGAAGAGTGAATTGTTTTTCTGCCCGAAAGCAACTGAAAATGTTCATACACAAAACCAAAAATGCAGACTTCTCCGGTTTCCCCCACAGAATCACAAAGACTCCATACCAGTATTTTCTTCAGGGGGATTGATTGTATTTTGTGCAGATTTTGCTTTGTTTGGGGTGCCTTACTTCTAATGAAAGGCTACTAGATCTTAAACAGTGGTTGGGTTTATTTACAAGATTCCTAGATTGTAAGCTTGAAAGAGCAGGGCCCTCGATCCCCTCATGTTTTGCATTGTATTGGTATTGTTCTGTCACATGTTCTGTCCCCTTTATAATGTACAGCGCTGAGCGAACTATTGGCGCTTTATAAATACTGTATAATAATAATAATAATAATAATAATTTACAAACGGATGTACATGATGTCTAATTACAAAGGCATATAAAGGGATCTAAAGTACATACATTATAGTTAGAAGTAGGGAAATGGGATAAGGTAATGGGGAAATCAAGACGGAGGAAAAGGGGTCCTCTTTAGGCTCACTCACACTTATTCTGTCTGAATCATTCATAGCAGGGCCTCCAGTCTTGGGACACACCCTCAAATGGATTCAAGTGAACTGTATTCTTGATCCATCATTGACAAAATCTTGTGCTAGTGGTCACAAAAGTCCCATTACTGACCCAGGCTCAGAGTTTAGCTTTAAGCAGATGATTACACAGGATGTCCATAATAATCCTGCCTCCAGCAAGCATGTTGCAATACTGAACAGGTTTGGGCAGTAAATACCCCTACAGGTGTGCTGACAGCCTCAGGCATTCATCTAGTCCTTTTTGTTGACAGTTGATCTTAAAGTCTTTATCTGCCTTAATACAGATCCATTTGCAATTTGCTCTTTCGGGAGGCATATTTTAGTTATTATCATAGCTGCATAGATATCAGTTTTTTATCAATTACACCAGTTTGATATCCAAGATTTTGAAATGTAATTGTGATATATTTCTTCTTTTTTAGACCCAAGCTGGAGTGCTTTCTTCCTTCTTATGTGTGTAAAAAAAGGAATGGATTATTGAATGCTTTTATTAATAGAGGGAGTCGCCAGGCAAATTTTGAACAGACTTTACTGAACTCGTACAAAGAAGTTACAGAAAATACTTGTGAAGAGGGAGAAACCACAAACTACAAAGAGTATCTGAAGAAGTGCCATGAACTTCCCTATTATGGGTTTGTATTTATATTAAAAATGTTTGGCAATTAAGGGAGAGACAAGAAAAGAAAGTAGCATGATAGGCAGATAAAGAATGCATCATCTTTAGAGTTTCTGCTTTGAAAAAGTGAAAAACCTTTCACCTAGAAAATGTGGCAAGCTCAGAAACTCGCCATTCCACAGACCAACAGCATGGATTGAAGTGGATGTTTGTTGAATTGAATAGAGAGCCAGCGTGGCACTTGCCTGGAAAAACTACTGCAATGAAATCCCAGCTCCAAACATTTCAGTCTCTATGGTGATGTACCTCACAGGGACAAACACCTAGAGTCCTGCATTAAGGCCCTGTTAAAAAATGTAGATGATGTAGACCAATGTAATAAATGCTGTGCTACTTCTAAGTGAAATGTGCAAAGGGCTACTACCCTAGGAAAGTGCCCACAAACTAAACAATGAAATACAACTAAGCCAAAATACAAATGTAAATAAAGTGTATACCACAATGTATAAATGCTGTAAAATGACAGTGTGCGTCTTTAACAAGTCCATATGGTTTATACCACAGAATAAACACAAAATGTATGTGCCAAATGTCACTCAAAATTCCATTGTAAATTCTTGAGTGCTCCTAGAAACCATCACCGTCACTCTTAGTGCTCCTAAGTGCAAACAGTGCTAGCTCAGTGCTCACAGAATTCTCACCTTCAATATACTTGAATGCACCTATAAGGGTTTATTCACTGAGGTTCCATCACTCTATGGATCATCCAATGCTCTCTGTCCACAAGGGGCTCTCATTACTTCCTCCCAGTCTTTCGACCCAAATAAGGTGCAAGCCAGCTGATAGTCACGTGACAGTGTCGCAACATGTAGGGCGTGGCTGGAGGCAGCCGTGGACCGGAAATGACACATGCGGAAGTGCGGTCTGCCGGTTTCTCCATGTATTTAAATTATGTTTTTACAAGTTTTTAGCATGTACAGTCAGGTCCATAAATATTGGGACATCGATACAATTCTAACATTTTTGGCTCTATACACCACCACAATGCATTTGAAATGAAACGAACAAGACGTGCTTTAACTGCAGACTGTCAGCTTTAATTTGAGGGTATTTACATCCAAATCAGGTGAACGGTGTAGGAATTACAACAGTTTGCATATGTGCCTCCCACTTGTTAAGGGACCAAAAGTAATGGGACAGAATAATAATCATAAATCAAACTTTCACTTTTTAATACTTGGTTGCAAATCCTTTGCAGTCAATTACAGCCTGAAGTCTGGAACGCATAGACATCACCAGACGCTGGGTTTCATCCCTGGTAATGCTCTGCCAGGCCTCTACTGCAACTGTCTTCAGTTCCTGCTTGTTCTTGGGGCATTTTCCCTTCAGTTTTGTCTTCAGCAAGTGAAATTCATGCTCAATTGGATTCAGGTCAGGTGATTGACGTGGCCATTGCATAACATTCCACTTCTTTCCCTTAAAAAACTCTTTGGTTGCTTTTGCAGTATGCTTTGGGTCATTGTCCATCTGCACTGTGAAGCGGCGTCCAATGAGTTCTGAAGCATTTGGCTGAATATGAGCAGATAATTGCCCGAAACACTTCAGAATTCATCCTGCTGCTTTTGTCAGCAGTCATATCATCAATAAATACAAGAGAACCAGTTCCATTGGCAGCCATACATGCCCACGCCATGACACTACCACCACCATGCTTCACTGATGAGGTGGTGAAGGGTGTTTTCTTCACCAGGGAAAGAATTCTTCGGTCATCCACCACAGTTGTTTTCTGTGGTCCTCTTCCGGGTCTTTTGGTGTTGCTGAGCTCACCAGTGCATTCCTTCTTTTTAAGAATGTTCCAAACAGTTGTTTTGGCCACGCCTAATGTTTTTGCTATCTCTGATGGGTTTGTTTTGTTTTTTCAGCCTAATGATAGCTTGCTTCACTGATAGTGAAAGCTCTTTGGATCTCATCTTGAGAGTTGACAGCAACAGATTCCAAATGCAAATAGCACACTTGAAATTAACTCTGGACCTTTTATCTGCTCATTGTAATTGGGATAATGAGGGAATACCACACACCTGGCCATGGAACAGCTGAGAAGCCAATTGTCCCATTACTTTTGGTCCCTTAACAAGTGGGAGGCACATATGCAAACTGTTGTAATTCCTACACCGTTCACCTGATTTGGATGTAAATACCCTCAAATTAAAGCTGACAGTCTGCAGTTAAAGCACATCTTGTTCGTTTCATTTCAAATCCATTGTGATGGTGTATAGAGCCAAAAATGTTAGAATTGTGTCGATGTCCCAATATTTATGGACCTGACTGTAAGTGTATTACGTTTAATTGATTTATTTGAACATACTACACTATTGGAGATCCCTCTGTTTTTACCTATGTGAGTAAAGGGATCATGTCCCCAAACGACTCTTAAAGGAGACTTTTTCACCTTATTTAGGTCGAAAGACCAGGAGGATGTAATGAGAGCCCCTTGAGGACAGTGAGTATTGGAGGATCCATAGAATGAAGGAACCTCAGTAAATAAACCCTTATAGGCGCATTCAAGTATATGGAAGGCGAGAATACTGTGAGCACTGTGGTGACACTGTTTGAGCACCAAGAGTGACGGTGACCATTTCCAGGAGCACATAAATGTTTTTATTCTGTGGTATAAACTGTATGGCCTTGTTAAGACAGACATTTTGTCATTTTACAGCATTTACACATTGTTGTATACACTTTATTATTTACATTTGTATTTTGGTTTAGGTGTGTTTCATTGTTTAGAGCTTGTGGGCACTTATCTAGGATAGTAACCATTTGCACATTTCACTTTGAAGCAGCGCAGCATTTATTATATTGATTTAATTCACGGTAAGATTGTGGGAACACAATGTTGATGCTGGCAGCTGCTCACATCATATTGTATTACACTATTTATGATTGAGATATTGAAGGTAGCACATGAGTAATATTCCACTAGCTTCTAGAAATGGTAAATGCACCTTCCTGGTGCCCACTGAGAGCTCTCTAAACTACTGAACAGAAGGGAGTGTGTTGAGTCAAATGGACAATTTGGGAAATGTCTACTTTGCAGAGCAGAATGTAAGTGCTCCCAAAAGTTTTATCTTGGTTAGGGAAAATTCACACCTGAGAGTTTTGTAGCTTGAAGCTCCAAAACTCTCGACAGCCTAAATCCTGTGTACAGTGCATTCAGAAAGTATTCACAGCGCTTAACTTTTGCCACATTTTGTTACAGCCTTATTCCAAAATGGATTAAATTCATTTTTTTCCCTCAACATTGTACAAACAATACCCCATAATGACAACATGAAAGAAGTTTGTTTTAAAATCTTTGCAATTTATTAAAAATAAAATATTAAAAAAAAACATGTACATAAGTGTTCACAGCTTTTGCTCAATACTTTGCTGAAGCACCTTTAGCACCAATTACAGCCTCAATTTTTTTTTTTAGTATGATGCTACAAGCTTCGCACACCTATTTTTGGGTAATTTTGCGCATTCTTCTTTGCAGTACCTGTCAAGCTGTATCAGGTTGGATGGGGAGCGTCAGTGTACAGTCGTTTTCAGATCTCTCCAGAGATGTTCAATCAGGTTCAAGTCTGGGCTTTGGCTGGGCCACTCCAGGACATTCACAGAGTTGGCCCGTAGCCACTCCTTTGTTATGTGGGCTGTGTGCTTAGGATTGAAAGATGAACCGACGCCCCAGTTTAAGTTCCAGAGCGCTCTGGAACAGGTTTTCATCAAGGATGTCTCTGTACATTCCTGCATTCATCTTTCCTTCAATCCTGACTAGTCTTCCCAGTTCCTGCCGCTGAAAAACATCCCCATAGCATGATGCTGCCACCACCATGCTTCACTGTAGGGATGGTATTGGCCAGGTGGTGAGTGGTGCCTGGTTTCCTCCAGACATGACGATTGGCATTCAGGCCGAAGAGTTCAATCTTTGTTTCATCAGACCAGAGAGTTTTGTTTCTCATGGACTGAGAGTTCTTCAGGTTCCTTTTGGCAAACTCCAGGCGGGCTGCCATTTGCTTTTTACGGAGTGGCTTCCGTCTGGCCACTCTACCATACAAGCCTGATTGGTAGAGTGCTGCAGAGATGGTTGTTCTTCTGGAAGGTTCTCTCTCCACAGAGAAATGCTGGAGCTCTTTTAGAGTGACCATCGGGTGCTTGGTTACCTCCCTGGCTAAGGCCCTTCTCCCTCGATTTCTCATTTTGGCCGAACGGCCTGCTGTAGGAAGATTCCTGGTGGTTCCAAACTTCTTCCATTTATGGATGATGGAGGCCATTGTGCTCATTGGGACCTTCAATGCTGCAGAAATTTTTCTGTGCACTTCCCCAGATCTGTGCCTTGATACAAGCCTGTCTTCGAGGTCTACGGACAATTCCTTGGACTTCATGGCTTGGTTTGTGCTCTGATATGCACTGTTAACTGTGGGACCTTATATAGACAGGTTTATGCCTTTCCTAATCATGTCAAATCAACTGAATTTTCCACAGGTGGACTCCAATAAAGGTGTGGAAACATCTCAAGGATGATCAGTGGGAATAAGATGCACCAGAGCTCAATTTAGAGTGTCATGGCAAAGGCTGTGAATATTTATGTACATGTTTTTTTTGTTTTTTTTTTGTTTTTCCCTAGTTTTTATTTTTAATAAATTGCAAAGATTTCAAAATTAACTTTCACGTTGTCATTATGGGGTATTGTTTGTAGAATGTTGAGGAAAAAATTAATTTAATCCATTTTGAAAAAAGGCTGTAACAACAAAATGTGTCAAAAGTTAAGTGCTGGCTGCACTGTATTACAATGGTAACTATGCACATACAGGTGCCCAGATGCCTGTAACTCAAAGCTTGAAGCTCAAAAAGCTACAGGAGCTACCTTTGGTGTAGATTTGGGCTTTTTTAGCCACATAGACTTCAATAGGAATGCCTGAAAATGCTCAGTTTTTCAGTCGTATTTCAGGCATCTTTGAGCCTCTAAGAGCTGGTCTCTTCCACCTAGTGCTTTCCATTGGCTAAAGCAAAGCATCTAAAGCTTGAATACACATGTAAAACACTTGAAATATGCTTCTAAAATGCTTATATATGTACACAAAAACTCAAATTAAGAACACATGCAAAACACCAACAAATCGCTGTGCTCACGTTTGAACGCAGCCATAGAGTAGAATACAGTAGGGTGGATTTTCATCCTAAAATATGGCCAAAGCTTGTTTTCGGCAATACTTTTCTTGTAGATCACAAGAGTGCACTTAGTTTTGCACTCCTGAGACCCAGAGTCTACTAATAGCTGTCTCTTGCCCACTGTCTGATGTGGCGGAGCCCCTCTGGGCTCTAGAAGGGTCCAGATAATATGATACATCCAGCGGCCTGATTGACAGCTGGCTCTGGCTGTCAGTGTGCTGATGAGAGCCGAAACCAGCCGCACCCACCTCATGACCTGCCATGCGCACCAGTGAGTGCTGGAGGAGCAAAGCGGGGAGCAGTGGCTGACAATCGCTGCTTTCTGCGCTGAGCAGATTGAGAACTGAGCAATCAACAATCGTGATCTCTCTATCTTCGGCCTAAGAACCTACATGGGACAGCTGAAGCATGTACCCTACACTTCTCTTTTAAGAAAAAATGTTCCAGAGGTAAGTGTAAATTGTGCATAGCACTTACCTCCCACAGAACTTTTGATTTATAATTCCTAAATTTCTTCTTTGAAACTTTGCAATATTTTGCCCTCATCACACTCAAAGAAACTATTGTGTTTGTGTGCGTGTTGTTTTTTTTGTTTTTTTTTCTCCATTCAGTGTAAAATATTATGGGGTTGATTTACTAAAGGAAAATAGACTGTGCCCTTTGCAAGTGCAGTTGCATTCATTTTCTGAAGAGCTTAGTGAATGTGGTGAAGCTTTACTTTGTATAAAAAAAACAAAACAAGCCCAATCATATGCAAGTAAGATGGAATTAAAAAAAAAAAAAACAGCATTTTTGCTTGCATATGATTGGAGGATGAAAATTAGCAGAGCTTCATCACATTCAATAAGGTCTCAGGAAAATGAGTGCAACTGCACTTGCAAAGTGCACAGTGTATTTGCCTTTAGTAAATCAATCCTTATATGTATCTACAGGTGTGCTTTTTTCATGGGAGAAATTGACAAACCAGCACAAGGCTTTCTGAACCGAGCTGGACGCAAGACCGTGTCAGTTGCTATTAATATGGAAGGAGTGTCTGTTATTGATCGAAAGGAAAAGGTATTTGAACTCTGTGCTTGTAAAGTTTGTGATTTTTTTTAGGAGTTTTTCTCACTTATACAGTGTGGAAACTTCTGACCTCCTGGATGTGTAACATTTGTAAAATGTGGCTCTGAAAAGCTCAAAAACATTGTTATATGATACTAATTCAGGCCACAGAATGGAAAGATATAGCTGCCTGTCTATGTATTGAAAGGAAACCTGCACTAAAATGCCATAGCTAACTTGCCCTAACATTGTATTAGTTTCCTGTCTTCCTTGCTGATCCACTGCATACAAGGCTTTGAAAAGTCACTCACAGGGAACAGATATTAAAATTTAGTAATTCTTTGTTCACGCCAGCTTTGTGTGCTACACACATGTTCCATTTCAGTTAGTGATTCACCGAAATGAAAATTCTGGTACCAAAACCGAAAATTCAGGATGCACTTGGCTGAAAACAGAAACCAAAATGGACAGTTGTTAAAAATATATATACTTTTCAAACTCAATTTTTTTGGAAACAAATACACTTTAATGAATAAAAAAAACCACATACCTCCAATTTTTTTGTAGAATATGAAAGATGATGTTACGCCGAATAAATAGATTGCTAACAAGTCATGCTTTAAAATTGCACACGGTGGAGGAATGGTGCTAAACTGCAGACCTCAAAACATTCCATGGGTGACGCTTTAAAAATGTCTACAGGTTACCAGTTTAAAGTTACAGAGGAGGTCTAGAGCTAGAATTATGTATCTCGCTCTGATGTTCACGGTGATACCTCATGTGTGGTTTGAATACCGTTTACATATGTGGGCAAAGCCTATATATGCGTTCACCACTGTGCGTGAGCATGGGGGGACTTTTTTTTTCTTTTTAACTATATATTATTTATTACCTTTTTTTTTTTTTTTTTTTTTTTTTTTTTTTTTTTTTTTTTTTACACTGTCCCTTTTTTTAATTTTAATTTTTTTTAATCACTTTTATTCCTATCACGAGGAATGCAAACATTCCTTGTTATAGAAATAAGCAGTGACAGGTCCTTTTTATGGAGAGATCTGGGCTCAATAATACCCCACATCTCTTTTCTACAATGTAAGACAAAAAAAAAAAAAAAATGCTCTGTTTGTCCACTTTTGGCCGCAGCGTCTCAGGGACACAGCAGCTGCTGAATCCTTCCTTGTCTCCAGGATCTCCCCTTCCTCCTCTGTGAAACCGGGCATTGATGTCATCGTGGCTTGGGGTAAAATGATGCCTGCGTGGACCCCTTTGTGAATGGACTTGGTTTATAGTATACGGCGTCGCATTGGCTGGTACTGTTTTAATCCCTATTGAAAAGTGACAATTTATTCTCAACGCCACGCCCGACTTCTGGATTTTCCTATATGTTTTGATGTTATCTGGCAGGACCTCCTCTTTTTTAGACTGTTGTTTTATCTCTCTCTCTCTTTTTGTTTCCAGTAATAGTATCCCATGTATTTCTTTTTATTTCATTTTTTTTTTTTTTTTTTTTACGTAAAGTTTTATTTAGCCAAGTGTGGGCATAAAGACTGCATATATAGAAATAGCCTAAAGGAATACTTTACCATAAGGAATGAATAAGTGAATAGTCTAATGAAGTATCGGTTGTTTTCTGTATGTGCCTATCAGAGTGCCCCTTAACATATAATAAGGGACACTCTGATGAGCACATTCTATGTTGTGCCCTTTAACATTCAGAGTGCCCCTGTAAGACTACTCCCTACCTTGAGGGCAGACAGGTACTGTGCCGTGATCCATGCTGGACGTTTGTGTACAGGCAGGGAGCGGGAGCCGGAGAGACAGTGAGCTTAACGGGGTGGGGCGCACATGTGATGTCATGTTGCCATGACGACCGCCCTGCTCAGCGGTGCATCTGTCATGGCGGTCCAGGCAGCAGCGCTGCTGGTACTGTTTGCGGACCGCGGTTCGCCAAGTAGTGACCACTGGTCTATGGTATTGTCAGGTACCCTTCCATATTTGGAATGATGACTAGTAGTGTGTCAATTTCAACCAACCAGCTTGTAGGTAATGTAGAGAAAAACTGTTCTGACCCGTTTTTGTGCTTTGTAGCAGTGATTTCCGTTTTGATTTCTAAAAGGCTTAGTTGACCCAGTACTGATATCCTGCTTTAAAAATTAATACATTCTTAATCCGTTATTAGGGGATACAGAGAGCTTCCTATTCAAGACTACTTGTAATTATTTTGCCACCTCCAGGTGAATAGACACTGGCCATAAAAAACATAACCTCTCCCAGCTCAACTAAGGTTCAGTTGGGGAGGAGGAGGGCTTTATCTGGATTAGTCACTACTGCCAGTAGGCCAAGAGAAACTGTACCTGGACCCCACTTGCAAGAGTGGGACGTCCTGTAAAGCTACCGGTTTTTATCCTGTGGTCAGTGATCTCTAGGGTACTGAGTACAAGGTGAACACAGCATGCTCTACAAATCCACAGTAGTGATCCCCTAGTGGGGAAGTAGAGTTCCTGAAGTCCCTGTAGGTCTCACCCATCATCCGTGTTTACAGACATTTGTTTGCAGTAGGTGACCCTAGATGTGGATCTACTGGCATCCAGATTCAATAAATAGAAAGATTAGCGTCCCAAACCAGGGATCCTCGGGAGTTTGCCAGAGATTCTCTAGTGACCCCTTGGGATCAGTTTTCCCTGATATATGCCATCCCACCACTACAGTGTCTTCCTTGTCTGTTGTGCAAGATAGAGGTGTAGGGTATTTTGATGATTCTGCAAGCACCTGCTTGGCCAAGATGGTTATAAAATGTAGATACTGATAATCTCAAGGCCGATGAGCTGTGGGCTCTTCCAGATTGGCCCGATTTGCTGTTGCAGGGTCTGATCTTCCATCCTGCCCTACAGTTGCTAACTTTGTTGGCATGTCTGTTGAAACCCAAGTCCTGAGGGACAGGGATTTTGAACCTCTCCAAGGGATTCCCTTGTCGCTCCTTAAGCGCAAGGTTGTCTTTTGTTTGCCCTTACCTTGGCTTGCAGGGTCTCGGAGTTGGCTGCGCTTTTCTGCAAGCATCCTTTCCCAATTCTTCACTTGGATAAGGTGGTGTTGAGGCCTTGGTCCCCTTTCTTACTTAAGGTGGTTACTTCGTTCCACCTGAATCAGGACATTGTGTTGTCTTCCTTTATCCTTATCCTAAGCATCCTAAGTAGAAGGTGCTTCACTTTTTGGATGTTGCTCAAGCTGTTCAAGTTTATCTGCAGTATAAGATTGGTTTAGACAGTTTGATTCCCTGTTTTTTCTGCTTGATTCCTAGCAAGGGTCATGCTGCTTCTGGATCCATAATCCTAGAATTTCCACCCGGGAATGCACCTCCCTTCCTCCAACACTGTTGGACTTCATTACTGCCAGCAGAAGAAAACTTTGACCATCATAATGTACGTTTCGCTCTCTCCAAGACCACCTAGAATTTGTTAGACTGGAACCTCTTCCCAGATGGACCTACTTTCAGATTTGTTATATGTTAAATGCCGCACATAGACATTAATGCCATACCAGAACCTTGACAGAGTTCGAATGCCTCTGCTACCCTGCTTCCCTGCAAATTCTACTTTCTTCAAGATCCACCCTCTCTTTTTTTTTTTACCTGACACCCCTCTGGATGATGACACTGCACAAAAAGCCAGGGGGGGGGGGGGGAGCCTGGAATAGGGACCTGAAGGCTGATCTTACTCAAGCGTTCAATCAACATCCAGGAAATGAATTACACACTCTGTAGCCGATGGTATCGTACCCCAACACATCTCCACCCCATTTTCACAGACATTCCAATCTGACAAAGGGACGCACGTACACATTTGGTGGTCTTGCCCTCACATACGCCCCTTATGGACTGATGTATATTCCATGCTTAAAGAGATAACAAACCACGACCTGCCCTTCAGATTTCTACAAGCAACATTGTTCCATTTGAGTGACGTACTCTCCAGGGGCCCTTCCCAAAAATTTTATGAACTAACCAATCATACATACATGTAATAGTAACGCACTGTTAAAGCAGTGAAATATGTCTAACTTTGCCATTGTGGTCATTCTATTTAAATATTGCTTATTTCTATCCATATATGGTGTGCAGTAAATTCAAACATCAGTTATTGATTAGCTTTATTTGATCAATTTCACCAAAACATCTTTGTTTTCTTTTCACAGCATGTCTTAATAAGTTTAAAGTTTTCAGAGCTGTCCTGGGACCACACATATCCAGAGAGGGAAGAACATATTCTATGGCTGGAGTTTGATGGTAATAATGAAGGAACACCAGTTAACAAGTTGCTAAAAATATACTCCAAACAGGTGATATTCCAGGAATAATTTAGTAATGTATATTGTATCTTTCTTGTTAAGCTCCCCAGAAGCAATCTCTGCAACACTGCAGCTGGAAGACCAAAATAGTCATTGGACAAATGGGCTTATGGTTTTCAGGTAGACTTCTAGGATCTGAGCATGCTGCTGATATTTGCTAGCAATGTGAACAATCTAAGCAAGTAACACATTTTTCAGAGAAAAAAAAAGGAATTACCTTTTTAATGCATATACATCAAAAACCTTGCCAGCAAATAAATGACAGTGGAGATCTACCTAACAGAAGATGGAAACGTTTCACACCAGAACCAAGCCACTATATAGAGAGGTAAAGATGCAGCTTCAGCCTGAACTCCTCCTGGCTATACTCCTATCATATGTTTTGCCTCACCTACGGGACTTAATCATAGTGATGAGAACGTAACCGAAATAGCAGGCTTTTATACGTCCTCATCATCCGCATGAACAGATGTTCTCTCTTACCTATGATTAAAGTGATACTAAAGCTTCTTTTTTCATTAAAATAACAAACCTGTCATGCTTGCCAACTGTGTTCAAAAGCTCATATCCTCCTCTGCTTCCCTGCCAGCGCTCATGGCACCTAGCCCCCCCCCCCCCCTCCCCGAGTGCCCACCACAGGAAGCTTGTTTCCTATGGGGGCACTTGTGAAGGCCCACTCACAAGCCAGGCTGTTGGCGTCTATTCAGACACATAGCCTGGCTCGGCCCTGCTCTCTGCTCTTTGCTCACAGGTTTTGACTGAGCAGCAGCCAAGCCTGTGAGAGCCCTGAGGGGAGCTGCTTCAGACATGCAAGATTGGGCTCAGATAAGTATTTAGAAGGAGCTGTGTGTAAAAGGTTTTTTACCTTAATGCCAAGAATACATTAAGGGACGGTTCACACCATAAAAACGCAGTTCAGATTGTTTCTGCATGCGCGTTTTTGGCACATTTCGGTGCATTTTTGACGTGTTGCGGTTCACTTTTTCCCCTCTATTTTTCAATTTAAATAGGGAAATTTTTTTGGTGCATTCTGGTGTGTTTTTGATGCATTTTACCGCGTTCCAGTACAGTTCTGTGCAGGAAAAATGCAGCCTCTTGTTCAACCAGAACACACTGGAACTGCAAGCTCTGATGTGAACTATGACATTGACAACCATATTAACCTACTTTCTGAGCATTTTGAATTCAGAAAAAAGCACACTGAAACGCATGTAGTGTGAACTGGTGCTAAGGTAAAAAGCCTCTTATCTTTACAACCACTTTTAGCCCCATAGGCAGGGAGAAACATGTCAGAGGAGCATAGCTAGGAGGAGTTCAGGCTGAAGTTGTGTAAATGGCTCCCTTTCTGCTTGTTGATAATTTTGTGCAAAGTTTTTTTTTTTTTTTTTTTTTTTTATATTGGTATGAGTAAATATTTCATAAATACCAGTTGATTCTAGCAGCTTTTGCTCTGAGACCACCTTTTACAATGTAATTAACAGCTCCCAGTACTGCATGATGCTGGTCTCCCTCTACTTTCATCCCATTTGCTGCAGTAAATGCCCCCAGCTGTTTGACAGCTGCTCTAACCATTTAACAGCTGAGACCGTGCATATCTTTACATGCAACTGCTCTCTGCCCCTTTTTCTGGACAGTTTGGTCTGTTATAGTTAAAGGCTAAGTTCACCTTTTAGGAGTATGTTACAATCATATTTAGGGTGTAACACGTAACATGCTCCTATGCAGCTTCCTCACACCAGCAGCGATCCACGCTTTGTGACAGCGGGCGGGGTAACGTCTCCTGTACCCTCTTTCACAAGGCCCTGCAAGGCTGCAATGTAAATAAAAAAAATTATAAATGCACATTTTTTTTTTTACCTGCAAAAAAGATGTGCATTTATTTTTTTTGGAAAAGACGAGCTTATCCTTAATGGAAGAGTGGTAGATAATGCTAGTGTCAGTCTCCATCAAATATGCCATCTATTTTGTTGTGTGGTGTGTATTTTTTTTTTTTTTTTTTAACTAGTTACACTTTAAGTTTGAGCTAGCCAGGCAACAAACATTTTCTTCAGGAGGCGCAGAAATGCTAGACCTCCCTATACTTCTGTTTAGTCAGTGTCCTTTCAGCAACTATGTATACCAGGGCTTGAAATGTCC
Organism: Staurois parvus; assembly: GCF_062004578.1. Lineage (NCBI taxonomy): Eukaryota > Metazoa > Chordata > Amphibia > Anura > Ranidae > Staurois > Staurois parvus. Next base: position 11,438,087 of record NW_028318511.1, read on the forward strand.
GCTTGCCAAATGCAAGGGGGGGGAAATCCCTTTGTAGCGAGCACAGATGGAGTGGGTGGCTTTCAATGCGATCGCCAGGCCCTGGGGATCGATTTGCACTCCAAGCCTCGTTGTGAAGCCGACTTCCGGTTTCTTCGCCACCGCGGGGGACACGAGGAGAGGCCCGCTCTCCACCGCCTTGGGGGACACGAGGAGAGGCCCGCTCTCCACCGCCTTGGGGGACACGAGGAGAGGCCCGCTCTCCACCGCCTTGGGGGACACGAGGAGAGGCCCGCTCTCCACCGCCTTGGGGGACACGAGGAGAGGCCCGCTCTCCACCGCCTTGGGGGACACGAGGGGAGGCCCGCTCTCCACCGCCTTGGGGGACACGAGGGGAGGCCCGCTCTCCACCGCCTTGGGGGACACGAGGGGAGGCCCGCTCTCCACCACCTTGGGGGACACGAGGAGAGGCCCGCTCTCCACCGCCTTGGGGAAAATTACTTGTGTATGGCCAGCTTAAGGTGAGCTGCTTGCATGCACACTACAGGTCGTTACTCCTTATCACAGTTAGAGTGGAGCACCACTCAATTGTTTTAAGTTTTGTATAAAGAGAGAAAGGGCTAGAACCTATGTATTTTACTGTTGTCTGGCCTGGTGAGATTTCAAAGACTAGGAAATTGGGTACAATGCCCCACCATTTACACTGTTTTTGCCAACATCCCAAATATTGAAACCGACAACAACTATGGCAATAGCTCCCTGGGACTTTGAAAGGCAAAAAAAGTGTGTACACAGGTATAAAACAAATGTTTATTGCAACAAATTATTTTTTAATACAAAGAATCAAAAGACTCAGTGAGGTTGAGCTGCAGTACAACAATGCATGACTTAAAAGTAGAAAACATACACATATTACAGACTGTCAGGATATGCACACTGTGTATGTTTTCTACTTTTAAGCTTTAAGGGGGTGTGGTTGGGGACGGGCCTGGGGTTGGAGGCGGACCTGGGAAAGGTTGGGTATGGCAACTGGTGGAGAGTAACGTTTGTGCCTGCCTAGTAGGTTTAGACTCAAAATTTTAAGCCCTGATATACTTTGCTGTTCTGGTTTGTTGCGTTAAAAGACCTTGCTTACAGGCAACATATTCAAACAAAAGAGCTGCCAACTCACCAATGCAAGGGAAAATGCAGACATATTGCATTTTGCACACAACCCAATGCATGTTTGAATGGTACCCCAAAGCACTCGGGCAGTGTAGTGCACCACAAAGTTGATGACACCACATTGTGCTGACGCACATAACGTGTTGATGTACAAAGCTGTAAAACATTACAAAAGTGTGGTTTAGCACTTACTGTTTTCTCAGTCAGTAACCTGGAGCAAGTATAGAGATATATAATATTTTGTTTGATTTTTATTTGCTACAGGCTGGTTCTGGATCCTTAAGTTAGAGAAAGCTAGGCACCTAGAATTTTCAGTTGGCCAGTTATTGCATTCTTTGTGTTTCTCACATGACAATTGTAGTTTCAAGTAAATGAGAGGATGTTCTGTCTGTCTTGGTGGCAGTGTTTTCTGGAAATTAACTGAAATTCATTGAATATTTTTGATTCTTGTCTGGAGCTGCACTATGACAAAATACTGCTATAGTTTTACACTTTAACATTACATCTGTTTTTTTTTTTTTTTTTTTTCCAGGCTGAGCTGATGAGTGGTTTAATTGAGTATTGCGTAGAACTTAATCAAGGTGGAGATATGCATTCTCCAGACTCTGTTTCTGGGAGTACACCAATTACTGAGAAACGGAGCAAACTACGCAGACAGGAGAGTGTTTTGTGTAACCGCATCAAGCATCTTACCACAATTGATTATGTTGATGACGGTAAGGTATTCACTTGGCAGTCTGGTTAAGCTCTTTAATTGTATATGGTGTTTTGTGATGAGGTGTTTTAAAGGTTGACTACTTGTTAAATATAAGGTCCTCTATTAAAGAAAAACACGGGCAGCTATGTACATAGCTCATGATGTTTGTATTAAAGGGTCAGACCACGTAAAACCATAATTTTCAATATTTATATATAGATTCTAGTGGTTGGTATAGCCACCAGCATTGTATATTTCTTAGGGCTCCAGCAACAAGATGTTGATACTCAATTCCACTTATCCACTACATCTGTTACTGGGGTAATCGGACTTGAAGTATAAATTAAGGCAAAACTTTTAGCTTTGAGCAAAGTTGATAGTGATTAACCACTTGCCATCTGGAAGTTTTCCCCCCCCTTAATGACCAGGCCATATATTGCTATTTGGCACTGCGCTATTTCAGCCGGCATTTGCACAGTCATGCAATGCTGTACCCAAACAAAATTTATGCCCTTTTTTTCACACAAATTTATTTTATTTATTTCTGGTACTTATATAGCACCATCAATTTACACAGCGCTTTACATATATAATGTACATTCACATCGGTCCCTAACCCTCAAGGGGCGTACAATCTAAGGTCCCTAACTTACATTCATACATACACATACTAGGGCCAATTTAGACAGGAGCCAATTAACCTACCAGCATGTCTTTGGAGTGTGGGAGGAAACCGGAGTACCCGGTGGAAACCCACACAAGCACAGGGAGAACATACAAACTTCAGGCAGGTGGTAGAACTAGAAATAGAACTTTCTTTTGGTGGTATTTGATCACTACTGGGTTTTTTATTTTTTTGTGGTATAAATGGAAAACGACCAAAAATTTTGAAACCCCCCCCCCCCGATATTTTCTACTTTTGTTTATAAAAAAAAATATCCAATAAACTCAGTCATAAATTTAAGCGAAAATGTGTTCTGCTACATGTCTTTGGCAAGCAAAATCCCAATACGTGTATATTGGTTTGTGTTAAAGTTAGTGTCTGCAAACTATGGTTTAAAGTTAGATCCATATATATTTGGACACATGCACAATTTTAGATTTTTTTCAGGTATTTACCAACACATATTCAAGCTATAGTTCTATAATGGATATGGGCTGAAAGTGCACACTCTCGGGTTTAATTTGAGGGTATGTGCATCAAAATTGGAGAAAGGGTTTAGGAATTACAGCTCTTGAGAGTAGCCATCCCCCCTTTTTTCAAGGGACCAAAAGTAATTGGACAATTAAATCAAAAACTGTTTCATGGCCAGGTGTGGGCTACTCTGTTATTTCTTCATCAATTAAGCAGGTAAAAGGTCTGGAGTTGATTCTAAGAGTAGTATTTGAATTTGGAATCCTATTGCTGTGAACCTACATCATGTGTTCAAAGGAGCTGTCCATGCAAGTGAAACAGGCCATTTGTAAGGTTTCAAAAACTAAACAAATCTATCAGAGAGATAGCAGCAACATTAGGAGTGGCCAAATCAACAGTTTAGTACATTCTGAGGAAAGAAGAATGCACTGGTGAGCTCAGCAACATAAAATGGCATGGACGTCCATGGAAGACAACAATGGTGGATGATCTCAGGATCCTCTCTATGGTAAACAAAAACCCATTCACAACATCCAGACAAGTGAAGGACACTCTCCAGGAGGTGGGAGTATCATTGCCAAAGTCTACAATCAAGAGAAGACTTCACTAGAGCAAATACAGACGGTTCACCACAAGGTGCAAACCATTCATAAGCCTGAACAATAGAAAAGCCAGATTAGACTTTTCCAGAACTGGTCTGGCTTTTTTTAGATGTTTTTTTGGCAAAGCATTCTTTGGACGGAAGAAACTAAGATTAACCTGTACCAGAATGACGGGAAGAAAAAAGTGTGGAGAAAGCTTGGAACAGCTCATGATCCAAAACACGTCATCTGTAAAACATGGTGGAGGCAGTGTGATAGCATGGGCATGCATGACTTCCAGTGGCACTGGGTCATTGGTGTTTATTGATGATGACAGAAGACCAAAAGCAGCTGGATGAATTCTGTAGTGTTTAGAAATATACTGTCATCCCAGATTCAGCCAAATGTAGCAAAGTTGATTGAACGGTTCTTCACAGTCCAGATGGACAATGATCCAAAACACACTGCAAAAACAACCCAGGAGCTTTTGAAGGAAAACAAGTGGAATATTCTGCAATGGCCAACTCAATCACCCGATCTCAACCTAATTGAGCATGCCTTTCACTTGCTGAAGGCAAAACTAAAGGCAGAAAGACCCACAAACAAAGAACAACTGAAGACAGCTGCAGTTAGAGCCTGGAAAAGCATCTGAAAAGAGGAAACCCCGTCTTTGGTATGTCCATGGGTTCCAGATTTCAGTCAGTCATTGCCAGTAAAGAATTCTCAACAAAATATCAAAAATGAACATTTTATCTATGATTATATTCAATTGTCCATTTACTTTTGGTCCCTTGAAAAAAGGGGGGGTGACTACTCTTAAGAGCTGTAAAAACCCTTCCTCCAATTTGGATTTACGTAACCTCAAATTAAACCTGAGAGAGTGTGCACTTTCAGCCCATATCCAGTATATAACTAGAGCTTGAATATGTTTTGGTAAATACCTGAAAAAATCTAAAATTGTGCCTGTGTCCAAATATATATGGACCTAACTGTATATATTGGAATTTACACAGCTTTAACTTTTGACTGCCTATCATATTTCTTGAGGTGCAAAATGCAAGGGCAGTACAAAAACCCCCCAAAAGACCCGTTTGGAAAGTAGACACCCCAAGGAATTTGCTGATAGGCATGTTGAGTTTATGAAAGAATTTTAATGTGACCTATAAACTATACAACTCAATTGAAAAACAAACTTAAATCGTTTAGGTAGAAAAATAAAAAATTAAAATAATATGGTTGCATAAGTGTGCACACCCTAAAACCTAATACTTTGTTGAAGCACCTTTTTGATTTAATTCCAGCACTCAGTCTTTTTGGGTATGAGTCTCTCGGCATAGCACATCTTGACTCAGCAATATTTGCCCACTCTTCCTTGCAAAAACACTCCAAATCTGTCAGACCGTGAGGGCATCTCCTGTGCACAGCCCTCTTAAGATCACCCCACAGATTTTCGATTGGACTCTGGCTGGGCCATGCCAAAACTTTGATCTTCTGGTGAAGCCATTCCTTTGTTGATTTGGATGTATTCTTTGGGTCATTTTCATGCTGAAGTTCCTCTTTCTAGCAGAAGCCTGAAGGTTTTGTGCCAATATTGACTGGTATTTGGAACTGTTTACAATTCCCTCTACCTTGACTAAGGCCACAGTGCCTCCTGAAGAAATACAGCCCCAAAGCATGATGCTGCCACCACCATGTTTCATTGCTCTTTTGGTGATGTGCAGGGTTGTTTTTGCGCCAAACATATCTTTTGAAATTCTACCTTGGTTTCATCAGACCATAACACATTTTCCCACGTGCTTTTGGGAGACTTCAGATGTGTTTTTACAAAATTTAGCCGGGCTTCGATGGTTTTCTTCGTAAGAAACGGCTTCCGTCTTGCCACTCTACCCCGTAGCCCAGACATATGAAGAATACGGGAAATTGTTGTCATATGTACCACACAGCCAGTACTTGCCAGATATTCCTGCAGCTCCTTTAATGTTGCTGTAGTCCTCTTGGCAGCCTCCCAGACTAGTTTTCTTATCGTCTTTTCATCAATTTTGGAGGGACATCCAGTTCTTGGTAATGTCACTGTTGCGCTTTCCCCACTTGATGACTGTCTTCACTGTGTTCCATGGTATATCTAATGCCTTGGAAATTCTTTTGTACCCTTGTACAGTTTATAGGTCACATTAATGGTGGAAACCGTTCTGAAATTATTTCTTTGTCTCATTTTTTTAAATCACAGAAACCTGACATTTTAACAGGGGTGTGTTGACTTTTTATATCCACTGTATATTGCTCACTAATGCCATGGGTATATGTGCAATAACACCCCAAAATGCATTCTGCTGCTTCTCCCAAGTATGGGGATGCCACATATGAGAGACTTTTTGGCAGCCTAGCCACATACACGCCCTGAAAGTCCCTTCCCGCTGCTTCTAAAAGCGATCGAGCGGCTAATTGTTTTTACTGGAAAGTAGACCACCAGCTGAAAAAAAACGATACCAGGATGATGCCTGTAGCTGCAGGCATCATCTTGGTATTACTACTCAAATCCAGCGACGTACCAGGTCCTTGTTGGGCATATATGTAACCGCAGAGAACACAGGCATACGATGAATCAAGTCAGTGGACCAATATGACTGCAGTTCATTCTTTTTTGTAATGCCGATTGTTGAAGGTCAGGCCCAAAAAAGTTTTAAATTCAGAAACCGTAATTGGTTTCCATTCAAATTGTCTGGCAAGAGCTGAATTTGGGTGGATGGCGATGTATTGTTGTATGTGTAAGTTGCTTTGACCCTCAGTCAATTGATACAAATCTTTTGTGAAAAACAGCGGAGCAGCTAAACGCTAGTGCTGACAGCAAACTGGGCTGATCCTGATAACACTGCATTTTTGGGAACACTATACTAAGGAGGCTCAAGTATAGTTTTGCTCGGGATCAATATATTGATCCGTACAAACACTATACTGGTAATGGTGGTGATCAGCGACCTATAGTGTGCGGATAATCTAAAGCTAGCTGACCCTGGCTGGAAGGGGAGCTTACAGACCTTGACGTTATCTGATGTCACTAGTGGCAGTATTATGGTGATCAGTGAAAAATTCTATACACTGACTAATGGCACTGGCTGAGTGACAGGGTGATCAAAGGGTTAAAGGAATGTGCTAATCTAACGTGTGTGTAAAATGTAGTGCTTTTACTCAGTGCTGTGTGACGGTCGCGGCGTCAGACCCCCAGCCCTTCTAACCAAGTTGTGACCGAAGGACTAGCCAATCTAAAACCGCGCTGTCACGTGCGTAACAATGCCACGCTCAGCTGCACCCTGCACAAATGGTCCAGCTAATCTATGTACCTGCAGCCTGAGAGTGATTGTTACTGGGTCAGGTTAATTACACAATTAACCCTTCACACTGCACCACTGCCTTGTTGTACAGAGAAGGAGGAAATGCACCAATATTAGCAATAACACTATGATGTTTGAATAATCGTCTGTATACACACTGTCACAGCAGGCAGATGTATATAGAGGTTTAAAACACACACAGTAGCGCTCTTCAGAGACAGGGATTCTCAGTTTGCATTAAAGAGCTTTAGAAACAGTTCAACACTTTTCAGATAATAGAATTTATTACTAAAAAGGTCAAATGGTGCAATACAAATATTTACAGAAAGATGTAGCATATATATATATATATATATATATATAAATAAATACAGAGCGCAATACCACAACAGAGAGATAACAGAAGTTTAGAGAGAATACATGCCGTCAGCCTTGGTTTAAGCAGCGTTCAAGTGTCAGAGCAAAAGGGTGCCTTTTCTCCCAAAGTTGGTTCCTGATGTTAAAAAGGGAGAATTCTTCAACTTACTGCTCCAAGCATAACAGCCTTTTTCTAGGAACCCAGCAGGGTGTCTCCTTAAAGCAGAGAACCAATCGCCTCATTTGGGGAGGGGTGTTTAGGTGGGGGAACTCAGGCTATGACCAAATCCCTCCCAGTTTATATCATGGTCAATAACCTTCCATAGGGACATGTAGCAGCCTAGCCACTAGTAGATTAATATGCAGAATGATATCCTGAATGCCCCGACATCAAATATGCCATATCTCACTATTTCAGCTAGAACTATATGGCTCTCTGCTCTCCTGTAGACTTCAACTAGGGGTGTAAGATATCAGGCGACTCGCATTAAACTGAGCTATCCGAATATATGCTTTGCTTCATTGTAATTATTTCCTAGCTTAAGATATGACATTATATGGAAAAGTGGGTTTTAGATGTGATGTCTGTTTTACGGCTATCTCGGAATGCATTTGAAGTCCAGCGAAGGACTGGGTTGATAGCTTTATGATCACCTCCAAGCAAGAGTCTCACAGACATACTGGGCCCAGGCTAATTGGGGTTTATAACCATGAAGCTATCCCGCTGTGCCTGATGCCTGTGATCTCCGCATACATACAGACCACATTCCTGAGGGAGGGGGATTGGAGGGAGAGAGAGAATGATACAAAATGGAGGATCCTTAGCAGGATGGATGACTGCGTCCATCTCTGTACCTACAATTGCTACACTGTGTTCTCTCTTCTCTCCCTGGACCGGCACAGGGGGCACACGCACACCCAGAAATAGAAAGCGACATAAGGATGTGACGCTTTGCCCAGAGCTGCCGCTCGCCTGCACAAGTAGTTTTAAAACAAAATTCTCTGTTTAACATTTATTTATTTTTATTTTTTTCATACTTTCTCAAAACGTCTTTCAGGCCAGCACATGAGAGCATGCAGCTCCTCCTCCTCTTGCAGGGAATACACACACCCACAAAGATGAGAACAAAGGAAGTCAGAAATGCTGCACTCCAAACAGTCCACTTTATTGAACCAAGATAACCCCAATACATAAAGTGGAAATCTAGTTGGTGGACTGGCAGGTAAACGCATTTCATGCTAAAAACAGCGCTTATTCATGAGCTGGGCTAGCACCTACAGGAGGAGGTGTTCTTGGAGATTGGGAGTCTCTCTACCTTGAGCAGCAATAAACATACACACCCATATAGACTTCAAATTTGAAAGCCTTTCCCCATAGTCCTCAGTTATTGTGTTCCTCTGGCCAGGTAGAAACACACAGGGACTGTGTTCTCTCAGGTGCTGCCTGAAAGAGGTCTGTTTTTTTTTTTTTTTTGTTTTTTTTTGTTTTTTTTTTACCTGTTTTCTTGCAGCAAGGGTTGTCCACAGAGAGAGTCCCAGGTGGGCTGAGCCTGTTCCTGGCTCCGCTCTCCTTTTTTCAGTGCTTAAGGAGAGCCAGTACCGCCAGATAGCCTGTAGCCCTGATGTCCCTGTGGCAATGGTGGCGGCCATGTTTTTGGTTTCCAGCAGCATCTGGGTATGACCGTAAGGCCACTTCTGGGAAGGGGTAGAGCTTCTGGTCGGGTGTGCAGCGTCAGTCTCAGACGCAGGGGGAAGGGGCAGGACCCAGTCAGTGCCTATTTCCGGTCCCGGGCCAGCGCAGTGGCGTTCCAGGATGCTGAGACCAGGAGACACAGCCATGTGGAACACTGCAGGCTCTTCTATGAAGGAGTCAGGAGCGACTGCAGTTCTGGGGACAAGCAGAGGCATCGGCAAAGCCCAGGTAGAAGAGGGCTTCCTATGGGAAACCTTTTTATGCTGCTTTTCTTGTCAGGGCACTGTGGTGTCTTTCCCCCTGGTAGCTGAGGGCTTGTCTTGTGCTCTGGATCCTTGGTGTGTGAGATCAGTGCATTGGTGGTGTAGAGGTTTGGGCTCTGACTGCACTGGGTGCGTTTAAGGTTAGTCAGTGGATAAGTGGTTTTGTTCCTTTTTGCTTTGTCTTTAGGCTTAAGAGCAGTGAAAAAGAATCTAGCAAGAGGAGATATCCTTCATGCAAGAGTAAACTATCAGATGCTTGGAAAAAACCTTTATGCAAAGAGTGCATTTCTGCTTCAGTGAGAGAGGAGGCAGTTTAGCTTCTAGTGATTTTCTGGCTTCTATGAAGCCATCAGGAGCTTGAAAGAGGCAAAGGACAAAAGGATGGATCTGCTGCTGAAGCGAGCATGGCATTTCACAATGGAGAATTAGAAGCCAGCTAGTGCAGTCACATGCATAGCAAGAAATCTGGAGCATTGGCTAAACCAGCTTAAGGCGCATATCAGTGTGGGGACAAAGAGATTCTAGATTCCTTCTTTACAATCACAAGAGCTGTATGGTATATAGCGGAAGCTTCCGCAGCATCCATATGCATGACAGCTCGCTCTGCTGCCTTGTCTAACTCGGCATGAAGGACCTTATGGTTAAAGACATGGCAGGGGGACAGAGAAGCTTGCAAGGGGATAAGCCGTAAGGAAAGAAAAGGTTTGGGCATCGGAGAAAGGCACAGAAAATGGAGGATGCCTTTTCTGTTCTCCTGCACAGCACGAAAAATCCCAATTACCCACTGCCTCCAGTGGGAGGAAGAATACAGGCATTCCTTCCACAATGGGAGAAGAGAACGTCGAGTCTGTATATCCGAAATCTGGTCAGCACGGGTTACGAAACAGTTTGCAAAGGTTCCCTTCAAAAAGGTTTTTGTTACGGATATTGCTCTGAAAAACCTGGTTCAGAATCTGATTTTATAAAGAATGGTGGTTCCGGTCCCGTCAGGAGAGGAAGAGGTGGGGTTTTAATCCCACATATTTTTGGTGGCAAAATCATCAGGAAAATTCTGATTAATTCTCAACTTAAAACCTTTGAACAAAGCAGTACAATACAAGCTGTTTCTGAATGGACTGGATCTTTTCGTTCAAAAACCTGCTTTTTCCAGAGTGCTTTATATCATCAATTGATCTAAGGGACTCCTATATGCACACCCCAATCAAAAAGCTCTCCCAAAGATTTTTGAGGTTGGCCTTGAGGTCAGGGTACGAAGTTCAACACCTGTAACAGGGCACTGTCTTTCGGGCTGTCATCATCTCGCATTTTTACCAAGGTGATGGCGAAAGTCCTAGGTCCCTTGAGGCTCAAAGGTGTGATGGTAATCCCCTACCTAGATTATCTTCTGCTCTTGACAAGTTTAGAAGAGCAGTTGAGGAAAGACCTTCAGATAGCCTGCAGCTATCTGGAAAGTCTGCGCTGGATAATTAACGTGCAAAAATCCAACCTGACCCCATTTAGGAAAGTTTTTTGTTTTTGGGGTTCTGTATCTGTTCAGCAGAACAGAAAATTATTTTGCCAGAAGAAGAAACATGGAAAATACAGGTGACTTTGACTCTTCGTGGCAACCACCAAGTTTCAATCAGGTTTTTGATAGCTCTTGGCCTGTTTAATAGCCTCCATTCCAGCACAGTCCTCAGTTATTGTACACTTCAGGCCCCTTCAGCTATTCATCTTGAGAGTTTGGAATGGAGATTTGGCCGCGCTGGACAAGGTGAGGGTTCCTTCCAGGGTGAAGAGATCTCTCTGGTGGTGGAAGAGGCAGAAGGTTCTCTCAAAAGGTGTAACCTGGTCCTTTCCAGTAGAAAGGATCATCACCACAGATGCTAGCTCCTGGGAGGTCAGCTCACACAGGGGCAGTGGCCGAGACCGCAAAGGTCAAACTTCTCAAACTGGAGAGAATTAAAGGCAATTGCTTTGGCTCTCTTGACTTTCTCTCAGGAGCTCCGGGGTCAGTAAGTGCAGGTCTGCAGAGACAAAGCCAGAGCAGTAACCTATGTAAAGAGGCGGCACAAGAAGCAGGAGTCTTCAAAGTCTAGTGGAAGAAATTTTGTCTTGGGCAGAGGTTAGTTTGGCATCTTTGTCAGCAGTCCATCTCAAAGGCTCACTGAACCTGGTAGCCAACTTCCTAAGCAGTCACCAGCTGAAGGTGGGCGAATGGTGCCTAAATCAAGACGTTTTCCTCAGCTTCGTTAAAGAATGGGGTCAGCTGCAAATAGATCTGTTTGCGTATCGGCAAAATACCAAAACCGATCAGTTCTTTTCCCTGAACAGCTGAAAAGAAAAGATGGAGCAGTAGGGATAGATGCCTTCGTTCAAAGGTAGAACTTCCTGTTGTGCTATGCTTTTTTCCCCCCTTACAACTAATTCCTCAGGCTCTGAAGAAGGTTCAAACCGAGCACAGATCATTTTCGTGGCTCCTTTCTGGCCGAAAAGGTCATGGTTTGCAACTTTTTTCAATCCGACCATATCGGATGCTTCCACACAGGAAGGACCTGCTAGTACAGGGTCCTTTATGTCATCCGAAAGTGGAAAATCTGCTCCTCATAGCGTGGCTTTTGAAAGGCAACTCCTATAAAAGAAGGGCTTCTCAAAACGCTTAGTAGACGCTCTCCTAGCAAGTCGCAAGGGGGTCACGAGGGCTATTTACAGAAAAGTTTGGAAGATCTAGAACTCTTGGTGCCTAAGCAATTCAAGGTATTTGGAAGACATCACCTCAGTCCTGGAGTTTTTTCAACAAGCAGATGACAAGAAGTTAGCAATCTAAACCCCTATTCAATCAGTGCAACACACCCTAAAATAATATGATAGTGCTCTAAATAGTTGCTGTTAAACACTGTGGAAAGTGCTGAGCTCTAGACGTTTTGAACTGTACATTTTGTAAGAGCTTTTAATCTGGACGCTAATAAATTGTTTTATAAATAGAGAGCACTATCGTTCCACTTTTCTGTTTTCCATATTACAAATTATATGAGAGCGTCAGCTAGAGGAGTGTATACTGTGGCTGTTCTGGAAGAGGAGCTGGAGGAGGACCACAGAGGGGTGTACACAAGTCTGTCCACATGTTGAGCTAATCGTGACCTATTGATGAGGTCGTAAAGTGAGGTGAGCAGGCTTTTCACCTAAGGGTGGTGGCACGGTTGGCACTGAAGAAGAGAGAAGATTTCTTAAACGCATTGCACAGTGGTGTTAGAAGAGACTTTTTTTCATGGGACTTTAATTATTGTTTATTTTTATATGCAATATTAGTCTGGTGCGCTACACTTTGTTATTCAAGATGTTAGCAGTCAGCACACTAAAAGTCCATGTTGCAGCTTTTAGGGGTCTTTCTGGAGTGCTCGATCTCCTTGGATGCCCTAGCTATTAGATTCTTCAAGGCTTTGTCTAGATCCAGGCCGGTTAAAGCAAAAGCCTTCTCTAAATGGGATTTTTCACTAGTCTTGCAAGCTCTAACCAAGTTTCCATTTGAGACTTTGGATTCTGTGACCCTGAAGTATATCACAATGAAGACGATTCCATTAATTGTGGTCAGAATTGGTGATCTACAGGCGTTAGCAGTCAGAGAGCCCTTTCTAATCATCAATCCAGATAGGATTATAATGAAAACCGATCCAGCCTTGCTCCCAAAGGTAGTGTCGGTTTATCACTGGTCCTATAGCTGCCACCCCTTTGTAGTATATTGTGGACTGGCAGACAGGAAGTGGTTAAAATACCTGTCAGATTTTTGTGGTCTGTGCCCCAATTAAGGTGAATCACCCTCTATTTTTGTCTTGTGAAAAGTGAAAACATACCAAATTTTGGGGTGTCCCCGGGCCAATAATAGTGGGGAAATTTTCCATTGGAGATACTACTTCTGGTGATAGGAAGTGAAGGGAAATCATTTCAATTGGACACAAATTGCAAGAAAATTGACATTGGTTATAACCCTTTTTTACTTTTTTACTTCATCCAAAATGGAGAAAAAAGTGTTACCTTTAGTTCTACTTTAACCACTTTCAGCCGTGCATTGTGAGCGGGCAGCAGCTACAGGACCAGCGACGTACCTGTACATTGCTGGTGCTTTGCCAACACAGAGGGGCACTGCACACCCGAGTAGGTGCGCAACCCTCCCCACTTTCGCTGTGTTCACCGAACACAGCGGATTGAGAATCTCGGTAATTGGGACCCAGTGATCATATGATTGATATGAATTCTGATTTATAAAAGCTTTTCTTCTATTCCTGGAGAGCTGTGATTGGTCCACAGCTTTTACAAGAGGCCAATCACAGCACCCTGTACCATGTGACCAACTGGAGCCAATCACAGATCACTATATTTTGAGCTATCATGCACTTAACACATTCATGACAGTTCAAAGCAAGCTTTGCATTGCAGAGCAATAATGTTCACTTTTCATTCAAAGTGTAAAAAAAAAAAAAGGGGTAACATTGCACTACTTTGATGAAAGTATTTTTTTTTTTAATGGTAGAAAAACAAAAAATAATGTTTAACCACTTGCCTACCGGGCACTTATACCCCCTTCCTGCCCATGCCAATTTTACACCCTTAATATAAAGGTGAACTTCTCCTTTAACTCTGCTGCCTCTTACAAAAAGTGAAATATATGTATAAGATCAGGGGTGTCCAACCTTTAGACTTTCCTGGGCCACATTGGAAGAAGAGGAATTGTCTTGGGCTACACATAAGATACACGAACAATAAGGATAGCTGATGAGCAGGAAAAAGTCAGGCAGATCACAAGTTAACTATCATTTGATATAGATAATGTACCTATATGAGTAATAAAACTTCTTCCTTTTTTTTTTTTTTTTTTATTATAAAAAGTAAAAGGGCAACAAAATTAGTGTGATATTTGACAGCATTTTTGGGCAGCAGTTTTGAGCAGCAATTCTCATTGAACTCTCAAGGTGTTCAGATACCGGTTCTAATATTGCCCTTCATGTGCTTTTATCCTCGAAAATATTTGCTCACAAATACAAGTGCTGCCGAAAACCGATGAAATGTATAAGGTGTTATTGTGAAGAGCGGGATATCTTTCTTTGGGAAAATAAAACTTTTAAAAGTCAAGTAAAGAGACCCTATCAGATTTTTCTTTAGCCATATGAGTTTACTTAAGTGTAAATGCATTTTTACAAAATCGTGAAAAAAAAAAAAAAATTATGATTTTGATTTCATAGCTGTCTTGGGCTGCAGGTTGGACACCCGTGTTTTAGATGAACTGAGCCTTTTAAATTTGTTCTGCTATTATTTTGACCTGCGCAACATTTTGCAGACACTTTCTAGTTTGGTTCACCCTTAAAAAATAAAAAAAAAATAAATGCAAGTATTTTTGCAGAAAAAAGTATGTATTTGTTTTTTTTCTACAGGAGCCTGCAAGCATTCCACACATAATCAATGGCTCACAGGTGCAATGTCAGGCTCCTGTAGACTCTTCCTCTAGCTCTCTGCCTGTACTTCTGTAATGGCTTTGAGTAGAGAACTGGAGAAAGTGTCAATGAACTACTAGTGTGCTAATTACCACACTTGTGCTCCATTGATAACTACAAGTCTGCCTGCCATCGTTGCAGACAAAACATGTACTTTAGTGGCTGTGGGGGAAAAGAACCCCGTACACCAGAGATGCTCATCTCATGGCCCACGGACCATGCAGAGGGAGCAGGGGCTGCAGAAACCGATGCTTCATCTGTAGCACAAGCGTCTGTCAAAGTGATCCTAAGTGCACTGTGCCTGGGAACTTTCTAGCAGCCTATCAGGGTTACCGTGTGTGTTTTACAGTGTGAAAGCCACCCGGTAAGGGGATCATTTACATTTGCAGTTTTGGAGGTGTAAATGAGCCCCCTATGCCCCCCAAACCACTGGTGTAGCATTAGGAGTTGCAATGGTGACCCTGCCCCATGCTCCAGGGGGCCCGTGTGGCCTCCCTGTCACATTCTGTTTTACACTTAGGGTGGCGGGGTGGTATATACAGGAATCCTCTCGATTTACTTCCTGCAACCGCTAAAGGCTGGCATCTCGTCCTCCCGCTGTCATTCAGAGGCTACAGGACAAAACTGTTCATTATGCTAAATAGAAAATTGAAATTCTGCACCATTTAATTTCAGTTTGGCCCGTGATCAGTTACCGAATCCTGGCCAGATCTAGGGCGGTGCTGGGGTGGACTATGCCCCCCCCCCCAGATATCAGTTGTGCCCACCCAGGCAACCTGTGGACGATGTCCATCAGTTGAAGCTGTGTGCTGCAGCTGGCTGCATCTATCAAGCCCAGTGTCTGTAACACAGCCCAGCCAACACACTCCCCCTCCCCGCATGGACTGGAGAGGAGAGATCGATGTGTACCTCCTCCTTCTCCCACCACTTTCCTCGTGTCTTCCCTGCCCACACTGCAATTCCCAACCAGGGCTGTAGTTGAGAAGATGTGCGGGTGGGAAATTTGAAGCACTAAAGCTAGCAATTACATGGTGGCTGCAAAATTGAAGCCCCTGCCTGAGCCACCATACCAGCCTGGGGTGAGTGAGCTGAGCTCTGCCCAATGCTGAACTCTCCCCATCTTCTTCACCCCCCCACCACCCTTCATGTCCAGTTAGCACTCAGGGACAACTTTAATACTATTGGATATGGCTGGCAATCTGCTAGTTGGCTAAACTGCTGGGGTCTTAACTGACAGGTTTGTGATGCTTCTGTTTTTAACACCTTTCTGCCCATCCCCAGCATGGCTTTAGGGGCCTGTTTACATGGGCATTGGTCTCTGAAGAGTGATCTGCACTAGTGCACTGGAACCACATACATTGTATGCAGTTGTGGGGTGCTTGCAGAGGTGCTCCATTCACTCTAATGGGTCATGTTCAGCAAGCACTGTGCCCACAAAATGCAACAGAGCATATAATTCCTGCTGCAGCCATGGAGCAAAACATCATAGTGGCAGCATTTGTACACCCCCAGCCCTGTGTTGCCAACCATCCATAAATTTATAGATAGTTTGGTTAAAATAGGCCCTTTTCTCTTGTCCATAAATGTTCACAGACAGGAGAAAAGTGGCCATAAAACCCCCCTTGCCATGGGCTGTGAACTGTGCATGCACAGTACCGCATCCAGCCAATTAGAGAACTGGGTGTGCATCTGTGCAATAACATCATGGCATTTTTTAGCCATGGCTTATATTCACACACCCCACCACACAAGTTGAGGCTGAGCCCTGCAGTTCATTGATTGGCTCACTTTGGAACTGTGAATGCACATTTCTGAGCCAACAACAAGGGTTTTTTTTTACTTTTGTAAGCCTTTTCCTGCCAGCTGCCCCCCATACAGGTTTATGTAAAGTATGTTTAAAGGGATCACTCTTCCAAACTCTGATGTAAGAAGAGGACTCTGCAGAGTGGCCCTTACATCAGATTCTGGTGGACTCTGATGCAAGGGGACACTGCAAGATCTGATGTAAGAAGGGGACTCTGATGTAAGGGGACATCAAACTAAATTCCCACATCTACACATTCGACGTGGATGCGGAAATCATTCCCACTGAGGTATTGTGTTCTGACAGCAGAGAGACTTAGCACTGATAACTGCTGTCAGCTATAACTGGCGGTGCTGGTCATGTGGACATTTTCCTAGAGGCTGGTTGTACAGAAGTCGATCGGTACTCTGCCCTACAAACTGCTGATTCCTGCTCTGCTAACCCCTATCCTCTGACCTGTTGACCCCCAGTACACTCCGCTATTGATTCCTGTTTTTTTACACTGCCCTGCTGATCTCATATCCTCTGCCCCACTGATATTTTTTACTGCACCCCCAGATCACACTGGCTAGATCCGGCTCTGTACCGAATCACTTAAGTGGCCCTCAATCTTCAAAAGGTTGAGCACCCCTGCTGTATGCTGTCCCAGAGGGGAGGGGGGAGGCAAATGGGGGGGATGCCTAGCAACACAATACAAGTACAACATCTATCATGTTGCTAAAAGTGCAGGCATCCTTTGTATGTCATGTTAACCCAAACATGCAATTGATCTGTAAGTGTGTTTATTTGAAGATGTGAAGCCATGGGAGTAACTGGAACCAGCAACCTAAACACTTTCAAGTGTTGTATGTGATTGATCAAGTGGGCATGAACATTGCTTTTTGTCATTTATTTATGTATAACTATTTTTCCCCAGGCACTGAAATTAAACGAGTGAAGCCCAAAAGAGCTGCATCATTTTTCACTCGACAGTCAACCCATGGCTATGCATCTGTTCTGCCTGCTGACAGCCCTGTCGAAAGCTGACCAACTGCAGCTAGTAAAAGCAAAGACCAAAGAGACTTCTGAATCACTGAACATTCTTATCCACTGTATGGACCAAGCCAAAGCAATAAGGGCCATAATTACCGTGCCTTATGTTGCTGCTGTACCTAAAGGGATGACTCTTCAAGAATGCCAGGATAAAACATTTGTACCACCAGGTTTACAGTTAATTTCCAAAATAGAATGCAGTTTCATTATATAGTGAAGACTTTTTTTCTTCCAACTGTGATTATTTTTTGGCCATGAGAATGTGGCTTGTTGTTGGGTTTTTTTTGCCCACGCAATATCTGTCCAGAAAGTGGTATAACTGGTTTGCAAAAAAGTTAAGTATCTGTACACCAATGTTGTGTTGGGATTCCATGATGACAGTTCAATTTGGGGCTCGTGTACACAGGGTTCACTGTCAAATGATGCTTCTACATTTGAACATGGCGCTTATCAAACTTTTGTGTTTGAACACAAAAGGCTGCGTTTGACCTACTTTGCTTGCGATACATACACATGTCCAATAGGACATGCTGCATTCAGAGAGATGCAAAGCAGATAAAACCTTGAACTGCCATTCACACTGCACTAAGGAGGTAAATGGGAATCCGATGACTGTGTTTGACATGCCTTTAGAGAAGTGTGAACCATTATAGGGAAACCTTCTTTTGTTGTGTGTGTGTGTTTGTTTTTGTGGTTTTTTTTTTTTTAATTTTTATCCAGGAGGATAAATGATAAAGTACAACTAACAGAACTTTGGATAGAGTGGTAAGGGGTTGGCACCAATGTCAGGGTTTTCTTGCTGTCTGTTTCATCATTAGGAATATTAATTTTCCTGATCACCAATCTCACCAGGGATAATGGTAAGGGGGTAAACCAAAACTTTGAGTTGTCACCAAAACAGGAATAGAGGCAAAATCTTCCGACAGGGTTCTTATGACAACTGTCTAACAAGGGATTTCCCTTCACATTGAAAAGCTAACCTTTCACTTCCTGTTGAATCTACGAGACAGGAAATAAAGGGAAATCCCCCTAATAATACACCGATGGGGAAAAATACAGTGGTTTTAGCCATTCCTTACTATAACCAGGGAAACATGGTTTGGCTTTAGATATACTTTAAAGAATAACTATAGGCAAAACCTTTTTTTTTTTTTTTTTTTGGATAGAGTGGAGAGGGATTAGAACACCAGATTTTTATTGCTGTCAGTGTCCCCACTAGGGAGATTCACCCTATTTGTCCTGTTTACCATTATCTTTGAAAGTAAAAGAAAATCCCAAATTTTAGGTTGCTCCCATAACAGCAATAGAGGGTAAATCCTCCAGTAGGGGCACTAGTTCTGATGACCTGAGGCCCCAAGAGAGCTCCTTAATTTGTAGTGATTTTCCCACAGCCTGTTTTGGCTATGAGACAAGAAGTGAAGGGAGATCTCTCCGACGGGACACAGATGGCAAATAAACTGATAGGAGTTTATAGCCCTCCCTTACTTTATCCAAAATGGGGAAAAACATTTTGCCCATAGTTCTACTTTAAGGCATTGTTGATTTGCTGCTAAAAAAATATTCTTAAAGGCATGAGTAACAAGAAGTTTGCCGTAGATCTGTATGGAGCAAAGACAACAAGGCCTTATGAATATGTTGGAATAAAAGATCAAACTTCAACTAAAATGTCAAAAATAGGATTAACCTCTGTCCATACATACAATGGATTAACTTGCATCACAAATACATGTACTTTATATTAAAAATGAGTATCTGTTGTAATTGTTAAAATGATGTTACTGTAAACAAATATGACAACATTTCATAATGTCCTATTAACCGTTTCAATACCGTGCAATTTTACACCTTCCTGCCCAGGCCATTTTTCAGGTTTCAGCGCTCTCACACTTTGAATGACAATTGCGCAGTCATACAACATTGTACCCAAACTAAAATTTTATCATTTTCTTCACACAACTAGAGCTTTCTTTTGGTGGTATTTAATCACCGCTGGGGTTTTTATTTTTTGCTAAATTAACAAAAAAAGACCAAAAATTTTGAAAAAAAAACACATTTTTCTTTGTTTCTGTTATAAAAGTTTACAAATAAATAATTGTTCTTCATAAATTTAGGCCGAGATGTATTCTGCTACATGTCTTTGGTGAAAATAACCCAAATTAGGATGTATTATTTAGTTTGTAGGAAAGTTATAGAGTTCACAAACTATGGTATAGATCTGAATATTGATCAATCCTGAAGTACTGACAGCCAATCTAATTTCTTGAGGTCCAAGAATGTCAGAATAGTACAGATATCCCCAAATGACCCCTTTTTGCTGAGTAGACAGTCGGACGTACTTCATAAGAGGCATGGCGAGTTTTTTGAAGTTGTATTTTTTTGTCATAATTTTTCCGAAAATGAAAAAATGAAAAATATTATTTTCACTATTTTTTTTTTTACATACTGTCACCAGTGCAGTACAGCGTCATCATATAACTGGCATGGCGGTGAACAGGGACACTGACTGGTGACAGTATGAAAAAAAAAAAAATTATATTTTTTTTTAATTTTTTTTTATTTTTTTATTATATTTAATTTTTTATTACATTTTTTTTTATTTTTTTTAAGATTTTTTTTCATATTTTACTATGACCAAAATAGTACAATGTTACCATAGTAACATTGTACTACTTTGGGGAAGTGATCAGTATTTTTTTTTTTTTTTTTTTTTACACAATTTGCTTATAGCAAAGAATTACTTTGCTATAAGCAAGCATTTAGCTGAATGAAATCGATTCATTCAGCTTTTTTTTTTTTTTTTTTTTTTTTTTTTGTGCTTAGCTGTGATTTGGTCACAGCTAATCACATGACATGTGCATGTGATTAGCTGTGACCATTCACAGCTAGGCACTAGTATACAATGGATGGCATCATGAATGAAGCCATCCATTGTATACAACTGTCATGTGACCTGCTGTGATTGGTCGCGGCAGGTCACATGGTACCGGCAACGGGAGCCGGTACTCGGATCTGTCATCGGCCGTGTCCGAGGTGCACGGGCGGTGACAGATCCCGCTGCTGCGCCGCTCTGCAATAGCGCAAACGGCGCATGTGCGGGAGCACGCCAAATGGCGTGGACCCGGAAAGCTGCAGCGCTTTTCAAGCCGCCAAACGGCTATTGGCCGGGCGGCTAATGGTTAAAGTGGACCTGAGCTGAGTGAAGATTTGCTGTGATATAGGGAAAATTTTGATAAGTTAAAGTGTCACTAAAAGCAAAATATATATTTTTTTGTCTTGAATGCCTCTTGAAAAATAGAACGGCACTTACTGTTCTTTATGCTGGAGAGGAATCTGTACCTAAGGATCTGCGGTGTAAGGATCTCCTCGATTTTCATTAATTTATTCATCTGTGGATCTATGACTTCTGCAGCTCTACTGCTTTTTGAATATCTTTCCATCAGATCACTATTCATTGGGGGGGCAGCTCTGACATGAGAAAGGGGCAACCTTCTCCCAGCAAGACAACCACCTCCACACAGAACAAGGCATGGTAAGTTCGTAATGGGGGGGGGGGGGGGAGAATAGCTTCACAGCTGATTATTGTTAACTGGTTTTTTACCTCTGCTTGCCTTTTGAGGGCACAGCTTCAACAGTTCAGGTCCTTTTTAAAACAGAACTAAACCCATCAATTTAAAGGTTTCCCAAAACCGTTACATTCAAGGCATACTGTGAATAGCAACACTCGTGCTTGTGCTCTCAACTGAACTGTCAAGCCATCAAATGACTGGTATCATAGTTGATCACTAGCAAGATGAGTTTCCTTGGCTGTAAAGGAAAAAAATAAGAGGGTTTAGTTCCACTTTAAATGTAATTTAGAATGCATTAAACTTAAAGGGATATCTGATTTCTCACTGCAAGATACAAATGAAAGGTATGCTTGTCAACTGACTTAAAGCAGTATTAAACCCAAAACCAAAAATGTAATATATTGCAACTCACTAATTAGATGTGGTGGCTCTGTTAGTTTTCTTTTTTTGGGCTTTATTTTATTTATTTCAGCTGGTGATCCAGCCAGTAACACTTCTTGTCTTTAGTGTATCTGCATTCTGGAAGTAAAGCAGACACCCCTGGACAGCAGTATTGTCAGTGTGGGCAGAGGAAAGTGTTAAGCTGGCCATACATGGATCAAAATGTGGTTGGTTCAGCAGGAATTTCAATCCATCAGTGGCCATTCCAGTTCATGAGAAGTTGATCTATTGATCAACTTCTCATAAACAGTCCTGCTGTAGCACTGATCAGTGTATTCTGATTGTAGCGGAGTCCTGCTGTTAGAATACAATGACACAGCAGAGAGGATTCCCGCATCCAAATCGAATGTGTTGATGGGGAAATCTGGTCCGGTTTTTTTTTTCTTTCTTTCAAACCAATGGCTGAACAAAAAAATATGACCCATGTATGGTTAGGTTTAGACTAGAAGATTTATATGTATTTGACTAAAAAATTAAAACTGAACTCTCACTAACACTTTTATAAGCATTTACAACAAACCTCTTTTTTCTTTTGGGATAAAGATTTTACATAAATGAATAAAGGCTGATCATTGTAAGCACCCCTCTCAGAGTTAAATAGTATATCTCAAGCTAAATGCTGCCTTGTCTGGACAGCTTTGTCTGGTAAAGTAACAGACTTACTGGCTGAATCACTAGGGGAAAAAAAAAAAAAAAAATTCAGCCACCACATCTAAGAATTGGTAAGCTGCAATTTAATACTTTTTTTGTTTTTTGGTTTAATACTGCTTTTTTTATTATTATTATTATTATTATTATTATTATACAGGATTTACAGTGGGTCAAAAAAGTATTTAGTCAGCCACCAATTGTGCAAGTTCTCCCACTTAAAAAGATGAGAGAGGCCTGTAATTGGCATCATAGGTAGACGTCAACTATGAGAGACAAAATGAGAAAAAAAATCCAGACAATCACATTGGCTGATTTGGAAAGAATTTATTTGCAAATTATGGTGGATAATAAGTATTTGGTCACCTACAAACAAGCAAGATTTCTGGCTCTCACAGACCTGTACCTTCTTCTTTAAGAGGCTCCTCTGTCCTGCACTCATTACCTGTATCAATGGCACCTGTTTGAACTTGTTATCAGTATAAAAGACACCTGTCCACAACCTCAAACAGTCACACTCCAAACTCCACTGTGGTGAAGACCAAAGAGCTGTCGAAGGACACCAGAAACAAAATTGTAGACCTGCACCAGGCTGGGAAGACTGAATCTGCAATAGGCAAGCAGCTTGGTGTGAACAAATCAACTGTGGGAGCAATAATTAGAAAATGGAAGACATACAAGACCACTGATAATCTCCCTCTATCTGGGGCTCCACGCAAGATCTCACCCCGTGGGGTCAAAATGATCACAAGAACGGTGAGCAAAAATCCCAGGACCACAAGGGGGGACCTAGTGAATGACCTGCAGAGAGCTGGGACCAACGTAACAAAGGCTACCATCAGTAACACACTACGCCACCAGGGACTCAGATCCTGCAGTGCCAGATGTGTCCCCCTGCTTAAGCCAGTACATGTCCAGGCCCGTCTGAAGTTTGCTAGAGAGCATTTGAAAGATCCAGAAGAGGATTGGGAGAATGTCATATGGTCAGATAAAACCAAAATAGAACTGTTTGGTAGAAACACAACTTGTCGTGTTTGGAGGAGAGAGAATGCTGAGTTGCATCCAAAGAACACCATACCTACTGTGAAGAATGGGGGTGGCAACCCTCATGCTTTGGGGCTGTTTCTCCGCAAAGGGACCAGGACGACTGATCCATGTACAGGACAGAATGAATGGGGCCATGTATCGTGAGATTTTGAGTGCAAACCTCCTTCCATCAGCAAGGGCATTGAAGATGAAACGTGGCTGGGTCTTCCAACATGACAATGATCCCAAACATACCGCCCGGGCAAAGAAGGAGTGGCTTCGTAAGAAGCATTTCAAGGTCCTGGAATGGCCTAGCCAGTCTCCAGATCTCAACCCCATAGAAAAGCTTTGGAGGGAGTTGAAAGTCCGTGTTGCCCAGCGACAGCCCCAAAACATCACTGCTCTAGAGGAGATCTGCATGGAGGAATGGGCCAACATACCAGCAACAGTGTGTGCCAACCTTGTGAAGACTTACAGGAAACGTTTGACCTCTGTCATTGCCAACAAAGTATTGAGATGAACTTTTGATATTGACCAAATACTTATTTGCTACCATAATTTGAAAATAAATTCTTTCCAAATAAGCCAATATGATTGTCTGGATTTTTTTTCTCATTTTGTCTCTCATAGTTGAGGTCTACCTATGATGCCAATTACAGGCCTCTCTTATCTTTTTAAGTGGGAGAACTTGCACAATTGGTGGCTGACTAAATACTTTTTTGACCCACTGTATATAGCGCCAACAGTTTGCTCAGCGCTTTACAATTAAAGCACTGTTCAAAATTGAAGCTTTCAGGAAAGCCCAATAACCATGAAAGTTACTGTAAATAATAAATATATTTCTTGTCTTTTAACAAGGAAAAAATTGTGTGAAACTGAAAAGACATTCATGAACATAGTGAATGTTTAAATGCTACAGAGGTGGAAATGGCTTTTTGTTTTGTTCTCACCATTGTGTGTATATCTTTGTTTGACTTGGTGAGGTATAATGAAACATTACTGTGCTACTTCCTGGAAACATGTCTGTTAACATATCCAAGTTCAAATGTCAGTTAAAATATTCAAGTTAATGTTATATTTTTGTACTGTAACTGTCATTTGTATGAAAAAGATTTACAAATAAAAATGTGCAGTACTAAACTGTATTATTTTTTAAAATTCCAAAGCTTTAAATGGAAAGTTAACCTTCACCAAAGAACCAGCTATGCAGGTAAGGGGCATCTGTGGATAAAAACAGACAGTGTATCTCTGACTAAAGTTGAATAATGTCCTTGCTATAGGTGTAGGCCATTTACATACCTTTATAAGGCCTGACTGGAAAACTCCCAGGAGTTGCTAAGTGAGGCCTAGTCATTACTGCTCACCCCCACCATCGCAGGAGTGATCTTTTTCTCTGAATTAGACCCCCACGTATGCTCTCTCTCCCCTGATGTAGTAGCTCTGAGCTCAGCGTTTGAGACCTCACTCCTGGAGGTGAGCAATAATGACTAGGCCTCACATAGCAAATGTCCTGACAGTATTCCAGTCAGGCTTCATGCGGTACATAAATGGCCCACACCTATAGCAAGGGTATTATTCAACTCTGGTCAAAGCTGCACAGTTTGTTTTTATCTACAGACACCCTTATCTGCCTAGGCAGTTTTGTTTTGTTTTTTTTTGGAAAGGTGAACTAACCCTTTAAATCTCTAATAAGTAAGGGTCCTTTCACAGGGGCAATCGGTCTGGATGTATCTATCAGATTTACAGATGTAATCAGACTAAACCACAATGTATATATGGGGAGATGAATGTAAACAGACACAAGTTTGTCTGCAAAAAAAAAAATGGAAAACTTTTGTATCCTTTTCTGTTTTTGTGGATGTAAACAGAACTGAACTGAGGACAGATGTTGCAAACTGAAATCGAACTGAAGCACCCATTCACAAAACTATCTAAATTACAGTAGCAGCATGACAGCCAAGCTCTTTACACTGAGTGTTTTACAGAGGAGGAATCAAACTCATTTGAAGGGCAGTTAAAATTATCATACTTATTCTGACAGTGGAAGTGATGGGAAGCATTTCTGCAGTACTGAGGTCAGCGTAAATGCTTACACACTCCTCTGCGGTGATCTGCAGACTGTAAAGATAGCAGAGAGAACCTATAGTGAAATGGAAGGAGTGTGGTAGCAGAACAGGGGACAATGGAAGTTAAAAAGGAGATGCCAACATGTAAGCAGGGACTTAGGAGCAGATCACGGGTTCAATGTCAGGCACCTGCAGACACTGCCTACAGCTTTCTGTTTGAAAGCTGTAGGAAGTGTCAATGAACTATGAGAGTGTGCACCAGTGCCCTCCCAGTTCATTGAGAACAACAAGCTATCTGCCAGTGTGTTAGATGGTACTTGTAGTTTGTTCATTCACAGTGAATTATTGATATGGCTGTGCAGGGGGAGTCCCTCACATCCATGCTGTTTTTAAATTATGCCAACAGGTACATGGAGAAGAACCAGATGTCAGGGAGGAACACATTACACCATAAATACAGGTGCTGTGTAATGAGGGAGGACATGGCCTAAGGAGATCAACACCCTATATCAAGGTGTGCATAATTATTTGGCAGCTTCTTTTCCTCAGACACAATAGGCCAAAAAAGAGATTTAACTGACTCTGAAAAGTTGAAAATTGTAAAAAGTCTTTCAGAGGCATGCAACACTCTTGAAATTGCTAACATATTTGGACCTGATCACAGAACCATCAAAGGTTTTGTTCAAATAGTCAACAGGGTTGCAAGAAACGTGTTAAGAAAAAAAGATGCAAATTAACTGCCAAAGATTTGATAAAAGAAAAGTTACCAGGAACCCAATATCCTCAGTGCTGTCATATTGCAACCTACCTGGGGTGCCTAGAAGTACAAAGTGTTCAGTGCTCAGAGACATGGCCAAAGTAAAGAAGGGCTGAAACCCAACTACCACTGAACAAGACACATATGTTGAAACATCAAGACTGGTCCAAGAAATATCTGAAGACAGATTTTTCAATTGTTTTATGGACTGATGAGATAAAAGCAACTCCTGACGGAGCAGATGGATGAGGCCGTTGATGGATCGGTATCAGGCACAGAGCTCCTCTTCGACTCAGACACTAGCAAGGTGGAGGTAGAGTACTGGTATGGGCTGGTATAATTAAAGATGAGCTAGTTAGAATTTATCGGGTTGAAGATTGGATTCAAAATCAACTCCCAAACCTACTGCCAGTTTTTAGAAAGAATAATGACATGGCCCCCTTCCTCACCTGACCTAAATTCTATTGAGAGCTTTTTGAAAGAATAATGACATGGCCCCCTTCCTCACCTGACCTAAATTCTATTGAGAGCTTTTTGAAAGAATAATGACATGGCCCCCTTCCTCACCTGACCTAAATTCTATTGAGAGCTTTTTGAAAGAATAATGACATGGCCCCCTTCCTCACCTGACCTAAATTCTATTGAGAGCTTGTGGGCCTTTCTTGAATGGAAGATTTACGTTGAAGGAAAACAGTACACCTCTCTGAATAGTGTCTTGGAGGCTGTGGTTGTTGCTGCACAAAACGTTGATCGTCAACAGATCAAGGAACTGACAGGCTCCATTAATGGAAGGCTTATGACTGTTATTGACAAGAAGGGTGGCTATATTGGTCATTTTTTTTTTAAATGTCAGAAATGTTTATTTGTAAATTTTGAGTTGTTTGTTTATTATTCTCTCTTTAACAGATACAAATAAACAAGTGAGATGGGAAAATTTATTGTTTTTGCTATTTAGCTGCATAATAATTCTGCATACTAACAGTTGCCCAATTATTGTGCACACATAGATATTCTCCTAAGAAAGCCAAAACCTCACTTTTAAATAAATATACTTTTAATTCTTAAATATTTAGATCTGAGGTTTATTGACATTTTGGATTGACCGAGAGCACTGAAGTTGTTCAATAATGAAATAAATCCTCAAAAATACAACTTGCCTAATGTAGACTGAGAAATTCCATATGCTGGGGCTAGGGCAGTAGTATGAAACCCTCCTCTTTCTGAGCTTTAAAATATTCATGTCTCTATACCACATTTTGTTTTTGTAGAAATAAATGTCCCCAGACACTCACAATTTTTTATTCCATAACAACTGCTTGCTGCTGATGCCCCAGAGCAGCTTCCCCTAACTTCAGTTGGTGGGCGCATGTTAGAAGCTTTCCTTAACCTAATACCTAATATCTTCTTATTAACAGTACTAACATAAGTATGAATGAGTTGGATCTTAATAGAATAATTGAGTTATTATATTTATATTTGTTCTAGATTGGGAAAAGTAAGGAATTAGACTTCATAGTCTGTGAATATACATATCTTGGGTTTTTCCTTTACATTCAAGCCACATATGAGAGCAATTAGCTATACCTTCCCCCATCCTCCCCCATCTATGTAAGAGATAAAGTTACACTCAGACTTTGAGAGAAGCAATTATCTTAGTAGGACTACAAGAGAATACCAACCCACTTTTAGGTTGGTGGGGGCTGGATTGCTTTTTTGGTAGCAGAACAAAGTTTTTGAGTCTCTCGCACATTGCTGGAAGCCTTGAGAGACACACACACACATACACACATATACATATATACAATCTTATTATCAAGAACTTAACTATACTTTTTGGACATTATTTAAACATTCTGTATGCCAATATTTTATTTCTAATTTTATGCAACGTTATTATTAAATCATCTTTTTGAGTTTTTACAAGAAGTGGAAGGACTTTCTATCTGAACATTTCTCATCAATACAAGTTAATAAAATATCGAGACAATACGATATTTAACAGCGCACAATGTAAACCTCACGTGAATGCCCGTAGTGGGACTACATATCCCATCACCCTTGCAGCATTAACACAAGGTTTGTACATGGCCAGCATTGACTATCTGCTGGTCTCTCTACCACCAGCTTCCAACCAATCATTGGTGGAAGAGCTGGAGATTAGACCGAATGGAGGGTTCTAAGCTGCCAGTGCATGTTAGCATACAGTACAGGATATTGGTACATTGGTCAGCACCACAGGAAAGAGTGGCTCTGGGGCACCCTGCATGGGAATGGAGCCACACGAAGAATAGAAATGAAAGATAGGAAATTTTTATTTGAAATAGATGAGAGATGACAGGCAGATTCATATTATGGAGGGGGGCTATGCACTGAGCTTCAGATGATCGGGGAGGCAAAGATTCACTCTATTGCACATACAGTGCAGGCTGGTCATCGATAGGTTAATACACTGCAGAATGGTCACTGATGGGTTAATGCAAATACTCTAGTGGTGTAAAAATGGTAAAAGAGCTCCATGTAGTGGAGGGGCCTGTTGCTGATGGTATAGTGTGTGCCCTACAGGGTAGAAGAAATGGCAGTGCTTCCTAAAAACATACACAATCTTTTCCAGATGGAAGGGGGCATAGACTGCTGTTGAACTGAGTTTTACTTTGTGTCCAGCCTAGTGTACAACGTCTATGGCAGAGGTTCCCAACTTGAGGTGCAAGATGGAATTTTAGGGGATGCAATAAAGAGCAGCTTGTCCCAATAGTGACGAGTCAGTGTGCCTTTAGCAGTGCTAGTAGGTTGTGTTGCATAGATATTAGTCTTGTTTACTTAATCAAACAAAGAGAATTAACATATAGGTAAAGTAATTGATAGAGTATTGCTCTAAAAGTCAATGATGAAAATCTGACATAATCATGGTAAACTGTTTCACTCCATGAATGGAAAGTAATCTATGAATAGAGGACAGGTGGATGTTTGAAAGATCTGCCTCCTCCATTCATAGATCACATGTTACAGCTCCACCAGCTCTATTACCCCCTACCAGTCTGGTAGACTGCTGCAGTAGGGGATTGGAAGAGGAATACTTCTACTATACCAGGTGTTGGCAGCACAAGGTACACATCACATCAATAATGAGTAATGCCCCTTGTGCTGATTTATTTATTTTTTTAGGGGGGGGTCTAAAATCTAGGTTTTAAAATTTAAGAGAAAAGGGAAGCATCAACTGGCAGTGCAATTTGCTCAAATCTTCCTGTTTAGGAAATATTTTGTAATTGCATTTTTTTTTTTTATTTGAAAACTGAAAGTTTCAAAGAGAAGGTGTAAGATACCCATACCCATAAACGTGGTCATACAAAAGTCAAACAAAAGAACGTAACATAAGCAACCGTTAGGAGTCAGTTGATCTAGCCTCTGGTCAACAGGTTTCACTTGAAACCATACAGGAACTACAAGGAGCTATCAGCAGGTAAACTGCTGGGCAAAGCTAAGGCCCTGTATCAACAAAGCAAACAAAAAGACAGAAAAGTAGAAAAAAGGAGAGGAGGAGGAAG
This sequence comes from Staurois parvus, assembly GCF_062004578.1. Lineage (NCBI taxonomy): Eukaryota > Metazoa > Chordata > Amphibia > Anura > Ranidae > Staurois > Staurois parvus. The sequence goes on from NW_028318511.1 coordinate 11,467,632, forward strand.
GAGAGGGGATAGAACACCCAACTGCCAAAGCCCCCAATGCACCTCAAGACCAGATTCTATGGACTGCCCTGCTACAGGTTCTACACAAGACAAAGTAAGAGGAAATAAGGTGAGTGGATTCTCCAATAGGTCCTCATAGTTTCAAGACTTGGGTATGTTTGTCCAGGGAGGCGTTCAGAGAGGCTGTAAGATATTCCATTCTCTTTACATCTTAGATCCTTGTATGCAGCTCAAGCAAAGAGGGAGGCTCCCTCTGTTTCAACTTAAGGGTAAGTAAGCACCTTGCTGCTGTCAGCACATTGGGCTAGTAGTTTTGTGGAGGATTTAAAGAACGTCTAGGTAGGAAGTCCCAAAAGGAAGGTTTTGGGGTCAAAACAGTACCAGGATCCAAAGAGGGAATGGATAAGGGGGTGAACTGTCTACCGATAAGGCATGAGCACTGGGCAGGACCAGTAGATGTGGTACAGCATTACCAGATCCTTCTTGCAATACCTGTCAGCAGGTAGATACAGTGCTCAGTATAAATGAGTACAACAGATTTGTCAGAAAACCTTTACTTTCCTTTCAGAATCAACATTTTCTATGGCACACTATATTACAAAATACTCCCACAAATGCGGGCCATTGATTGCAAACTAGATTTGTTAATCTTGATCACAAGCTCATGCCAACATTTTCTCTCTGGGCTTGAGACTTTCAGCCATCTTCACTGGCTGGGCTTGGATGTCATAACTCCTGCTCATGTACATAGGAGTTCTCTAATCCTGGCACCAAAGCTGCATGTGCAGCTCAGAGTACATTCTAAAGCATCTTGCAAGGAGGAAGGTAATAAGTTTATATTGCAGAAGATCTAAGGGATCCCTAAAGCTTGCATCTTTATAACATCTCCCCAGCTTATGCCAGACTCAAGGTCCTGACTACATTGATTGTCTGGGTATGGATGTCATAACTGCTGCCCATGTACATAGCAGATTGTACACTTAGCTGTGGCTGAGCAGCTCAGAATTCTAAAGCATTTTCCGGGGAGGAAGGTAAGAAGTGTTTGATGCAGAAGAGGCATGGTATGTACCTTTGGGAATAAAAATCCTTCCTGCTTGCGAGTTTTTAAAATCAGGGTCACATTTTTTGCTTTAAAGTGATTTCAAAGGTGTTTTGTTTATTAAAATAACAAACCAGTTATACTAACCTGCTATGTGCAATGGTAATGCACAGAACGGCCCTGAACCTTCTCTTCTGGGGTCCCCCACTAGCTCTCCAAGCTCCTGCTCTTCTGAGTTCTGCTATTGACAGCATGGCTCAGCCCCACCCCCACTCTCTGCTCACAAGTTTTATTGACAGTAGCTGGAGCCAATAGCTCCCGCTGCTGCCAAGCCTTCTTTGAAAGAAGCGAGAGAAGAGCAGCCATGCTGCAGATGGGCACAGATCAGGCTCAAGTGAGTATTTAAGGGGGGTGCGAGGACAGCTGATATGGAAAGCTTAATGAAGAGAATGCATTACGGTAGAAAAATATTTGCCTGTAGGGCCCCTGAAATGAATGAAAGTGCATTTGTCATGTATTTTTCTGGTTGCAAGTTTACTTTAGTAGAAGAAAGGCAGATGTACATAATCAAACTGGGAGAAGGGCTTTGTCTATTGTAGAAAGAAAATTGACATCAGTGGTCAGGTGCAGCTGTGACCTCCATCCATTGTACATTGCTAGCTTTCTTAAGATCTCTTCCTAAGCTCTGCAACAAGGATGAAAATCCTGGTGGGTTACAGTTCCTTGAAAAAGTATTCTTACCCCTTGAAATTTTCCACATTTTGTCATGATACAAACAAAAATGTAAATGTATTTTATTGGGATTTTATGTGATAGACCAACACAAAGTGGCACAGAATTGTGAGGTGGAAGGAAAATGATAAATGGTTTTCAAAATTTTTTACAAATAAATATCTGAAAGGTGTGGCGTGCATTTGTATTCAGCCCTCTTTACCCTGATACCCCTAACTAAAATCTAGTGCAAATTGCCTTCAGAAGTCACCTAAATAGTAAATAGTCCACCTGTATGTAATTTAATCTCAGTATAAATACAGCTGTTCTGTGAAGCCCTCAGAGGTTTGTTAGAGAACATTAGTGAACAAACAGCATCATGAAGGCCAAGGAACACACCAGACCGGCCAGGAATAAAGTTGTGAAGATGTTTAAAGCAGGGTTAGGTTACAATGAAATATCCCAAGCTTTGAACATCTCACAGAGCACTGTCCAATCCATCATCCAAAAATGGAAAGAGTATGGCACAACTGCAAACCTACCAAGACATGACCATCCATGTAAACCAGCGGTTCTCAACCTGGGGGTCCCGACCCCTTTGGGGGTCGAACGACCATTTCCCAGGGGTCGCCTAAGACCATCGGAAAACACATATTTCCGATGGTCTTAGGAACCGAGACGCCGCTCCTGTCTCCGGCGATGTGTGGGCGGGATGATATGCTGCCCCTGTCACCGCCTCCTCGCCGCTGATTGGCCACCGGAACTGTAGCTCAGGAGAGGCACACAGGCGGCCAATCACCGGCGAGAAGGTAGAGCTTGGAGAGGAGGAGCCGAGCGGCAGCGGGCGGAGATCGAAGAAGATCGAGGGAGCTGCAGGAACGAGTGAAGAGAGAGGCCAGAGAAGGAAGACAGCTGACAGGTAAGTGCAAATTTTGCTGCTGCAGCCAGGTATGCAGGCTGTAGATGGGAGAGGGAGAGAGCGAGCCCAGGCTGGAGCAGGAGTCAGCAAGGTAAGTATCATTGGTGTCAGTGGGAGGGATAGTGCCCCATCATTTGTGTCACTAATACCAACGATGGGGCACTATTCCTCCCCCCACTGACACCAACGATGGGGCACTATTCCTCCCCCCACTGACACCAACGATGGGGCACTATTCCTCCCCCCACTGACACCAACGATGGGGCACTATTCCTCCCCCCACTGACACCAACGATGGGGCACTATTCCTCCCCCCACTGACACCAACGATGGGGCACTATTCCTCCCCCCACTGACACCAATGATGGGGCACTATTCCTCCCACTGACACCCACGATGGGGCACTATTCCTCCCACTGACACCCACGATGGGGCACTATTCCTCCCACTGACACCCACGATGGGGCACTATTCCTCCCACTGACGCCAATGATGGGGCACTATTCCTCCCACTGACGCCAATGATGGGGCACTATTCTTCCCACTGACGCCAATGATGGGGCACTATTCCTCCCACTGACGCCAATGATGGGGCACTATTCCTCCCACTGACACAAATGATGGGGCACTATTCCTCCCACTGACACCAATGATGGGGCACTATTCCTCCCACTGACACTAATGATGGGGCACTATTCCTCCCACTGACACCAATGATGGAGCACTATTCCTCCCACTGACACCAATGATGGAGCACTATTCCTCCCACTGACACCCACGATGGGGCACTATTCCTCCCACTGACACCCACGATGGGGCACTATTCCTCCCACTGACACCCACGATGGGGCACTATTCCTCCCACTGACGCCAATGATGGGGCACTATTCCTCCCACTGACGCCAATGATGGGACACTATTCCTCCCACTGACGCCAATGATGGGACACTATTCCTCCCACTGACGCCAATGATGGGGCACTATTCCTCCCACTGACGCCAATGATGGGACACTATTCCTCCCACTGACGCCAATGATTGGGCACTATTCCTCCCACTGACGCCAATGATTGGGCACTATTCCTCCCACTGACGCCAATGATTGGGCACTATTCCTCCCACTGACGCCAATGATGGAACACTATTCCTCCCACTGACACCAATGATGGGGCACTATTCCTCCCACTGACACCAATGATGGGACACTATTCCTCCCACTGACACCAATGATGGGACACTATTCCTCCCACTGATACCAATGATGGGACACTATTCCTCCCACTGACACCAATGATGGGCACTATTCCTCCCACTGACACCAATGATGGGGCACTATTCCTCCCACTGACACCAACGATGGGACACTATTCCTCCCACTGATACCAACGATGGGACACTATTCATCCCACTGACATCAGTGATGGGGCGCTAGTCCTCCCACTGCAAAATTACAGTTATGAAGTAGCAACGAAAATAATTTTATGGTTGGGGGTCACCACAACATGAGGAACTGTATTAAAGGGTCGCGGCATTAGAAAGGTTGAGAACCACTGATGTAAACTGACAGGCAGGAGAGCATTAATCAGAGAAGCAGCCAAGATGTCCATGGTAACTCTGGAGGAGCGGCAGAGATCCACAGCTCAGGTGGGAGAATCTGTCCACAGGACAACTGTTAGTCGTGCACTCCACAAACCTGGCTTTTATGGAAGAGTGGCAAGAAGAAAGGCATTGTTGAAAGAAAACCATGAGAAGTCCCATTTGCAGTTTGCGAGAAGCCATGTGGGAGACACAGCAAACGTGGAAGAAGGTGCTCTGGTCAGATGAGACCACAATTTAACTTTTTGGCCTAAAGGCAAAATGGTATGTGTGGCGGAAAACTAACACTGCACATCACCCTGAACACATCATCCCCACTGTGAAACATGGTGGTGGCTGCATCATGTTTGTGAGGATGCTTTTCTTCAGTAGGGACAGGGAAGTTGGTCAGAGTTGATGGGAAGATGGATGAAGCCAAATACAGAGCAATCTTAGAAGAAAACCTGTTAGAGTCTGCAAAAGACTTGAGCTTAGGACGGAGGCTCACCTTCCAGCAGGACAACGACCCTAAACATACAGCCAGAGCTACAATGGAATGGTTTAGATCAAAGCATCTTCATGTGTTTGAATGGCCCAGTCAAGGTTCAGACCTAAATCCAATTGAGAATCTGTGGCAAGACTTGAAAATTGCTGTTCACAGACGCTCTTCATCCAACCTGACAGAGCTTGAGCTATTTTGTAAAGACGAATGGGCAAAAATGTCCCTCTAGATGTGCAAAGCTGGTAGAGACATCCCCAAAAAGACTTGCAGCTATAATTGCAGCAAAAGGTGGTTCTACAAAGTATTGACTCAGGGGGGCTGAATAAAAATGCACACCACACATTTCAGATATTTATTTGAAAAACATTTATCATTTTCCTTCCACTTCACAATTATGTGGCACTTTGTGTTGGTCTATCACATACAATCCCAGCAAAATACATTTACGTTTTTGGTTGTAGCATGACAAAATGTGGAAATCTTCAAGGGGTGTGAATACTTTTTCAAGGCACGGTATGTCTGTAACAGGCCTGATTGTCCGTTGTTTCTGTGTCAAAATTTGTCAGTTCTGTGTTGTATTTAAAAATGAATCCACCAGGGGGAGCAGTTGACTTTATAGACACTTTTTCCAGCTAAGCGTCAGTATGTAAGAGTTGCTGTGAGAAGAGTAAACCCCTTCCCTTCTTCCCCCTTCCTAAAAGTAAAAAGGCTTGCAGATAACCTTTAAAAAAAAACATTTACACCTAAGTATTTTGTATCTCAAAGCTCAAATGACATCCAGTATCTCAGGGTCTTCATTTCTGCCTGTTCACAGTGAATGTAGTGTCCTTTGAAGCTTGTAGCTCAGGAAAGTACATGAGCTTCTTTTGAGCCACAAGATTCAATTATTTTTGGCCCCAATAGACCTTAATAGGTTCACCTGAAAAATGAGCGCCATTTTTTTTTTTTCTAGTAACTACCTTTCAGTTCCAACAAAAGTGGGCCATAGACCAATGATGTAGAAATCCAGATAGGTTTATTGAAATGGAAGTTCAGTCAAAGACTATACGTAAAGGGTAACTAAGCCCACAACAGTAAAATCAATCTGTATATGCAGTAAAGCATGCTTGTTTGACCTACTGTGGAACCGAAGGGGTTAATCCTCTTCATTGTGTAAAAAGAATGTTTGATCATGACTTCTCTGACCCCCCCCCCCCTTCTTCTACTGTCCCCAGTCTATCTGCTGATAGAACAGAGCCTTGGAGGCAAGCTGCACATGCTCAGTTTGGTGTGTATTGCTAGAGAGTTTTTTTTTTTCTCTTATTCTTGGGAGAGTGCATGTGATCGGCACAGGGCCAATCAGTTCTGTCCAGACAAAGGATCAGGGGTTCTGCAGCCTCATAGGACAATCGGGGGAGAATGAAACCTCTCCTACAAGCTTTAACCAGTGCTGTGCTGGATACTGATAGAAGTCACAAGACTGCTCTAACTGCTGATGAGAAAAGGTATTTGTCAGTTTATCTTTACTAAAATAATTGCATTTCCATGTTGTGTGCACTGTGGGAGACCAGATATAGTGAATGCAGGGTCTGGGATTTAGTGACACTTTGAATCCACTCCCACACCCATTTAAAGCCTATTTTATCTACCCTGTAAAGGAAAGATCTGTGTACTTACCTATGCTGAGGGAGTTCTGGTCCAGTCAAATGATCAGGTCCCAATGCTGGCTTCAGTAAAGAGCAGGGACAGTTAAAGTACAAAGAAGGGCAACCAAACTGATATGAGGCATGGAGGAGCTATGAGGAAAGATTAGAGGAATTTAATTCTCTCTTGAGAAGAGGAGATTAAGGGAGGATATGATCAACATGTATAAATACATCAGTGGTTCATATAGTGAACTCGGTGTAGAGCTATTCACCCTGAGGTCATCACAGAGGACAAGGGGGCACTCTTTACATCTGGAGGAAAAGAGATTTAATCTCCAAACACGGAAAGGTTTCTTTACAGTGAGAGCTGTGGAAATGTGGAATAGACTCCCTCAAGAGTTGGTTCTGGCCAGCTCAGTGGATTGCTTCAAAAAGGTCCTGGATTATTTCTTAGATACACAGAATATAACTGGATACTTACATTTATAGGTAAGGTAGATTCAGGGAATATCTGATTGCCTCTCGAGGGATCAGGAAGGAATTTTTTTCCCCTGCAGGAGCAAATTAGGTCATGCTTTGCTGGGTGTTTTTTCCTTCCTCTGGATAAACTGTGGGTATAGGATTATAACTTTTTTTTTTTTTATGGTTCAACTGGATGGACTTTTGTCTTTTTTCAGCCAGACTAACTATCTATGTAAAGTTGACAACAGCTGCAGAGCCTAGGCAATGATGTCATCCACAGGCTTCCTATGAGGCATCCGTTATCGGCTGTCCCTCCTCTACTCTGAAGTCGGTGCTAGGAGCCGATCATGTGACCAGACCAGAGCGGCTTCAGAATAGGTAAGTATACCGTTCTTTTCATTTAACGGGGTAGATAGAATAGGTTTGGAATGGGAGTCGGCATAGATGTAAGCAGGGGTGTATTTACCACAAGGCAAACAAGGCATTTGCCAGGGGGGCAGCACTCCCCCAGGAAAAAGGGACATATGCAGCATGGGAACCAGGTGGGATCCAAAAGAGGCTGTGGGCTGTTTGATGGCATATGCAGAGCCCAACTCTTGTCCCCAGGGATGTCTGGAGCTGTGAATGTGAGTGTCTTTCTCTCTGTTGCCGGAGAGTATGTGTTAGTGGAAGGTTCTCTTTGGTGGGGGCAGGGGTGTTGTTGGTCACTGTCAGGCTCTCTCCAGGGGGGGTAGGGGGTCTGGTGTTGGTCGGTGTCAGTCTCTCTCCGCCGGGGGGGGGGGGCGTCTGATTTTTGTGCTGCCTATGGCAGCAGAACACCTGAATACACCACTGGATGTAAGTATAGTTAGGAAGGTATACGCAGCTTGAAACAGATGTGCATTGATCACCTAACTAGATTTCCATTGACCAAGAATAATTTAAAAAAAACCCTCAAGCCTGAGAGGCCTGCAAACACTCTCAAAAATGCCTTTACAAACAAAAAAAAAGTTAACCCCTTGACGCCGAGCGCACACAAATATGCAGCCTCTCTGTGTCTGGGCCTTGACGCCGAACGGCCACATTTGTGTGCAATTAGAAAATACATATGTGCTGAGAGCGGACATAGAGTTGTGTTCAAAATAATAGCAGTGTGTTGAAAAAAGTGAATAAAGCTCAAAATCCTTCTAATAGCTTTTATTTCCATACACACAAATGCATTGGGAACACTACACATTCTATTCCAAATCAAAACATGAAGAAAAATATATCAAATTTGTGTTGTTGCTCTAAAAAAATTGAAGAAAAGTGATTAGACTGTTCAAAAAAATAGCAGTGTTTGTATTCTTCTTTACAAACTCAAACATTCACTATATAAACTGAAAAATGTTTGAAGATTTTGCTTTCCTTTGAATCACTTAATATTTAGTTGTATAAGCACGGTTTCTGAGAACTGCTGTACATCTGTGTTGCATGGAGTCAACCAACATCTGGCAGGTATTCCAGCCCAGGATGATTGGACTACATTCCACAGTTCTTCTCTATTTCTTGGGTTTGCCTCAGAAACTGCATTTTTTGATGTCACCCCACAAGTTTTCTATTGATTAAGATCCGGGGATTGGGCTGGCCATTCCATAACGCCAATCTTGTTGGTCTGGAACCAAGATGTTGCATGTTTACTGGTGTGTTTGGGGTCGTTGTCTTGTTGGAACACCCATTTCAAGGGCATTTCCTCTTCAGCATAAGGCAGCATGACCTCTTCAAGTATTCTGATGTATTCAAACTGATCCATGATCCCTGGTATGAGATAAATAGGCCCAACACCGTAGTATGAGAAACATCCCCATATCATGATGATTGCACAACCATGCTTCACTGTCTTCACAGTGTACTGTAGCTTGAATTCAGTGTTTGGGGGTCGTCTGACAAACTGTCTCCGGCCACTAGACCCAAAAAGAACAATCTTACTTTCATCAGTCCACAAAATGTTGCGCCATTTCTCTTTAGGCCAGTCAATGTGCTCTTTGGCAAATTGTAACCTCTTCAGCACGTCTTTTTTTCAACAGTGGGACTTTGTGGGGGCTTCTTGCAGATAGCTTGGCTTCACATAGGTGGCTTCTAATTGTAACAGTACTCACAGGTAACTTTAGACCTTCTTTGATCTTCCTGGAGATAATTGTTGGCTGAGTCCTTGCCATTTTGGCTATTCTTCTATCCATTCGAATGGTAGTTTTTCTCTTTCTTCCACGTCTTTCAGGTTTTGGTTGCCATTTTAAAGCATTTGCGATCATTTTAGCTGAGCAGCCTATCATTTTCTGCACTTCTTTATATGTTTTCCCCTTTCCAATCAACTTTTTAATCAAGGTACGCTGTTCTTCTGAACAATGTCTGGAACGACCCATTTTCTCAGAATTTCAGAGAGAAATGCACTGTAACCAGCATATACAATATTTGCTGCCTTCCTTCCTTAAATAAGGGCAATAATTGCCACATGTTTTTCAAAGAATGAATGACCTCACTAATAGAACTCCACACTGCTATTATTTTGAACATGCCCCTTTCAATTAGTGATTCAATTACACAGAATCAGCAGCATGCATGTCATGACTGTTGGGTCTGTTGGATTTCTATTACTCTACTACACCTGCTAGTAAATTATTTGCCATGTAGAAATATCATTTCTGCCAAAAACTGTGATTGATCAGGTTAGTGATGTCTGACTGCTATTATTTTGAACACAACTGTATGTTCGAGACTCACCGAAAGGTCCTTATCTCCCCTTTCGATCGGGACCTTTTCCGATCATGTAACCGCCGTGAAGGTGAATCACGGTGGTCACATGACCCTAAATCCTCGCCCCACCTCCAGGCTTCTGAAACTCTTAAAGGGCCAGGAGGTGACGGCGCGAAGTGGTTAAACAACCAAAGAAGCTAAACTCCAGTGGGAGTGCAGCATTAAGAATGAGCCAACTGTGTGCACTGAGCTTGCTTCTGTGACCATCTATCGAAGGCAATAGAGCTGATAGCTTAATACAGCCATCCTCAAGGAAGTATTTCTGATAAACACAGGCAGAAAATGCATTTTGACAATGTGTTACTGCATACCAGACTGCAAAATAACACATTGCCATGTGTTGTCTGCTGCATTGCCTAAAATATCACATGCGCCTCTATCAGTTCATTAGGAAGGTTATTCAAAGAACTGGCTGCCCTAGCACAACACAACAAAGATGTTTAGGCCTCCTGCATACTGATCATTGAGCCCTGGTGCATGAAATCCCAGCATTTTGGTGCAGGTGGAAGGCACAAGGGCACTGTTCATGAAAACTACATGAGAGGCTGAAAGTTGCTGCAGCTGAACGACACAACTAGTTGCATTAATGCTTACAGCAGTATGCAACCGGGAATGACTGCCTGGAACGCAGATGGCTGGTGTTATGGGTATTTAAGGGTTTGTGTTTGGAGGGGAAGGTTTTGTACTAAGAGGAGGGTTTGGGTGGGAGGAATTGTAAAGAACTGTGAGAGGACTTGTGGGGGATTTGGGGTAAAGAAGATTTGTGCTGGAGAGGATAAGGGGGGAGCTTGTGTTTGTGTGAGGGATTTAAGGGAGAGAATGTATGCTGGGAGGGGATTAGGGTGGGGTATTGATGCTGGGATCAGTAGTTGTGCTGGGAGGGGGATTGAGGAAATAATATTTGTGCTAAAAGTGGCAAAGGATTTACTCTAGAAGGATCTGTGCTAGAAGAGGGATTGGCGGGAGAGGGGGTTGTGCTTGAAGGGGGGGGAAGAACTTTGGGGGCATTTGTTGTGCTGAGATGGGGGATTGGAGGGGAAAGAAGATTTGTGCTGCGGGGATTTGGAGAGAGGAATTGGGTGGGGAAAGATGTGTACAGGAATGGGGGGTTGCACTGGGTTGAAGGATTTGGGGGGGGATTTATTCTGAGAGGAGTAGCGGGGGGGAGAAGGATTTGTGTTGGGAGGGTGAATTGAGGGGGATGGGGATAAGTGCTGTGATGGGGAACAAGGGTGGGGATTGTGCTGGGGCTGGGGATTTGAGAATGTGCTGGGTCTGGGGATTTGGGGAAGAGAAGGACTTGTGCTAAAGAAGGTGGAAACAGATTTCTGTTGGAAGGGCATATATTATTATTATATATGGGGGAGAAGATGCTCATTTCTGTTTGCAAATAAAAAATGTATTTCAATATTATACATTACTATCAATGTGTGCCTGTTCCTTTAATATCTAATTTGGAAAGGTGTAATCCATGAAAAGTGGTCCTGTCACTCGAACAAATAACCTAAGAAGTATCATGTAAGAGAATGTGTTTCATACTTCCCTTACATGTGAGTGACTCTACTCTCTTGTGAGCTTCCAGCCACTCTGTCACATATAGAAATTCCAGTGGTTCTGTCAGCACAGTTAGCATTATTTACATAGCTCTGCCCACCATTTTTAAATAAAAAATACCTGTTCTTTTTAGATCTGAAAGTGAAGCATTCATACTGTATGTACTTTATGTAGAAGGCAGTGCTGTAATTTGCAGTGTTTTAGCAGATGGTTTTGTTGTTCCTTTTGACCCAGTCATCATAACGCCTCATACACACAGGTATGAAAAATGCCACTTTCAGAGTTGTGTAGCTTTTTTTCTTTCCTTTTTTTCTTACACCACTGAAACTCAACTGTGTGCATGAGGCCTGTAGTGACTCATAGTACATCTGCATCAGCATAGATAAATGAGAACAAAATGACTTGACACAATGTTTTTCCACTAGATGGTGTATTTGGTCTCTTCACCTTTTGTCTCGTCTTATGCTGTAGTTTTCCATTACATCAGCTACTGAAATTGTTGTATTACAAATGTGTGGGAGGACATTTCAAGTGGTTGAATGCCTGTACTGGGAGAAATATGTAGGCTGCAGTTGCTGAACTCCTTTTAGAAATGCCAGTTATCTATGAAAGGAAACAAGAACTAATGTATATAAGTTGTTGTTTGCTGATGTCATAGTTTGTTTTCCTAGTTGCTTGGATGTCAATGAGTGATTGACTCCGAACACATAAGCAGAGTTCTGACTTCTATTGCTGCGTGCTTGATCTAGGTCAGTGACAAAAAGTACTGAAGCTAGAGTTGGCCAGGCAACTTCTTTTTTTTTTTAAGAAAGTCAGCAATGGCAGGCTAAATATTTCCTTTAGTATATTTGTTATGGACCAGTAGAAGTGAATGTGACTGCTGGAACCACTAAACCTGATTTAAATTACCATCCATACTTAAACTGGTCATACACTAGCAGAATTTTCTCATTTTAAGAACGTTCATTTGATTTCTAATCAGTAGTGGGGTTAAAATGACATTCTTTAACCTCAGTGCCGAAACAAATCGAGCAAATGGAACATTTTTCTCAAAGGAACTAATTTCTAAAAGCGAGTTTGGTTTTCATTTTGGGAAGATCGATTTACTCCAAATTTGAATGTTAAAAACAAACAAAATTTTTAATCACTTTCGAAAGACATACGTCAATTCAATGTACTGAGAATTTTTGTACAAATGTTCAAATCTACTAGTGTATGGCCAGCTATATATATGTCACAACAGATGACATTCTCTTGATCTGAATGTTTTGGATGGATATACCTAATGTCCTCCATCAATGTCTTCAGGGTGAGAAACCGTTCAGTCTCTATTGTCAGACCAATAATTTTAATTAAAAAATTCCTATAATGTTATCTGTACATTTTATGTAGATTATTTACCTATAAATGCCTTCCTTGTGTAGTGCTACTCCCAGAGGAGTATTTTTGCATTAGTATTTTTTCCCAGGTTTCACTGCAGCCAGGCGCCAAGAATTTTCCACAGCCAGGTACACACCCTTTTTCGCACATTGTCTTCAATGACCAAGCCATGGGATGTTTGTTTTTGGAGTTTTATTGTAGAATTGGGGATATTAGTAGGATACTCCAAAATTAGAACTATTCACACCAAGGACATTATTGTATTATTATTATTATTATTATTATACAGGATTTATATAGAACAACAGTTTGCTCAGCGTTTTACAATATAAAGGGAGACAATACAGCAACGATACAGTTCAATAGGAGAGGGCCCTGCTCCTTGGAGCTTACAATCTAAGAGGGAGGGGCTGGTGGTACAAAAGGTAATAATTGTGGGGGATGAACTGATAGGAAGAATAGAAGATTCCTTTATTAGCTGAAGGCAGGATAGGCTTCCCTGAAGAGAGAGGTTTTCAGAGATCGCCTAAAAGTGGGCAGAGTAGGCAATAGTCAGATTGGGGTATAGAGTTCCAGAGGTTAGGGGAGGCTCTGGAGATGAGCATGGGAGGAGGAGACAAGGAAGTTAGAGAGTAGGAGGTTGTGGGAGGAGCGGAGAGTATGGTTTGAGTGATATTTGGAGACAAGATTGGTGATGTAATTTGGGGCAGAGTTATAAATGGCTTTATATGTTATTGTTAATGTTTTGAATTTTATTCGTTGGGCAATGGGAAGCCAGTGGAGGGATTGGCAGAGAGGGATGGTAATGGTTAGTAATGTGGATGAATCTGGCAGCAGCATTCATGATAGACTGAAGAGGGGATTGTAACAAGTGTGCACATAGTGAAGGACGCAGCCTCCATTTTGTTAAGAATCTCCATTTTCTCCCCTCATACTTTCCCCCCTCCCTCTCTGAGAGTCACAGTGACATATGGCAGCGTGTGTGTGTTAAAAAAGTGTCACAGGCCAGAGCCCAGCAGGGGGGCTATGAGCTATAGGACCCCCAAGGGAGCTGGGACCTCACTGTCCAAAGAACCTGTAAAATGTAGCACCTTTTAAAAGCTACAGCAAGGCTTCCCAGGAGTTCAAAGCCATTCCAAAGAAGGCGGGCCAGCTAACACTTTTAAAAATCCATTTTTTCCCTATGTCTCATATCTTGGAATATGAGAGACTTGCATAAAAACCAGGCATATCGTCAGATTGGCCACGAGGAGGCAAACCGTTTGATAGTTTACTCTTCGTGGTTGGAATACATAGAAAAGCAGAAAAGTAGATCTCGTTAACCATTCAGTGTATAATTTCATAATTCATATCTAATCAATCCTCAGACGTGTCTGCATAATAATCTACCCGCGGGTGGAGTGTCACTTATGCATATGGAAAGTTATGAGCCAAAATAGGAGTTATGAGAGATTTTGGCTCTAGTTGAGGTATTCGCCAAGACCACCCCTCACTAAATGAGGTATTGGTCCTTGACTTCAGAGACACCCCCTGCTGGGGAACTACAAATAGGGCTGTCAGGCCTAAGAGAGGGAAGTTGAAAAATTCTCCCATTTAACATCAATACCACCTGGGGGGCCCGTACCCTTTCGCTCTGAAACTTGATCTGCTAACCCAGAACTTTGGCAAGTACCTTAACCCTTTAACCTCTCTCTGTTATCTATTTGCTGTGCTGTTGTTCTCTGTATATTTATATATATATTGGTTACATCTTTGTTCTGTAAATATTCTTATTGCACTCCTTTTTGACTTTTCAGTAATAAATCTTTCCTTCTGAAAGTGTTGGACTGTTTCTATAGCTCTTAATTTCAATTTACTAATTCCTGCCTCTAAAGAGAACGCTACTGTGTTTGTTTAACCCTGTGTATAACCGGCCTGCGGTGACCGTGTTATACAGACAATTACCTCAACCATTATAGTGTTATTGCAGATATTGCAGAGTTTCCTTTTTCTCTGTACAAAAGGAGGTGGTGGCAGTGTGAAGGGTTAATTGCGTAATGAACCTGACCCAGTAACAATCGCTCAGGCTGCCGGTACACCGATTGTGGTCCAATTAGCTGGAAAATCGTTGTGCAAGGTGCAGCTGGGTGTGGCATTGTTATGCACGTGACATCGCGGTTTTAGATTGGCTAGTCCTTCGGTCACGAGTTTGGTGAGAAGGGCTGGGGTCTGACACCACGGTTGTCACATATTGGTGACACCGATCGTCGGATCGTCACATATTGGTGGCAGCGATCTTGCGTCCGTCACAGGGATAGCCTGCGATGAGGTAGGCCAATGAGGAGGGAGTTGCAATAATCAAGGCGAGAGATAACAAGGGAGTGAATAATTTGCTTATTGGTTTCAGAGGTTAAGAATGGGCATATCTTGGAGATGTTGACATCTAGCTGATCTCTTAGTTGAGCACTTTTGAAGTCCTGGATGAAAGCAGATAGCAGGCTTCCCTTTAATTTTGTAGCAACAAGTAGTTTAGGAGTAAGCAAGTGCCTTTAGTGGTAGTAATAGTTGTAGGGCTGAGCTCCTCTGGTACAGGCCTGTTATGGCAGCATGTGACAGTCCAAAAGTAATAGAACTGAGCAAAGTCTTTTGCAGTAGCAACAGTTAGACAAGCTCTTCAGAACACCAGCCAGTTTTCCCTTTTCTCAGACCAACACTGACCATCAAGCACCAGAGGCATAGCAAGTGCCCAAGATCTCTGTATCTGCACTCACAAGCCCAAGGACAGAATGGCAGCCTCCCTCCAATCTTCCAAGCAACTCTCTCTCTCCAGGTGATACCAGACAGATCTTTGGCAGATGGCTCACCTCAGTCAGCTTACTGTAGAAGCAGGGTCACTCTTAGCTCCAGGCCCTCAGGTCACCCACCTGAGGCCCGCATGGCAGCAAGTGCCAGGCAAGGCAAGCCTGCTTCCAGCCTGGCTTGGTTCAATACTCTCCCGGAAAGCCACTGAACCCATTTGCTCACAGATCGTAAATACCACTCCCAGCATGCAGTGGGGCCAGCCTCCCCTGCAATTGGCCAGGGCTGTATCCATATCCATGCTGCTCATTTGCCTAGTTTCCTTCCAGATTCTGGAAGGCTCTCATAGCTTCCTGAAGGCAGGCAGAACTCAGACAGACTCAGCAGCACCAGAGCATCATAAGCAGACCTGACTAATCGATTAGAGCAGTGAGCCCAATTAGATTTTCCTAACAGCCTCTCTGTTAAATGGAGAAACACAGCTATACTTATACTAACTATACAGATCCTAGTACCTAACTAGCAGAGTGTTACCTTTGTGTAGATATTCAGCTCTGTTTCCTTCTGGGAGTATAAAGAAGAAGCCCTGTGTAAGCTCCAAGTTATACTCTAGAGTTTACAATAAGCTGAGCAATCATTCTCCTCCCCAGGTAAAAGTGCAGGCGCCTGCATGGCCAATTCCCAGCCAAGCACCAGAGGTATTGTCACACGCTCCCCAATACTTGGAAGTCACATGCTCCCCAATACCTGTAAGTTCTAGGTATGGTACATTGCTTCCCCAAGTAAACAGAGTGGTGTACCAAATGTAGGTGAGGGGTTTAGCATTAGGCCTCATGCACACTGGAGGGTTTTGCTATATCTCCTAAGCTCCTTCCCTCCTGTCAGCAGTGTTTTGACAGAGGAAAACCGCTTGACACATGTTTAGCCACATCAAGTGCTTAGGTATTAATTTCATTGGCTAGAATAATAATTTATTCTGGCCATTGAAATGAAGTAGTGATCAAGCCTTAAACACACCTAACGCTCGCGTGCATTTAGGTGAGTTAACACGTGTTTACATGCGTCAAGTGTTTTTTCTGCCAAAATACTGCTGCCCCTAGATGCGCTGGCACTGTTTTATTTTTGCTACCTCTAAACGCCCCCATCTCTTAACTCCTCCAAATGTCTATGTATGCATGAACACATAGGCTAACATGCAGAAGCATTTGGAGGCAGAAAAAAAAACAGGCTTCATAAAGGGGAGGTCCTGTTACCCTGAAACATGTAGCCACTTCCTGTCACCATCACCCAGGTGAGAGAGGTGCTATTTGGTGTTGCAGCCATCTTGCTACACCTGGAAGTCACTGCTGCCTATGTTTCAGCCTAACAGCTGTACTGCCACCAAGAACTCTGCTTCAGACAGCCACTTGCCTGCCGAACTCTACAGCCTCCCAGTGATCCTGAGGAAGTCTCTATGGGTTTATGACAAGCCTTGATCCACTTTTAATTAGTGAGGCCACAGCCATGATGCTTTACTGTGTGATTCAAGAATTATAGTCTTAGTTGTGTTTTGTGAACAGTAACACCGCTAAAGGCAACCCATTCCAGTGAATAGGGCCTCACCACAACTGCCCTGTAGCTGTGTGCAATGCGCTTGGTTGCAGCTTAGTAGTTTGAGCTTTTAGGGGTTAAAACAGGAGTGGAGGAGGTGCCATAATGCCTCCCAGCTGCCTGTTATATATCCTCTGAAATGCAATCCATTGCAGATTTCTATGCAGAAGGCAACATCAATATAAACAAGCCCTTACTCATGTCTATCCATCTTGCTTTCTCAATTGGAAAAATGGCAGGACCAGTCTGTAATTGTTAATTCCTAACTTCCTTTCCTGCAGTGTCTTTTTGTAGACCACACAATTTGGATTATCTCCTAGATTGTAAACTCGAAAGAGCAGGGCCCTCGAACCCCTCGTGTTTTGCATTGTATTCTTACTGTACTGTCGCATGTTCTGTCCCCCTTTGTAATGTACAGCGCTGAGCGAACTGTTGGCACTTTATAATATTGTATAATAATATCCCAACCAAATGACTACACCTGTACTTTTCCCTGCTCTGTGCACCAACATGCTCAGGTGCCTACAGAGGCTGGAAACAAGGTGGACCAGGATGAAGATCTGCCCACTTGAGAATTGATTAAGTCCCCAGTCACACTGGATGCGAATTGGCATGCGATTTGCATGCAATGCGACTTGCAAATCGCATGCCAAGTCACACCCTATTGTCCACAATTAGAGCGGTCATATCAGTGCGGTTCCGACTTTGTTGGAGCCACACCGATTTCTAAAGTAGTACATGAACTACTTTTGGTGCGATTTGTATAGACATCTGTGTCAGATGTCTTGCAAATCGCACCTAAAATTGGCATCTCACCCGACTTTGAAATCGTGCGACTTCACTGTAAGTTGCACGATTTTATAGCCTGGCATCAGTCTGTGTATTGGTGTTTACCTGTAAATGTGCTTCCTCCTTTCCTGAAACTGGAACTTTTGCATTCTTGAAATACATTGGATGCTTGTGCACAGGTAAATAATCGGAAAAAAACAGTCCACGCCACCTAGTAATCCTCCTTATTGTGTAAAACAGTTGCCAGCACTTAAACCATAAATTACAAAACTATAAACAAACAGTGCAGTATGTATTCCTTAAATATATCCATATATCCATGTGCTATCTTATACACAACACCAAAAGTGTCTATTTATACAATATCTCCTAGATTGTAAGCTCGAAAGAGCAGGGCCCTCGATCCCCTCATGTTTTGCATTGTATTGGTATTGTTCTGTCGCATGTTCTGTCCCCCTTTGTAATGTACAGTGCTGAGCGAACTATTGGCGCTTTATAAATACTGTATAATAATAATAACAAATAATCAATAGATACATTAAACATCTATAATTGAAGTGTTCTAACCTTGCACCAAGCTGTTAGAATTCATACGTTTATCACATCTGCAAAAACATTTGTCCTGATGTTAGATTACCATTTATATATTCTTTTCACCATTTATCTTCTTTTTCACCATTTTTATCTTCGGTGTTAGATTACCATTTAGATATTCTTTTCACCAACAGTACCATTTATATTGGAACCATCAATGGCTTATGGGCCCTGGGGCATGTGTGTATGCCTGCCCTGCAGTGCTAATTTCAATTGCTGTTGTTAGTTGTATTTATACCCTTGTGGGTGGCATTTTGCAGGGAATGCATGCACACAGTTTAATGACTTC
The DNA here is from genome assembly GCF_062004578.1 of Staurois parvus. Lineage (NCBI taxonomy): Eukaryota > Metazoa > Chordata > Amphibia > Anura > Ranidae > Staurois > Staurois parvus. The sequence continues at coordinate 11,486,210 of NW_028318511.1, forward strand.
CAGATGTCCTTACTGTTTGACATTGTTTTTATGTTTTGTATGTCTATGTAAATACTGAGGCTATTGAGCAACGTTTGTTACCACTAGCTTTTTATGCATGGCTATTTTTTTGCCATGAATAAATAATTATTCTTAAATAATTATTCTTAAACAATAATCCTGATGCAAGTCTTGTTTGCTGTCAGATTAACCACTTGTCTCATTGAGGGGGCTTTACCCACTGCAAGCGATTTGCTTTTTGTGTAAAACATAAATTACAAAACTATAAACAAACAGTGCAGAATGTATTCCTTAAATATATCAATATATTCATGTGTTAACTTATAAACAACACCAAAAAGTGTCAATTTATACAATAACAAATAATCAATAGATACATTAAACACCCATAGTTGAAGTGTTCTAAGGTTGTACCAAGCTGTTAGAATTCATACGTTTATCACATCTGTAAACAAAAATATTTTTAAATAACATGGTTCTCAAATATTCAGACATCTTAATCTGTGCAGAATTCCTTTCAATGCAACTCTACCAATAATGTGACAGTGCTCCCCCTCCAAGTGCTCCCCCTCCATCCTTAATCAGAAACATGCTCACCCTTATAGATGGACCTTATCTATTATACTATGCATGCTTTTTGCCAGCTACTGGGGTACATTTTTGATGTCTCTTCTTTATTCCTCCGCATTCACTCAATATAAAATAAATGGGACCATAGTGTACACTGTATCAAACTATGTATTCATTTAATAGATGAAACACTCACATTAAAATGTGCACTTTAGCATACACTGCCTTCTCAGCATATAAATCATAAAACCAGACAGTCTGTTTACAGATTAACGCAGCAGTCATTCCAGCTCTGCAAGACCGGTACATTCAGCGTGATGATGTCACAACCAGCTCTGCCCCCCGTTACTGTCAAACCGCTTTCTTAGGGGTATGTCTGGGTAAATTATACTGTATCATATCCTATGGCTTTATATTAGATACTGTGTCATATTTTATGGAAGAAGAACATCGTTACTCTAGGCCAGACTTTCTCAACCAGGGTGCCTTGGCAAAATGTCTAAAAATTGCCCAAAGCTTGTATACAAGACAATGGGTGGAACAAGCCATAGGTTTTCATAGTACACCATTACAACCTTCTAGCCGCAGGCGTCCTGACAGCCAATAACATCATCAGTTGATAAGGAGGTTGTCCGTCACCTGCTCAGCATCCTAGTTTGATCATCACCTGCCCCTCTCCATCAGTGCTAGGGTCACATTAGCTCAATGATGGAGAAAAACTGAGGGAGAAGAGAAACATTGGGATACTAGTCAGTACCAGTGTGCAGAAGTGTATTTGCTTTGAAAGAATATATCACCTCTAATGTCGGGTGTCCTACATGTGTGGATGTTTTGGTGTTCTATAAAATTATTAGAACAGTTTTTCATATTTTAAAATGGGATGCCTCAAGACTGTCCATAATTTTAAAGGGTGCCTCAGGACTGTCCATAATTTTAAAGGGTGCCTTGACTGAAAAAAAGTTGAGAAACACTGCTCTAGGCTGCTGTCCTGATTTGGACTTCATACATTCCCCCTATCATCTCCATTACACAGGGGGAAGGGGTTGTAAAGTCCACAGAAGATATCTTGGAAAAATGATGACATTGTTTGAGTTTGCAGTTCAATACATGAGTTACACTGGATTTCTATCAAAATTAACAAGTATTTTTTGTACTTGCAGAAAATGTAGTTGGCTTGAAAAAAAAAAAGAAAACTAATGGAGCTACCACATCTGAGGACTGCTGAACTTCAATATATCACATTTGCTTTTTTTTTTGTTAAGATAGTCTTGATTCCTTCATCCACCAGAAACATTTTGATTAGAAGCATTTCTAGGGTCCCTGGAGACCAGGGGCACCTCTGAGAACACAGATTGAAATGTTGTTGGGCTGGTAGGCTACCATGATGACCACTTTGGATCAAATCCAAAACGAATATATTATCTTTAATAGAACAAACATGGATTGGTCTAAAAACTGAAATGTCATATTGTGATGACAAAAACAAATGGATTGAAAAGTAGATAAACTATGATGTCTCAAACCATATACTACATAGAATATATCATCTCCATATCTCAAAGGAGACCTGGGGCACTCAGTACAAGACCTGGGTCATGCCCTCTGGGTTCCACAGTCTAACAACACTCCTGGTTTTGATATAGTCATTGACAACTCCTAAACTGCCTGATAACTTCAGGTTTGAACTTTAATATAATTTAGATTTATAGTCACGAAGTATCATGTACTTTTATTAGGCTGTTTATGGCTATCTTAAAATTCCTAAAGTCATGCATCTTTTTGTCCTCTACATTTTATAGCCTTTTGGTTTCCCAACAGGTCATGTGATTCTACTCAGTTGACTTGTTATCTTTGCTAACTGTTATTGAGCTGGCAGCAGTATTGTGTAACAGGGTGGGGGATGGGAAAGTTCATGTTTACAACATATAAATCAGCACTGAAGTTAGATACGAAAAAATGTAGGCAAGCTGACCTCATGTTAACCAAGTGCAACAACAGAAGAGGGAGGAATACATTTATGCATATCTTTGGACATTTGGATTTACAATTACATTGTATTAAAAAAATACAATTTATATTTTTCTTTTAAAGTCATGTATAAAATGTTCCTACATTTTTATTTTATACATCAATACAGCAATGATGTACAATGTACATTTCCTGCCTCCAAAGGAGTTTACACTCTCTAGGGCTGGGTTCACACCTATGCAGGTTGCGTTTGAGCCATTTCTGCATTGCGTTTCGTGTTTTTGCACTTGCGGTTTTTGCTGAGTTTTTGACGCGTTTTGCCTCTTTTTGGGGGTTTTTATTTTTCTTGTTACTAGGCAGATTTAAAATGTAAATGCATCAAAAATGCAGCAAAAACACAATACATGCTTTTCTGCAGTGTTTCCATTGAAGTCTGTAGAACCAAAAATGCAACGTTTTGCGTTAAAAAAAAGTCCCTGACCCTTTCCAAAAAACGCAGCGGGTGAAATCGCACAGGTGTGAACATGTCCCATAGGAAATCATGTTAAATGGACTGTACTGCGTTTCTGCAGAAAACGCTTCGCTGTGAACCTAGGGTGAAGGCCCTAGCACAATCATTCAGAAATCCACCGCAGCCAGTCTGGGTTTAAGCCAATTAATTTACCACTATGTTTTTAGGTTGTGGGATCTAAAACCTAATCACATACAGAAAATACAAATAACATATGGTTCTCTAGTAGGAAGAGACCACAGCAACTGTATCAACCATTTTGCCAAATATTATAGTTTATATATTAATTTATTAAAGGTGGCTAAAAAGCAAATTAACAGTTGTTTCCCCTTTATCTTAGGGTGTCTCTATCTGGATGAAGGACCAAAGGAGACACCTTTTGACAGCAGCATTATCCGTTTGGGGAGATGTCAGTGTTAGATGCACTATCAAATTTACATGGACTTGGTTCACAAATGAAAGTCAAACTCCTGCTAACACTTTCTAGGTCTCATGCATGCGGGGCATTTAGTCTCAGTGCAAGAGGCTCTGATGTTTAGGTGTGGGTGGAAGGTACAGGTGCACTGTCCAGCCTTGCTGCCGGCAGCCTGCCTGAATCTGAGAGGCTGAAAATTGCTGCTGCTGAAATGTGCACCGAGCAGTTCTTGCATTTAGTAACATATGTACCCAGAGACAAATGTCCAGAATACAAACAGTCTGCGTTCCAGGAATTCATCGCTGGGTCCATACTGCACTAAACATAAGTACTGTTCAATGAACCATCCAGCTCCATCCAACTGCAGCAGCTGTCAGCCTTTTATAGAGTTTGACAGGCTGCCGCCAGTGGGGCTGGTCGGTGGGCTTGTTCCTTTCACCCACACCTAAACTCCAGGGCCTCATGCATCAGGGCTAAATGCTTTATATGCATGAGGCCTTACGCAGTTATAGCAACAATTTCTTTTTTAAGATAAAGGTTTTCCATAAAGAATAAAAGTTGACCATTGAAAGCACCAATGTCCGTGTTAAATGACTTCTCTCCCCTCTCTACATTGCACTTAAGACTATGAGCTCATTTACACTTTCATTGTCTGTGAAAAGCAATCTGTGGTGGATTGCTTTTCACACATTAGCAAGGTGGTGGCTGACCTGAGTATGTGGTGGTTGTGAAGCCAGGTCTATTCTTTCTCACTAAATATAGACATTTGTTTTGAGTTCTAAATGTCTGAATCTGACAATACAGTGGCAAGAAAAAGTATGTGAACTTGTGCATTTTGGAGTGGCCCAGTCAGAGCTCAGACCTTAACCCCGTAGAGATGCTGTAGAATGACCTCGAGAGCAGTTCATACCAGACATCCTACAAATGTGTCTGAGTTGAAGCAGTTTTGTAAAGAGAAATGGTCAAAAATGCCTCCTGAATGTTGTGTGGGTCTGATCCAGAGATACCAAAAGAGCTTGATTGAGAACATTGCTGTCAAAGGAGGTTTGACCAGGTATTAACTCCAAGGATTCCCTTAAGCCAGCCATAGTTGGTTCAAATCTCGGCTGGTTCAGCAGGGACCAGCCGAGGTTCAATCCATGTATGGGCAGGCTGATTGTACCCAAATTGATACATTAATCTACTTGGGTACAACCAGCATGTTGGATTTCTAGCATATGATTATTGCCAGTGGCTATAGCTGCTGGCAATCTGTGTTTTCTCGGCAGCCACTGCTCCCTGCGCAAGCACAGGAAAGAAAATTGCATCACCTATGGCCTACTTTACTTTTTTCCTCCAGCACTGTGAATATTTAATCGGGAGACATAAGAAGTTAGAATGTTTTGTGTGTCATCAGCTTAAGCACATTGTGTTTGTTTATTGTTCACATTTTATGACAAATAACTGCAGAAAACCAGTTAATTCCAAGAGGTTCACATATTTTTTCTTGCCACTGTATGTATAGGTCACAGCGATTAAAAATCATGATGCCCAAACTGACCCTGAGTGGGACTGTGTATTCAGCATGCATGGATAGGAGGTGCTAATATTTTTAGCTCTAATAAATACTAAGAATGTTGGGTGAAATTAGAGCAGGCTAAATTAGGTGTAATAGAATGTGTGTACAAACACACCTAGAACAAAACTAGGTCAGGAAATGACCATGGCACTATACCCCCCAGCTTCCTAAGATGGGAAAGATGGACACCTTTTAATCATAAAGTACGCTTTTGATAGCTGAATAATCGATTTTTATGGACATTCATGATTCAGACCAAAAACGAAGGACCAATGGTGAGGAATGAGGGACAGAGGAATTTGGTGCCAAATGAGGGACAGTTGGGAGCTACAGTGGATATAAAAAGTCTACACACCCCTGTTAAAATGTCAGGTTTCTGTGATGTAAAAAAATGAGCCAAAGATAAATAATTCCAGAACTTTTTCCACCTTTTAATGTGACCTATAAACTACAACTCAGTTGAACAACAAACTGAAATCTTTTAGGTGGAGGGAAGTAAAAATTAAAATATTATGGTTGCATAAGTGTGCACACCCCTAAACTACTACTTTGTTGAAGAACCTTTTGATTTGTTTACAGCACTTAGTCTTTTTGGGTATGAGTCTATCAGCATGGCACATCTTGACTTTCTAATATTTGCCCACTCTTCCTTGCAATAACACTCCAAATCTGTCAGATCACGAGGGCATCTCCTGTGCACAGCCCTCTTCAGATCACCCCACAGATTTTCAATCAGATTCAGGTCTGGGCTCTGGCTGGGCCATTCCAAAACTGTAATTTTCTTCAGGTGAAGCCATTCCTTTGTTGATGTAGATATATGCTTTGGGTCGTTGTCATGCTGAAAGATGAAGTTCCTCTCCATGTTCAGCTTTCTAGTAGACACCTAAAGGTTTTGTGCCACTATTGGCTGGTATTTGGAACTGTTCATAATTCCCCCTACCTTGACTAAGGCCTCAGTTCCAGCTGAAGAAAAGCAGCCCCAAAGCATGATGCTGCCACCACCATGCTTCACTGTGCGTATGGTGTTCTTTTGGTGATGTGCAGTGTTGCTTTTGCGCCAAACATATCTTTTGGAATTATGGCCAAAAAGTTCAACCTTGGTTTCATCATACCATAACATGGTTTCCCACATGCTTTTGGGAGACTTCAAGGTTTTTGCAAAATTTATCCAGGCTTCAATGTTTTTCTTTGCAAGAAAATGCTTCCATCTTGCCACTCTACCCCATAGGCCAGACATATGAAGAATACGGGAGATTGTTGTCACATGTACCACACAGCCAGTACTTGCCAGATATTCCTGCAGCTCCTTTAATGTTTCTGTAGGCCTCTTGGCAGCCTCCCAGACCAGTTTTCATCTTGCCTTTTAATTATTATTATTATTATACAGTATTTATAAAGCGCCAATAGTTCGCTCAGCGCTGTACATTACAAAGGGGGACAGAACATGTGACAGAACAACAACAATACAATGCAAAAAATGAGGGGATCGAGGGCCCTACTCTTTCGAGCTTACAATCTAGGAGGGAGGGGATGGTGGCACAGGAGGAGATAGCTGTGAGGGATGGAATGGTAGGAAGAGTGGAGGAGGTTGGCAAGTTAGCAGGGGGTGGGGTAGGCTTCCCTGAAGAGGTGGGTTTTCAGGGTGCGCCTAAAGGAGAGTAGGTGATAATCTGATGGGTTGGGGTAGGGAGTTCCAGAGGATGGGTGACACCCTGGAGAAGTCCTGGAGGCGGGCATGGGAGGAGGAGACCAGGGAACTAGAGAGGAGGTCTTGTGAGGAGTGGAGTGTGCGTGCTGGGTGGTACTTGGATATTAGGTCAGTGATGTAGTTCGGGGCAGTATGGTGGACGGCTTTGTACGTCAGTGTCAGGATTTTGAATTTGATCCACTGTGCATTCGGAAGCCAGTGGAGGGATTGGCAGAGGGGGGTGGCAGAAATGGAGCTGTTGGAAAGGTGAATGAGTCTGGCAGCCGTATTCAGGATCGACTGAAGCAGGGATAGCCAGCGGCGAGGTAGGCCAGTGAGGAGGGAGTTGCAGTAGTCGAGTCGTGATATGATGAGGGAGTGGATGAGCTGTTTAGTGGTTTCTGGGGTTAGGAACGTGCGTATTTTGGCGATGTTGCGGAGGTGGAGTCTGCACGAGCTTGTTAAAGATTGGACTTGGGGCTGGAAGGATAGGTTGGAGTCCAGAATGACACCAAGTACTCTGGCCTGCGGGGCGGGTTTGATGGATGTGATGGATGTCAGTGGGGGGTGGTGTCCGGGCTGGGGGGAAGACAAGAAACTCGGTTTTGAAGAGGTTCAATTTAGGAAGTGGAGCGACATCCAGTCTGATATGTCACTCAGTAGGTGTGTGATTCAGGCGGAGACTGAGGTGGTGAGGTGGGGGGTTGAGAGATAGATTTGTGTGTCGTCGGCATATAGGTGGTAGTTGAAGCCGTGAGAGTGTATGAGTTGGCCAAGGGAGGAGGTGTAGATGGAGAAGAGAAGGGGCCCGAGGACGGAGCCTTGAGGGACCCCAACAGAGAGGGGAAGGTGGTAGCATTATAGGTAACGCTGAAAGAGCGTTGTGACAGGTAGGATGAGAGCCAGGAGAGAGCAGAATCTCTGAGGCCAAGGGAGTATAGTTTTTTAATCAATTTTGGAGGGATGTCCAGTTCTTGGTAATGTCACTGTTGCGCCATATTTTCATCACTTGATGCTGACTGTCTTCACTGTTTTCCATGGTATATCTAATGCCTTGGAACTTCTTTTGTACTCTTCTCCTGACTGATACCTTTTAACAATGAGATCCCTCTGATGCTTTGGAAAATCTCTGCGGATCATGGCTTTTGCTGTAGGATGCAACTAAGAAAATGTCAGGAAAGACCTACTAGAACAGCTGAACTTTACTTGGGCTTAATCAGAGGCACTTTAAATGATGGCAGGTGTATACTGACTTCTATTTAACATGATTTTGAATGTGATTTCTTCATTTTGAACACAGCTACATCCCCAGTTATAAGAGGGTGTGCGCACTTATGCAACCACATTATTTTCGTTTTTATGTTTACTTCCCCCCTAAAAGATTTCAGTTTGTTTTTCAATTGAGCTATGCAGGTTATAAGTCGCATTAAACGTGGAAAAAGTTCTAAAATGATTTATCTTTGTCTGCTTTTGTTACATCATAGAAACCTGACATTTTAACAGGGGTGTGTAGACTTTTTATATTCACTGTATGATGCTCTGTTTACATTTAGCATTGTATGAAAAGGTTTACATTGTGTAGTTTTGATTGAAAAAATGTGTCTGAAAATGTGTGTGAAAAAATATTTAGTTAGTTTATAGATCCAGTCCTACGATATTCCTCTGGTGTTGGTACTCAGACAATCCACACTTTACCTAACACACACATCCCTTTTGTTAGCCAGGCAATTACCCTTTTACTGCATATAAGGGTATAGAAAATGACTTCACATTAATCATTGCTATATTGGCAGAGATAAATAGTACAAAAAGAAAAACATTCATTGCAGCTGCTCCCTTGCATTTCATTCACCAGTCTCCAGAGGCTAGCCAAAGTGTGCACCATACATGGAAAGGTTATCATTCCACACATTATCCATCAATCTTGTTACATGTACTTCAGGGATCCATTACTCTGGCAAGGCCTACAAGACACAAGTCATGAGATAAATTCAATGACCCAAAATAAGGATGCAGCAAATATGTTTAAAAGAAACGTTAGAATTCTTTATATCGTTTTTTGAAGCTAAAGAAGCAGTATGACAACTGGACAACTAGAAATTTTAGGAGGTCAGAATTGACAGCCTATTTATGTCTCTTTTGGCAGGTTAGTCGCTGAGAATTTCAGCAGTTTTTGTTATAGACAATTTAGTATTGCCAGTGAGTTGGGGCCCTTTGCCTACCAGTTTTATTGTGGGTTACTGTACTGTTGGATACTTTAATAAATGTGCCCATGTATATCGATGTAGCGCTACCCCAGAAGGAGCTAGTGGTTAAGTTGGGTCCTCTGTTCTCTGCCATGACCTCACAAAGGACTCAGCCCCTTTGACACACCAGGTTAATAGAGAGAGGAAGCAACACAATGACCATTCCTTAACACTCTGTATTTAGGCTATCTTAAGTAAGACACCAAAGCTGTTGGTAGAGGCAACCTTGTATATTGTTATTCAGAAGGGTTATAATCAAGCAAATGCAGATTGAACATCAACATTAATTACACAATCCAGCACACTAGCAATTGACAAAAGAGAGAGAGTTGGGCAATAACTTTTGGTGCACTAGAGGTAGTCCTTCTACTCTTCAAGAAGTAAGAAGTGCAGCACAACCCAAACAAGGCAGGGAGGTGACAACAGTGAAAGTGTGCACAGTAAACTGAGTTTTAATGACGTGGTATAAACTTCAGTGGCCTAAGTAACACATTGTGGTAACTGAAAGGTAAATTGCTATCGGCCTCCTGATTTCAGTGGGTTGTCTCCTGTCAGGGTTACTGGGGAGCTGGCGGCCCTCTCACCAACTCTATATCATGATGATGCAGTCTCTGATGGAAGGAGTCCCCTCTTGGTTTGGTCCAGGTGTGACCATAACTTGGCTGACAGCTCAGCTGGCCCAACAAAAGCTCCAGTCTCTCAGCAGCAGCCCTCAATGTATACTGAACAGTCAGCAATTCTGGCCTACCCTCAGGCTTTCTCGGGAGCCTCTATCTTACCCCCTCAGGTTTCAACAGGTCTGAATTCTCAGGTTTGATGGGTGCCAAAGATGGTTGGCTTTCCCAGACAAAAGAATATAATGGCCTTTGACTACTCCTGTCACACACAGGCTGTTGGGATCTGTACTTCAGAAAGACAGTATTTAATAGTATGGCCGCTGACTTGAACTACACCTCCCAGGATTCCAAATGTTCTGCATGAAGTTCATAGACTTGTTGTGACTGGGATCTCCTCCTGATGGCTGGAGGAGAATTGTGCAGGAGCATTAACACTCAACAAAAAGGAGCAACAAGAAATATGCATTCAGAGCAGTCTTGGTTTCATAACTCCGTTGTCCAGTTCATACTATTTGCATAAACATTTTTTTCCTAACACAAATGTTTTCTCCAGAGTATGGACTGGTTTGGTCTGAAACCCAAGTAATTTTAGACCTCCAACAATCAAAACAGAAGGTGTGATTGTTTGAGTTTTGCAGTGGGTAATCTATGTACACCAGCGAACATTGCCTTTATGTGGATAACACTTGCCCAGCATATCTATTTCTATACCATGAATCACCAAATCAGTTTCAGATTGGGCTGCATGCTGCTGATTAAGAGAAGCCTCGGAAAGCCCAATCTGATGTGTATTGGCAGCTTTAGTAGAAATATCTCACAAACTATAGGAAGAGCATACAAAGTGTAAACCGTTTTTGAATAGTCCCATTGTTCTGGCCTTAATGTCATTACATCCTGTTTAACAAGGATAAGCAGTAACATGATCTACTTGTTTTTGCTGCATTCAGAAAATGAGGGGGAGGGAGGAACTAGTTCGGAATCCAGCCAAGATGGAATTTTCCAGAAACACCAAGGACGCAGGATTCCAGGGAATGTACTAATCTAAGTGAACAAAAGTGATTTTTGTTTCTTACATCATGTAAAGGTCACAAATTAGGCTGGCAATAAACATATGTAGCACTACCCTCTTGAGGGTCGCTGTGTTTCTGGATCCCTGTTGGATAGGGTAATAGGGATTATGGGATGCCCAACTTGACTGAATCAATGCATGGGGACCACTTCCTTCCTATTTACAGAAGCAGGTCCTAGACTGTTCTTTTCCTTGAAAGCCGTCCGTCATTACGGATCAGAAGCAACTGCCCCTTATGGGCTAGGGACTCATAGCCCCCTCTGAAAGTTAGTTTGTTGCAAACTACATGCAGAGATGTCTGCTCTCCCTTTTAGAACTGCTCCCAGCTTTACAGCCTGCAGACACTACCAGCCCTCCTGGCTGCTCTCCCAGGACAAGGAAAAGGATTAAGCACAGTGCTGTCCTTTAAAAGCTTCCTACATGTGGTAGTCTCTCCCCTTGTAGATCCCTGTGTGTGCTGGTGTACTCACTCTGTCCTCATTGCTCCCACTGCTCCCGGGTCTTGATCCTGTTCATGTTGTGATGCTGAATGGACCCTCCTGAACTAGCTCAATCACAGCCTGGAGGCCAGCCCCCCCAGACCTACAGGGCCCCTCCCAGGCCACTGACCGTCACCTCAGCACTCCATCTTCCATCCAACTCCCCTGCCATCCTGACTCTCCCATACTTATGGGTTGGTCTTACCACTCTACCAGGGCCTCAAAACCAGGGATTGGTTAGACACAACTAAACATGCAGATTAAGTCTCTACCCCTTCTGCCCACTGACTTCTGGAAGGTTCCATGCTCCTCCAGCACTAGGTGGAGTCCAAAGTTGTTAAGCCATCCAGCCTGAACTGCAGTAACCCAACCTAATTACAGACTCACAGAGGTACCATGAGTCATACACAATAGATTTACCTACACTACCCTAGCACCACACTAGAGGGTGCTACACTCAAAAGTAACATGTTATAAAATGTACAGGTAAGGGCTGATTCACACCAGCAGTCACGCTGAACGCATGGCCACTGGTGTGTGCTGGCAGAACAGTGTTGAAGCACCCATCCTGATGCATCATACTGTTTTCTTTTTTTATTTTTTGTTAGATCTTTATTGAAATGTCACAGGTGACATTTCATTAACCTCTTCTTGACACTCATTTATCCATAGGCATATATGCGGCCTCTCAGCGGGTAGGCTTTAACACCGAGAGGCTGTATATGCGGCCCTTTGTAAACACAAGACCATGCTAACAGTGCATGCCCTGCGGTGTCCGGCGGGGGACTGCAGGGGCGTATTTACCACAAGGCAAACAAGGCACTTGCCTAGGGCGGCATTTTTCAGGGGGGCAGCAACTCCCCCCAGAAGAAGGGATGGAAGAAGGGACAAGTGCACCATGGGAACCAGGTGGGATCCGAGAGAGGCTGTGGGCTGCTTGATAGTATATGTAGAGCCTGGCTCTCATTCCCAGGGATATGTGGAGCTGTAAAGATGAGTGTCTCTCTATCGCTGGGGAAGGGGGGGTACTGGAAGGCTCTCCCGGGTGCGGTGCAGGGGTGTTGTTGGTCAATGTAGGCTCTCTCCATGGGAGGGGGAAGGGGGGGTTGTGTTCATTGGTGTCCATGGGGGAAAATGATTTTTGTGTTACCTAGGGCAGCACAAAACCTAAATACACCACTAGGGGACTGGAAAGCTCCCAATGTATACTTGCATTCGGGAGCTTTCCGATCATGTGCGGTCACATGACCTGAATGGCTGTCTCTGCCTCCCAGCATATAGAAGTTTTTATAGGACCAGGTGGCAGCGGCGGTGGAAGGGGTTAAGTTCTATTTACATAGTGGTGTTGGGATGCGGTGGTTATGAAGGGGAAATGAGCTTTGCCTTCACTAAAGTGGAGCCATTTTGTTTATCTCAATGTATGCAACTGACACAAGCTAACAGGTATTTCAACAACAGTTGTAACTGTAAATTTGCTCCTGTTGTGTATGTAACTGTGGAGTCACTTCTGCTGTTTTGTGTAAACAAGAACTCATCCATTGTCCATAAAAACTTGTTCTTCTATTAAATGGAATAGCATTTATACACATCAGTGTGTGTGTGTATTCTCTGGCAATAATATCATCCTGGTCCCCCCACCTAATGTTCTTTTGAAGTATTCCCTTAGAGCACAGGTGTCAAACACAAGGCCTGCAGCCTGAATTTGGCCCTCCAGGCCATTTCATGTGGCCCTTGCCTCTCTCCTGCAGGTACCCCCTTGTCTCTGCCCCCCACCTTGCCTTGTCGACAACAGCATTTAGCAGACTCTGGTAACTGACTCCACTCCTCCTCTGGTCCTCCTCCAGACCCTGCACTTTCTGTGTTCCAGCTCTGCCCCCAAAGGGGGTGCACGATCATGTTAGGGAGGGTGTGTGATTCTTGACATCTGATGTAATGGGGGGTGAGGTGCTCTGGACATTACAGATACAACTGGCTCTTGTCTTACAGATACAACTGGCCCTTTAAGGGTAACCATAATGCTGATATGGCCCATGATGAAATGGAGTTTGACACCCCTGCCTTAGAGATTCTGCTGCAGCCCACTGTGCTGCATGCTATATTTTTTCAGTGTACACCACCATAATGCAGTGGTGTGAACTGAAACTACAGTCAGGTCCATAAATATTGGGACATGGACACAATTCTAACATTTTTGGCTCTATACACCACCACAATGGATTTGAAATGAAACGAACAAGATGTGCTTTAACTGCAGACAGTCCGCTTTAATTTGAGGGTATTTACATCCAAATCAGGTGAACGGTGTAGGAATTACAACAGTTTGCATATGTGCCTCCCACTTGTTAAGGGACCAATAGTAATGGGACAATTGGCTTCTCAGCTGTTCCATGGCCAGGTGTGTGTTATTCCCTCATTATCCCAATTACAATGAGCAGATAAAAGGTCCAGAGCTCATTTCAAGTGTGCTATTTGCATTTGGAATCTGTTGCTGTCAACTCTCAAGATGAGATCCAAAGAGCTGTCACTATCAGTTTAGCAAGCCATCATTAGGCTGAAAAAAACAAAACAAACCCATAAGAGAGAGAGCAAAAACATTAGGCGTGGCCAAAACAACTGTTTGGAACATTTTTAAAAAGAAGGAACGCACCAGTGAGCTCAGCAACACCAAAAGACCCGGAAGACCATTGGAAAACAACTGTGGTGGATGACCAAAGAATTCTTTCCCTGGTGAAGAAAACACCCTTCACAACAGTTGGCCAGATCAAGAACACTCTCCAGGAGGTAGGTGTATGTGTGTCAAAGTCAACAATCAAGAGAAGACTTCACCAGAGTGAATACAGAGGGTTCACCACAAGATGTAAACCATTGGTGAGCCTCAAAAACAGGAAGGCCAGATTAGAGTTTGCCAAACGACATCTAAAAAAGCCTTCACAGTTCTGGAACAACATCCTATGGACAGATGAGACCAAGATCAACTTGTACCAGAGTGATGGGAAGAGAAGAGTATGGAGAAGGAAAGGACCTGCTCATGATCCTAAGCATACCACCTCATCAGTGAAGCATGGTGGTGGTAGTGTCATGGCGTGGGTATGTATGGTTGCCAATGGAACTGGTTCTCTTGTATTTATTGATGATGTGACTGCTGACAAAAGCAGCAGGATGAATTCTGAAGTGTTTCGGGCAATATTATCTGCTCATATTCAGCCAAATGCTTCACAACTCATTGGACGCCGCTTCACAGTGCAGATGGACAATGAGCCAAAGCATACCGCAAAAGCAACCAAAGAGTTTTTTAAGGGAAAGAAGTGGAATGTTCTGCAATGGCCAAGTCAATCACTTGACCTGAATCCGATTGAGCATGCACTTCACTTGCTGAAGACAAAACTGAAGGGAAAATGCCCCAAGAACAAGCAGGAACTGAAGACAGTTGCAGTAGAGGCCTGGCAGAGCATCACCAGGGATGAAACCCAGCGTCTGGTGATGTCTATGCGTTCCAGACTTCAGGCTGTAATTGACTGCAAAGGATTTGCAACCAAGTATTAAAAAGTGAAAGTTTGATTTATGATTATTATTCTGTCCCATTACTTTTGGTCCCTTAACAAGTGGGAGGCACATATGTAAACTGTTGTAATTCCTACACCATTCACCTGATTTGGCTGTAAATACACTCAAATTAAAGCTGACAGTCTGCAGTTAAAGCACATCTTGTGTGTTTCATTTCAAATCCATTGTGGTGGTGTATAGAGCCAAAAATGTTAGAATTGTGTCGATGTCCCATTATTTATGGACCTGACTGTATAAGAAACAAAGCTAACTGCTTTGTCATTGCATTGGGACTGCCCTGGGCAATACTGCGCAGTGCATCCCAATGCATGCAAAGTGAATGAGTCCTAAAACAACCGGTACTGAGAACATCTAATCACTCCTACCTTCTCAATAAGCAAATATTTGTACTCACACAAGGCTGAGGAAACAACCAATTGTAATGTATTATTCATTATAAATATACATTTGAGTAGTTGTAAAGGCTCAAAGTTTTTTACCCTGATGCAACTCTCCCCCACAGCCCCCCCCCCCCCCAATACTTACCTGAGCCCCGTCGCGATCCAGCGATGTGCATGAGAGCCTTGGCTCTCCAGGAACTCTCCCTTCTCATTGTCAATCACAGCCAGTGAGCCAATGAGGACAAAGAGGGGGCAGGCAAAGCCGTGGCTCTGTGTGTGACTGGCTATGCAGAGCAGTGGTTTGGGAGTGAGCCTGCTTGGGTGCCCCCATAGCAAGTGACTTGCTCTGGGGGCAGTAGGCAGGAGGGAGGGACCAGGAGTGCCAGCAGGGACCCGAGAAGGAGAGGATCTGGTCTGCTCTGTGCAAAACCACTGCACACAGCAGGTAAGTATGACATGTTGTTTTTTTTTTTCAAATGTGTTTAATGTCACTTTAATTATTCAGCACATGCTAAATCAGCTGCCTGTCGCTGCCCATGGGTCAGTCAATGTAGGTGAAAATTGGTAAAAAAAATTATAACCTGTACCTGGAGGTCCTATTAAGAGATGACACCTTGACTAAACTACTGTCCACCATATATGAGCAATTGTTTAATGACACTGCCACACTTCTCCCTGTCGACATGTTTGGTCGACTATCATTCCACATATGGATGGGGACGATTGGGTTCTTCTTTTACCAGACCTGTTCATTAGGGATTACCTCATTTAATATTAATTTTTGCACAGAATCTACCTAACACCAGCTAGATTAGCTAAACATTTTTCCACACATTGCTCCGGTTGTTGGCAATGCACATGTTGACTTCATTCACATATTTTGGGATTGCACGACTATCCAACACTTTTGGTTGAATGTTGTGCAATGTGTACAGTAAGTTATGAAAATAAGTGTTCACCCTTCCGTGGAGATTTGCTTAATGGGATTAGTGGACCCCTTGGCCCCCACAAAGGTGATCCGTATTCTCTTCACCCTATTGTTTTACTATGCTGGGAAACTTTTTATCCTTTCATGGAAAAAATCTGCTGCCCCGAATATCACAGCTTGAAAAGCCTTCATCAATAAAGCCTTACCCCTTTTTAAAGCTACATATGCCAGTAGAGGTTTACCGGCTAAGGTTGACAGAGTTTGGGGCAACTGGGTGAACTATATGTCTGCTGTATGAGACTGCAAGTTAAACCTCTTTTAGTAGGTGAATGGGCTCTCTGTATAAATATTGTGCTTCATTTACACCTCCCTCTTATAATCCAATGGGGGAAAATGTCTTATTGCACCCAGTGGGAGCTATATATTTATTTCTTTCTTGATACCAAGATTAAAATATTGAGACTGGTACTGAATTTTTTTTGATGCCTCTATGTGAATATGATGTATTTTCCTGCTTTGGGATTGTTCTTTAATTTTACCTTAGCTATGCTGGCCACTAGCGCTGTTGCACAACAATGTCTGTTATTGTTGACTGTATTGCATAGCTCCAAACTGTCCCTGATTTCAATGGACTGTCCCTGATTTTGGTCTGATCTACAGTATATACGAGGGGTGTTCACGTCAAACTGGTACTTTTGAGTTTATGTAATAAAATAACTAAATTCAAGGAGTGGAAACTTCATTTATTTTTCTACATACTCCCCTGCTACATATATACACTTAGCCCAGCATTTAACGAATACCTGTAAAGCTTCAGCATAGAAAGATTTGTCAGTACACCTGAACCATCCTAGAACAGCCTGCTTCACTCAATTTCACGACAGGTTATGCGTCAAATATTCAGGATCAGGCATTCGACACGCTGAATGTTCACAGCGTGCTGCTGCTGTGGGCTGGAAACCATCACGGTCGGGATCCTCACTGATGGAAGTACAGCCGTCTTTGAAACATTTACACCATTCAAATGTCTTTCTGCGGCTGAGCATCTCATCACTGTACTGTGCTTGCAGTCTCCTGTAGATATCCACGGGTTTTACGCCTTTGTTCACAAGAAACCACACACTGTTTCATGCACACACTAACACTGTTGTCTGCCATCTCGATTAACGGTCCTGGGACTGGCCCGCGACATGTGTGCTGTCTATCAGTAATAGAACACACTTGCGATTTATTACTGCGTCTAGTACCACCACGCTAGCATCCCTTTTTATACCTGTAAAATTAAAAGTCACGGTTTGACCTGAATGCTCCTCGTAGTTGTATATAAAATGCACTATTTATCTATAAGAAAAAAAGTGTTTCCCAGTGCTATACCTTTCATCCATATTCTAAATTGCTTAATTTGTAAATTTAAAGCCAGTATAAAGGAATAGCAATGGGGAAAAAAAGCACTTGTGGATTTAACCAATTGTTTTGTAGAATTCTCTTTTAAGGGGCATGGCAGAGGGTGTATCCTATGCCTACATACTTTTGCAAATAGGTGTCCCTCGTTTCCATCTCAGAATGTGGGTATGGTATTGTCCTGTTTTTTACACTTTTGTGAAAAACAATAAAAAGAATTAAAAAAAAAATTATAATGCAATCATTATGTCCAATACATTCAGCTTGAAAGTTTTTTTTTTCTACTGTTTACCATATCTCCCTTGTCTCCTCCTCTCATGCTCGTCTCCAGGATGTCTACATAGCTTCCCCATCCTTTGGAACTCTCTGCCCCAATTTATCAGACTATCGCCTACTCTGTTCACTTTTAGGTGATCTCTGAAAGCCTATCTCTTCAGGGAAGCCTATCCTGCCTTCAGCTAATAATGGAATCTTCTATTCCTCCTACCAGTTCATCCCCCACAGTTATTACCTTTTGTACCACTAGCCCCTCCCTCTTAGATTGTAAGCTCCAAGGAGCAGGGCCCTCCTAACCCTCTTGTATTGAACTGTATTGTTAATAATAATAATAATAATAATAATATGGTGTGAACAAGCCATACCAAACTCAATACATTTTCTTGTGTCCAAGCAATATTCCTGTGCTGTAAAAAGCAGCAACATTTTCCTAAGCATCTGTATTAAAAACAAAACCCGATGTATGTTTAAAATTTAGTCTACCAATCAAAATTTGCCCTTGAACCAGAGTGTAAATGCAAACAATACTCCCCTCTTACTCTTTCATTGACATTCACTATCCCAACCCTTGTGCTGTAATTAAGCCAGTACAGAAATAGCTGTGACATTCTCTGCACTGTTTGTCACCCAGGCTGCAGTTGTCACAGCTGTGTGACGCACATCTAGACATATACAAATGGTCTGAATAGTTTGCTGAGCTAACCTTTTGGTATCTGCATTTTGACATCTAAAGGGTCACCTGTTCTATCCTTACTACAATTCTCATATAGGGTTATAAAAAAAAAAAAAGTTTGGACACCCCTGGTTAAGTTACAGGTGTTTGAAGCTTTTTTGTCATGTGTTTTTTTTTTCTTTTTAGTGGTACATCGAAATGAAAATTCTGGTGCCGAAACTGAAAATTCAGGATGCCAAAAACCGAAACCAAAATGGACAGTTTTTAAAAATTAATATATTTTTAAAATGCAAAAAATACACTTGAACGATTTAAAAAAAAATCACAACATATAGCCCAATTTTTTTGTAAAATATGAAAGATGATGTTACACCGAGTGAATAGATGCCCAACATGTCATGCTTTAAAATTGCTCACACTCTTGGAATGGCGTCAAACTTCGGTACTTAAAAGTCTCCACAGGTGACACTTTAAACCTTTCCACAGGTTACCAGTGTAAAGTTACAGACAAGGTCTAGTACTAGAATTATTGCTCTTGCTCTGATGGTCGTGGTGATACCTCACATGTGTGGTTTGAACACCGTTTGCATATGTGGGCATGGCCTATGTATGTGTTCACCACTACATGTGAGCACAGGGGGGGACGGTGGAGCTTTAAACATTTTTTTTTTACACTGTTTCTTTAAAAAACATTTTAATCACTTTTATTCCTATCACAAGGAATGCATGCATCCCTTGTGATAGGAATAATTAGTGAGAGGTCCTCTTTATAGAGAGATATGGGGTCAATAAGACCTCACATCTCTCCTCTACAAGGTAAAGCATTAGATCAAAAAAAGCATTGATCTAGTGCATTAGCAAAAAATGGCCTTGTTTACAAGGCACCAGAACCGGAAGTGACATCGTTCCGGTCAGGACAGGGCATAGAGATAAGTGGAAACCATCTTTCCTTCACTTATCTCTATGCCCAGTGCCGAGATCGTTTGGTGGTTTGTAAGGTAAGGCTGAGAACTACAGAGCGGCGGCGGATGACGGCATTGGTGGGGGAGGAGTGGGCTGTGAGAGGGCGGGGTTTTTTTTGGCACCTGTATCAGTGCATATTTTCATATCGGCCAATGGCTGATAGGGGTGTTTTTGGCCGAAATGCTTTGGCAACCGAAATTTTGGTGCATCCCTAGTTTTTAATATCTATTTTTTCTTTTTTTCTTGAGTGTACTTCTTTCGTTGTACTTCTACTTTTTGTTGACATCCTTTAATGTATATTTTCCCCTGTACTTTATGCAAAAACCTTTAATAAACTCAGATTTAACATAAGTTACAAGTGTTGTTGGGTATCTAAGTGAAAAGGAGAGGAAAAGGGTAACCAGCAAACCCTTGCCTCTGGGGGCCCGTTGGACCTTCCCAACTATATTTCAATTCTCTTGCTATTGCCATCTTCTTGAGAAAGTGTGTGGCCAAAGGGAGCATGCTGCGCATGTTGCAGGGTTTTAGAGGTGCTAGATTTCTATGGTGTGCAGTAGGGGTTATGAACGATTTTAAGATTGGGGTAATATGCTTGGTTGATGAATTGCAGTTTTTGAGTTGTTGTGGGGTGAGGATGTTAGGTTTGGAACAGTGGCTACAGGACTGAAGCTGAGGAACCTTGGCTTCAATCTGATACCCAGACCCAGGCATGGTAGGGTACACCAGCACTTAATAACATAATTTTCCCACTTTTGTTGTTGAAAGCTTCTAGCTCTTAAATGTTTTAGTAAATGTTGCTTACTTTGCACTTTGAAATGTACCCATAGACAGTGCGAGATTCCTATTTAGTTTCCTATCACTAGAACCTGAAGACACACAACCTTTCGTACCCAGGGGCGGACTGACCATTTGGAAACTCAGGCACTGCCCGAGGGCCCGGGGTCAGTAGGGGGCCCCATTAGATGCCCTTGGTACCTTTTTCATAGGCTTTTTTGAGTTTGGGCAAGGACAAAGGGGCCCCATGATCCCCTATTGCCCGGGGGCCCCATGAGTTGTCAGTCCGCCCCTGTTCGTACCTACTCAAATGTAACATCCCTCTGCGAGGATCAATTCTTTTACATGTAACATTTACTTGTTTGACCTAACCTGACATTGGGTATTGTAACAATGTGTAAATAAGAGTTTATGGTTTGTTTTTTACTGTGATCAAGAAACATATGTGCCATCTACTGTTACAGTTATTTAGTTAGGTTGTCATGTTCAAACAGAAAAAAAAGGCCTTAAATCCTCCAAACCCTAAACCAGTGGTTCTTAACCTTTTTGGAGGTACTGAACCCCACCAGTTTCATATGCGCATTCACCGAACCCTTCTTAATTGGAAAAATAAAATATGATTTTTAAAATTCAAAACATAGGTATATATTTATACATAGGTGTACAAAATGAACAAAACCATTAAGAACAAAGAACAAAACCATTAAAACATGATTTTCACACAAAAACAAAATAATGAATATTTACCGCAAATCAGTGTGACTTCTGCTGTTGTCTTTCAGAGGTCAGTTCAGAAATGCGCGGCATTACCTTGGCAAGTGCCACTCTCATGTCATTTTCGCAACAAAGTCTGTTCCTTTTCTTCGTCTTTATGTCCAGCATCCTCGAAAAGGATTGCTCGCAAAGATATGTTGTAACAAACGGTATGAAAATTCATCCCCCATAGTAATTCATCCCCCATATAGTAATTCATCCCCCATAGTAATTCATCCCCCATATAGTAATTCATCCCCCATATAGTAATTCATCCCTCATAGTAATTCATCCCCCATAGTAATTCATCCCCCATATAGTAATTCATCCCCCATATAGTAATTCATCCCCCCTATAGTAATTCATCCCCCATAGTAATACATCCCCCATATAGTAATTCATCCCCCATATAGTAATTCATCCCCCATAGTAATACATCCCCCATATAGAAATTCATCCCCCATATAGTAATACATCCCCCATATAGTAATTCATCCCCCATATAATAATTCATCCCCCATATAGTAATTCATTCCCCATATTAATTCATCCCCCATATTAAGTCCCCAAGTCCCCCCTGTGTCAATTCACTTACCTTTGCTCCGCGCGTTCCTCTCGCTGTATTCCCGCGCCGTTCCGGTCTACAGGGCGGACTGTGAGAGAAGCCTAGCTCCTCTCACGTTCGTCACGCTGCCCCGCCTACACACATCCTGACAGCCAATCACTGGCTATCAGGATGTGAGTGGCAGCGAGACTGGCCAATCATTGCATTTGAGTCCCTGCCGCCCGAGAGGAGGGAGGGGAGCGGGCGCCCGGCACACAAGAGCCGCGGCTTGCCGACCACTGGGCTAAGCGATGTTGCGTGACCACCTGCAGCCAATGATGGACAAGCGGGGCATGTCATCACAAATCATATGAGTCGGGTGTGGGTCACCTCCGCCGAACCCCCGAGACTGACTCACCGAACCCCTGGGGTTCGATCGAACCCAGGTTAAGAACCACTGCCCTAAACCCATGGTTGATCCACAGTAAGGTAAAAAAAACATGCAGCTTGATCCAATTTGCTCCAGCAAGGAAAAAAATCCTTATACCCAAAAGCAATTGGACAATTCCCTAGATCAGGGTTTCTCAACCAGGGTTCCTCCATAGACTGCTAGGGGTTCCTTGAGCAATTTCTGCCTCTGAGGTAAGTTCCCACTGACACCATTGATCTTTTTAGCAATCTGTAAGGGGTTCACTCTTCCCAATGACTTCATGTGTAAGGAGCATTCTTACCACTGACCATCACACTAATGTATCCTGAGCTGTAGATATAGTGATTTTTAGCAGGGATTCCCTGAGACCGGAAAGCTATTTCAGGGGTTCCTCTGTATTGAAAAGGTTGAGAAAGGCTGCCCTAGACCAACAGGCCAAAGCTGTATGTTATTTTCAATATGTAGCCTTTTTAAATTCTGTGCCTTTAGAAACATATCTAGCCCAGGAAGAACATTCAATCTGCATAGAGATTTCAAAGCTGAAGTTTAAGTGTGGCTCTTTATATAGCTCCAGCTTGGACCACTGTGAATATGCACGCATTCTTGGACAATCTCTGTGGAAGATGGAAATCACTGTAGTCAGTGGTATATTTAGGATTTGTGCTGCCCTAGGCAACACAAAAATTCCCTTCTCCCCCCCCCCCCCCTTTTTCTTCTCTCTCGTTCCTCTTTCTTCTCTCTCTCTCTCTCCCTCTCTCTCTTTCTCTCTCCCTCTCTTCCCACTCTCTCTCCCTTTCTCCCTCCCCCCTCTCTCTTTCTCCCTCTCTCTCTCTATCTTTTTCTCTCTTCCCTACCTCTCTCTTCCCTCTTTCTCTCTCTTCCCTCTCACCCTCTTTCTCTCTCTTCCGTCTCACCCTCTTTCTCTCTCTTCTCTCTCACCCTCTTTCTCTCTCTTCCCTCTCACCCTCTTTCTCTCTCTTCCCACTCTCTCTCCCCCTCTCTCTCTCTTTTCTCTCTCTCTTCCCCCTATTTCTCTTTTCTCTTCTCTCTCTTTCTCTCTCTTCCCTGTCTTTCTTCCCTCTCTCTTTCTCTCTTCCCTCTCTATCTTCCCCCTCTCTTTCTTCCTCTCTCTCCTCTCTCTCTTCTCTCTCTCTCTCTCCCTCTCTTTCCTTTTTCTCTCTGTGGAAGATGGAAATCATTGTAGTCAGTGGTGTATTTAGGTTTTGTGCTGCCCTAGGCACAAACCCTAGCACAGAGACCAAGCCCTCACCAAGATCTCTGAGTATTTTACTAGTGATCCAGAACCGGGAGGCTCGGTTTCCGAACAGTTGATCGCTGTGATAGCCACTGACCAGCTATTACAGTGATCAGTCACTGTGCAGCCTGCCCCTGTGTTTTCTCTTCTTGCATTGAGAAAAAGATACAATGTATCTTTTTTTTCCTTGCTAAAGGAGAAAATGTAAACAAAGAGAAAAGTGTGTGTAAAATAAATAAATAAACAGCCTGG